>NC_133619.1:250194120-250794120 GCF_048593235.1 Sminthopsis crassicaudata
GGTTAGATGACTCCTAAGGTCATTTATATTTCCAGAATTCTGTGATTATGTTATCATTTATGTGAAAAAATGACAGAGAGACCATTTACAAATAGCAACATAATAAAAGCCCAATTGGTTCTGTAATTTGCCCTTTCTTCTAAAATGATGTTATTTTATCAGCTTTCATGAACATGAATTTGAGTACAAGTCTTTAAATTATCTTTTCCCAAAAAACATTTTTAATAGCATGTCACAGTAAAAATCTGGGTAGTCTAGAGAATAAGATCTGCTGTCAGATGGTCTGAGTTAGGATACTGGCTCTTGCTACTTAAAAATCTGTGTTCCCTTAGGCGAACCACTTCACTTTTCTAGCTTTCAGTTTCTTCATCTGTAAAATTAAAGAGCTGGATTAAATGATTTCAAAGTTTCCTCATAGTAATTTTTTATTAGTGGAAACATAAGTTGAGATATCATGTCAATAAAGAAACCACTACCATAATATTTAGTATTAAGATCCAAGTGTATATCATCAAAACATATTCACATGCCTAGTCAAGCTTTGTGTTAGAACAAATATCCATTTGTGTACCTAAGGAATTTCCCTGCCATTAGTTTTTCTGAGTAGAGTCTGGAAACTTTTCAGTAAAATCTACCATATCAGAACTTATGACAGAAAAAAAGAACATTAGCTCTGTAGAAATCACCCCATTCTAGTTTCTCCATTGAAATTTATTAATCATAGTAAGTAAGGTACTACCAATAGTGCTAACAATTCATGGATGCAGTGGAACTTTCTGGCTCTGAGAAAACATCTCAAGACCAAAAGGAGGACCTGAGTTCAAATGTAGTCTCAGACACTTGACATTTCCTAGTGACCCTTGGCAAGTCACTTAACTCCAACTGCCTCAGGGGGAAAAATTGAGCTAGAGAAGTCAATAACAAACTACTGCAGTATTTTGGGGAAAAAATCTCAAATGGGGTCACAGAGAGTCAGACATGACTGAACAGCAATAATACCCTAACACTACTACTGAGAAGTCAGAATACTGGTACTGTTGGGGTCCTGGGAAAAAGTTTCAGGAGTGAATCTTAATAAAGCTTGATAGAGGTTCTAACATTATTCTGGCACTTCATAATACACATATCTCACAGGTGTAACACTAAATTGTGACAGTTCTGTTTTGAGCATCTAAACCCCAATAATAAATAAACTATGCAAGCAGCTACCTAAGGGAGGTATCCATCCCTCAAAACAGCTACCATGGTGTAATAGATTTGATGTCAAATGGCTTATGTTTGGATCCTAGCTCAGCTACTTATTGTGTGACATTGGGCAAGCCATTTAATCTCTTTAGAGCTCTCAATTCTTCCTCCACAAAATGAACTTAAATTTAGAGTAGCTCTAAATCCTATGATTCTTTGACAACAAATGGTCCAACTGCTCCTATATATAGTATTCCCCTTAACCTACTCCTAGTCCCAATATCAACTGAGTGACATGCTGCTTAAGCTAATCAGAAATTACCCATTAAAAAAAAAAGATGGACTGTTTTCTAAAACCACTTGTTGATTTAATCAAAGATAATGTGAACAAATTCTCACTGTGGATTTGCCTAGGAGACAGAGATGCACTAAAAAGCCTCTTTAAATTAAACTTTGGGTTTGACTCCATAAAGCTAAGTTCCTTCTTGAATGCCACAGTTTAATTACACTTGATGTGATTTATATAAATGGCAAGCTCCTTTTGTGATTTCCTCCTACCCACACCCATTTGGTTTCCATTGTCTCAATTCAGCAAGGGAGTGAGACTACTGTAGAAATGTGCCCAGCACTGCTTCTGATAATTGGGAATTGAGGGAAAAAGATTTTGTTTTGGGGTGAGGTTCAGGGTGCTGTTCCAGAAAAGAACACATTCATGGGATCTGGATGGGGGTACCAATGGTCTCCTTTCAGGATCTTACCCTTCATCCTTTCTTCCCTTCTCTCTTCTATTCTGAAAAGATTCTAGAATTCAGCCAGGGTCAGTCTGCAAAGCAAGCCTGGGAAGTTCTGGTATGAAATTACTTGTAAACATCAGGGTACAGCCAAATATGTCCCTGATTCCTTACAGGTAAAAGGTAGATGAGGGAGGAAAGGTCCTTAAAAAGAGAGATGGATATAGACCCATGGAAGTTAGGAGGAAATAGAATTCATCTCCATTTAGGATAGGACTGCAAGGATCATTCATTTTCCTCTATTCTTCTTCATATTAATATTCTAGCTGCAATCAAATCCTACAATTACTTGTATAATTATCTGCTTCTAGCTCTATACTTTTAGTGTTTTCTAAAAATGATTAAAAAATTTTAAATATATATCCAGGGGAAACCCCCCCACAGGTCTCATATTTTTCCACTACAAAATTTTACTTTCTTTGGTATGGAATAAGATCTGTAGAATTTAACTTTTAATTACAATGTTGTGTTTTGTTTGTGTTTTTTCTTTCTGTGGTGATTATTTCATGCCAAGTTACTAAGCAGTATTTACACTGACTTTGATGAACTCAACTCACTTGCCTATCATTACATTTTGAAATCTTCCATAACAGTCTCACCTCATGGAAAGTCCAATGAGTCTTCGATTAAAAGCTCAGAAGCACTGCCCATCACCACCCTCTCTCACAGAGCTGCCCTCCCCAAACCCTGCCAAGTAAACACACCCCAATTTACATTCTGCCAGAAAAATAGAAGGCTCTGAGCTCTGGGTAACTGTAGCTTTAGAAATAGCCAGGAGCAGCACATCACAGAAAGCACAAGGTGCTAATTACCATGCCAAGCACAGAGCCCTAGAAGATGCAAGACTCAAGAAGTACAGACTCCATCGAATCCTTGAGCAATGGAATGTCATTCCACCAAAGCTGAAGAGGAACACATTTTATTTACTACAGGACTTTTACTCTTGATCCATCATTTTTTAAGGCTGAACTTTTATTATAAAATAATCATGTTATTATTACTTTTGTTTGTTTGTAAGCACTAAAAAGAGCTCTTAAGATATTTTCTTTTTAATTATTCCCCCCACAAAAACCTCAAAAGATCTCTCTGAGGAAGGTAGAGCCCAGACTTATTATCCTCATTTCATAAGGAAATAGAGGAACAAACAAATTAAATGAGTTTCTCAGGAGGTCCTGGATACTGTGAGCCAGGATTTACATGAATATTTTAAGTTTCTCAGTCCATTGCTCCAAAACAATGATTTTATATATATATATAGAGAGAGTATATATATATATATCTACATATATATATATATCGATATGTAGATATATATATATCTATATATCTTGATATGTAGATATAGATATATATCGATATAGATGTATATGTATATTTCAGACTACAAGCACTTTAACCCCACTTCTTGACTCCATGTCATCTTTTCCTATTGTCTCTCTTTGCTAACTTTAGCAAGATAAGTATGCTATTCAAAAAGTGTAATCATAAGCTCCTGTCCCCTGTCTCCAATTTGATTTAACTGTAGGCTATAATTCTTCGCGTTGACCATGAGCAAGCTAGCCTTACTTAACCATCATTTTCAGTATGTCATTTCCCTAGTAAAAAAAATTCCCAATGGCCCCTTGATATTGAGCTGGAATTTTTCTGCCTGGTCCCATCCTACATACCCAGACTTTTCCCTTCACTCTAATTAGATCAGTTTCCCTACTATTCTATGCCCTTTTTACCTAATTTTCCTTGTTTTCTTGACAAAAATACTGGAATGGTTTGGCATTTTATTTTCTAGCTTATTTTACATTTGAAGAAAATGACACAAATAGGGTTAAGTGACTCAACCAAGGTCACTCAGCTTGTAAGTATTTGAGGCTGGTTTTGAACTCAGGAAGATGAGTCTCCCTGACTCCAGGTCCAGTACTCTATCCATCTCATCATAAAAGGCATAAACAAGAACCAAAACGATCTCTCTGTCTCTGCCCTCAAAGATCTTCTATTCTACTAGGAAATGCAAATAAAAGTGTATACAAAGCAATTTCAGGAGGTAGGAAGTATTAATAATTGGCACATGGGGGTAATCAGGAAATACCTCAAGTAGGAGGTGACTCTTAAGAAAATGGGAATTCTGGAAGGTGAAGGTACATTCCAGAAATGGAAGATCATTTGTGCAAAGGTTTGGGAGCAAAAGATGGAATGTCTAGCAACTCAATTTAACTGGAATGGTGAATATGTTAAGAGGAATACTATGAAATAATACTGTTTAGACAGATGGGAGCCAGATTGTCGAGGGCATTAACTGCAAGGCAGATAATTTTGTACTCTAGATAAATGACAATCATTCTCACTTATAACTGGACAAAATGTACATTCTGACCAACCTGTTTTTGTATTTGAAATACAATGGCTAAGTCAGTAAAAAATAATAATGCTAAAGATATTCAGGCCTTATCCATACCCAGAGAAGGAACTTATCGAGTCTTTATTTTTAATTTAATTTTTTGAAGGTTTTTATTTTCATTAGGGTAGAAGACCTTTGTTTTCTTTCACAATTTGACTTTTATGGAAATGTTTTGCATAACTTCATATATGGTTTCTTAATTGTGGGTGAGGATAAGGGAGAGAACCTAGAACATAAAAATCTTTAAAAAATTAAAAAAAATTTTTGAATGTAACTATGGGAAATATTAAATTAATTTTAAAACGTATGTATGTATGTATACAGTTTTGTGTTTGTGTGTATGTAAACATAGATATGCACACACAACACATGTTTATGGATTCTTATATGTGTATGTGGACATGTGTAATAAAATATAAAACTTTTAAAAAAACAAACAAAAAATCAAATGGTTTATTTTCTAAAGGAATGTCACTCAAAATCAAATAAAGAAGAAACAGCCTTTAAAAAAAGATATTCAGGCATAAGTCAAAAGACAACGTTATCCCAAACTCACTGCAGCATCTAAAATAGCACTTTTTCTTCCTGAGAGATATCCTTTTCATAAAACTAATTTTTAATTGTTTATCTAAATATGAAAATTCATTAGTTATTCTGTTGATCCTATTTCTATTAAAAAGTTCAAGGAATGACTAACTTTGTTATTTCAACTAAATACTATTTCATAGTGATTGGTTTTTTTAATTTTTAAATTTTTAAAAAATTTTTGTATGTGATTGTTGTTGTTCAGATTTTTCCCACTCATATCCAGCTCTAAATTTTGTGATTCTGATTGGCCTCAGTTCTACAGTCATATTTTTGTTGTGTTCAACTCTTCATGATCACATTTGAGAGTTTCTTGGTAAAGATCCTGAAGTGATTTGCCATTTTCCTCTTCATTTCATCGTTTAGGCAACTGAGGAAAACAGAGTTAAGTGCCTTGCCCAAGATCACACAGCTAGCAAATGTCTGCAGCCAGATTTGAAAATGGGTTTTTCTGACTCTAAGACCATCCACTTTATCCACTGTACCACCTAGCTATCTCTTCATAGTGATAAATTTACTAATAAGATAGTTCCTACTATGTGAAAAATACTGTAATTTACAACTGTAAAAACGGAGAGAAGTATAAAATCCGTTCTTGGCTTCCAAGGATATTATGGAGAGAAAATACTTCCCAGTAAGGTGTAACAGCAGTTTGCAAAGTTCCAAAAATAATAATAAGAATCAATCTTAAAAGCTGGCATTCAAAAGAGCATTTTACACAGCATTTTATACCTTACATATGAGTTGTATGTTTTAACAGCCCATAGATGCTGTCCAAATAGTATAGAACAAGAAAGACAAATCTTAAGATCCCGACATTTTTATTCAATTAAGAATGAAAAACATCAATATAATCAATATTTGAATAAATTAAAAAATTAGCAATAAAACATCTTTTAAAAAATTGGAATAATTACTGGACACAACAATAAATACCACTTTCCTAAATCCACCCCCAAAAGCTTACTTTTAGTTGTATTGTTGCATACTCCATGCAAGTCATTATTTTTTGTCTAAAAGACTCTTGACAGCACCTCAGATTTTGATTTGCAATTAACATATTCATCCTAAAGGGTCAGTCACTTCAAGATGATTGTCTTCAAGATGAGAAATCAACTGCAGATTATTATGTTTAGACATTGTGGTCCACGGCCTTTATTCTGTGGAATAGGTTATCCTCTAGGTTTACTTTCTTTTTGATGCTCAAGTATGAAAACTGAGGAAGGGGAAGGGCATTGGGGTACACTGTTTTGGAGAGTAGATCTATGCTCACTACCTAAGAAAGAAACCACTGCTTGACAACAAACATTTTGATGGAATCAGCTTTGGGACCAATCTTCTAATTAGCTACCAAATCTTTTATTCTGTCTACAAACCCAGAGGCTATTGCTGCAAGCATACTTCTAGTGATTGAGAAATGAATAAAGATGAAGAAAACGCTCAATCCTTTTTCCCCCTTTCTCCCCCCCCCCCATTAAAAAAAAGCATCTGCTATATTAAGAGTGACAAGGCAGAGGCTAGGCCATGAAAATAGGAGCTTTAATTTTCCTGTAATGTTTCCCCAAACATATATAAAAATTTTCCCCTCCTTAGAAAAAAGGATGGTGTTATATAATGAAATATTTCTTAATATTATCATAACAACCATCAATGTAATAAAAATCACTTCTCTTTGCTAATCTTTCCAGTCCTCCTTGTAGATATTGTTTCTCTCCAAGTTATTGATAGACTATGAATATAGATTAATGAATGATTTCTGATCAAGAGCCCTTCTCCAAAGGCACCCTTTTTAGTATAACTGGCATCCTATTTTATATATATATATATATATATATATATATATATATATATATGGAGATAGAGATAGATATCGATATACTTACTCAATATATCTATTATGAATAAAATTTGTCATAGAAAATAATGAGCATTACACACACACATACAGAAGCAATGACATTTTACTTTCATTTAAAAAGCAAAAAGCAATTTCTCTAACATTGAAATTAAAAACTAGGAAAAGGGTCTCTACTCATACGTTAACAGTAATCTACAAATCTGTTTTAAGAGACAAAACCCACTATAAAATGGCGTACAGACTCATAGCACTTAAAAATTATAATTCCATTTAAGTACCCCTTTCAGAGGATCTAAATTCTGAACATGGGATTGCTAATAGAAATGTTGAGGCTAGGTAGAAGGTATCCTAGCATAATAGAAATTCACTTCTCAATGTAAGGCTGCTGAGGAAAAGGGATTCAGATAGGGGAGGAAGAGAGTAGAACTGACAGAAAAGAAAGGAAAGGTTATGACAGGAAAATTCCATGCACAATTTTTGCTTGGTAAACTGAATTTAAACTTTGCTTCTGGTTGGAAGGAAATTCAAGACATTATTTGGATCCAAGGAAGATAAATGCTTACACCTTTTGAGTAAAAATTTCTACCAATGGTTATTTGATGACTTAAGGAAAAAGGATAGATCATCAGGGACCTGATCTAATAGTAAATAGCTTTATGACCTTGGAGAAGTGACATAATCTTTTTGTGTCTTATTTGCTTCATTGTCTCAAATGACAACAATAATATTTGTGCTACCTCACAAAATTGTTGTGAGAAAAGTGTTAGTTACCCATTAGAGAACTACATAAATGTGAATTGTTATTAAGAAAACCACTTAGTCATTTAGCATTATATTCTCATTGGTACTATCTAAGAAGTTAAGAATAGAAGATTAGTAATAAGGCTGAGAAGATTATAAATACTTAAATATAAAAAACACTATGAGAAATCTAATAAACAAGAACAGCAATCTTCTGAAAACAAGGAATAGCATTTCTCCTAATTTATTTAATGGCTATACAAGATCCTTGGAAAACTTGATTTTTTTAAAGCTACTTTATCAAAAACATGACAGATTAACATCATTTGCTTTTTTAAAATGAGGTCATATATATATCGTTAGATTAGACAAATACAATAGGCACAACTTCCCTAGACGTTAGAAAATAATTTTACAAAGTCCATCATGCTGTCTTTTAGGAAAGATGAAGGCACATGGATGATATATAAAGAGGAGGCTTATTTAGAAGTGGTTTAATAATAAAATAATAAGATCCAAAGAGTATCCAATGCATGTCAATGTAGACATTTAATATAATTCCCCCTACTGCCTCTACCCTCTCCAAATATCTTATTGGACCTGTCTTACTTAATTTTTTTTAATCAATGACTTGGATGAAAGTATATGTGGCGTGCTTATTATTACATTGCAGAAAGCTAGGAAAAGTAACTAACACACCAAAGATTAGATCCAAGAATATCATTCTCAATAGGATAAATCAAAGAAAATGAAATTTAATAAAGTCCTACACTTGGGTTTGAAAACTAACTTTTCAAGTTGAAATGTGGAAGGCTTGGCTAGTCCATGTGAAAACTTATCTAGGAGCTTTAATACAATATAAGTTCAATATGAATCACCAATATAATATAATAAAAAGGCAAAGGGACTTAGGTTGTCTTAAAAGAAGTATAATATTTAGAATAAAGGTGGTGATGATCTCACTGAACATTGTCCTGGTTAGGCTTAATCTGAAATGGTGAATAGGGCATCAAATTTTCTGAAGAACAATAAGAAAAGCATCAAGAGTAGAACACCCAGAATGGTGAAAAATCTTGAGATCATGCCAAAAAAAAGAATCAACTGAAGGAACTGAAGATGCTTGGTCCAGGGGGATTTAGGGATATGTCTCCAGATATCTGAAATGTTTTCAAATGGAACACTTTGTTTTCCTTGGCCCCACAGAGATGAAGAAGGAACTAATTGGAAGTTGTAGAAAGGCAGATTTAGATTACAGGTAAGAGAAAAAAATCCTGATAATTAGGACTACCCAAATTAGAATGGGATCCCATAGGAAGTAATGATTGGCCATTCCTGAATGTTTTTTGAGAATAATGACCCTTTGGCAGGGATGCTGTACAGAAGATGGATGGCCTCCAAGGTCACTCCCAACTGTGTAACTGTGATTTCTGTGACTTTCAGGAAAGAAAACAAATATGCTCACAAAAAAGAAAATACAATCAGAATATTTGGGAAGGAACTAATGAAGGAGAAATCAAAGATAAGAACATTTTTAGCTAAGGTATCAGTAAGTCTAGTTATGCAGCAATTCAAAAGGTTGAATCTTAACTTGTTATTTTGTTAACATTCTCTTTTTCTAAGGGGTATTTTTATTCATGGTGAGTAATGTTCCCAGGAAAAAAAAATTAGCTGTCATGTGGGAGAAGAAAACTTGATTATCTTTCCTTTCCTTTTGAATTAATGTAAGTCTGAGGCCAAAACCCCAAATCATCTATGTTGGAGGAGAAACAGATGATATAATTTAAGAAACTAAACATCAAATATTTTTAAAGAAAACTGTTCACTTGGAGTGTCACACCATTAGGCAACCAGTACTCAATCAGTTATACTTGAAGACTGTTATTGTACTATTACTGTACAAGGTCAGAATGGTATTAGATATTTGCAGCTGCTGTCAGTGAAATCAGGTTATATAGATTTTTATCCTTGGAATTCATCTAAAATAGGTATGAGAGAAACTGCATTTTAATGTTACTTCATTTGCATCATTGAATTTTAAAGGCACTACATTTTGGGGGGACATATTTTTACAAATATCACCCTGTTTGATCATTTCAACCATCTAACCAATAAATGGGAGGCACTTTAGAAATGAAGAAATGAAGGAATTCAGGGACCAAAGGGTTAACCAATTTGCCTAAAGTCACACAGTGGCCTAAACTAGAACCCAGTTCTTTGGACACCCATTCAATACTCTTTCCATTTCATCTCCCCCAGGCCAAGTTCAATGATATGCCTGTGCTACTTAAGGAACCATGAAAATGAACAAGTGTTAAGAGCTTAAAAGATATTGAGCAACAGACCTAAAAGAAATTGGATACACTCAATTTTGGCTTAATATTACACTTTTGTTAGATTTGCCGAGAAATCTGTGTCTGTAGGGGAAATATGAGGGGATATGCTATAAATAAATGCTTGCATTCTCTAGCTGGGAACCAGCTGGAGCAGAGAGGTGTGACTGCAATGGAGGAGAAGATGGCTTTAGTAAATATGAGTGAGGAACTTAGAGACACTTTTGTGGGCTGGTAAGGATTTTTCAGACCTAGAGTTTATTTTCCTTAAAAAAATCTAGCTATGTCATCGGGGGGAGGGAGTGGAGGGAGGGAGGGGATAATTTGGAAAAATGAATAAAAAAAAATCTAGCTATAATGCCATATGAAGTCATTTCAAGTTTTTTTGTTTTAATTGTGAACCCTGTCAACTGCGATATACTTAATTTTGCCAGTGTGCCTACAGGGTTGGATTTAGAAATTATTAGTAAGATATAAGGTAGCAAAAAAGCTACTCATGACCTTATCCATTCTCTTCTCTGATTGTCAATTAATTTAGTGCTGAAAGAAAATTTAGAAGTGGTCTAGTCCAACCTTCTCATTTTCTATATGAGGATACTCAAGCATAGAAAGTTCTATGATTTTTAAGTGACTTGGCCAAGATTATACAGGTATTAAGGAGATAAGAGTGAGGATTTAAACTCATTGGATTTAAATTGAGTACTTGCATTGGCATAGGGAACTCTGAATGAGGAGACTTCCTGTATTAATGCAGATCATAACCTGTTCTGTAATTTATAATCTAAAAGATTTTCCTTGGGTGCATACAGAAAGTGATTTGGCTAGAATCACAAAATCATTATGTGTCAGAGGTGAGATTTCAGGTTTTACTGATTTAGAGGCCAGCTCTCTATATCATAAGGCATGTCTCTTATGAGAGCGCTAAGCCTTGAAAAAACTATACCTTATACTTCTCATTAGAGTACTTAGAAAAAGCCTCAGACCCCTTTTCTGAATTATGTTTTCTAAAAACATAATATAAAATCTATAGAATTTTAGATGAAACTAATTATACTGAAAAATTATCAAAATATTAAAAAGGACCCAAGTTCACACACCTGAGATTAAGAATCCCTAATCTAGTCCAATAAATGCTTATTTATTTATTTTAAAAGACACATTGTTTTAGGAATCATATTGGGAGAGAAAAATCAAAACAAGAGGGGAAAACCATGGAAGTAAAAGAGAAAAAACAGAAAAAAAGAAGTAAACATAGCATGTGTTGATCTACATTCAATTTCCATAGTTCTTTTTCTGGATGCAGATGGTGTTTTCTATCCAAACTTTATTGGGATTTCCTTGGGTCACACACTGAACCACTGAGAAGAACCAAGTCTTTCATGGACAACATACTTTTGAACACAAATTCCCACTTCAAGATTTGTGGCCTAAACTTTGCTTAAAGATCTCTGAAGAAGGGGAGCCCCTTAAACCAGAGCAACCTACTTTGAAAGAGCTCTAATTTTTCGGAAGGTTGTCCTTACATCAAGCTTAAATCTCCTTTCTAGTTTTAACTTTTGACACTGGGCAAAATAAGCCTTAACTATCTTCCTTCTGATAGCCCATCAAATATTTGAAGATAGTCATTAAGGGACATTAATATTAGTTTATCCATAAGAATACTTGGAAAGTACCTGAAATAACAAAGGGAGAGACATCCTTGAAATGTTACCAATGTGAGAACTATGAGACATCAGTGTCTCACAATAACCCCCAAGCAATTGAATGTTTCTGGACCCTATGCTTGCATATGGGAGTATCTATGAAAGAAAGGAGAGAAAGATACTAACAGGGAAGAGACACTTCAATCTTATTGCTTATGTACCTTCCTGTGAGAGGAAATTTTTTTTTTCAAAGTACCACTTTTTTGATTTGATGATAGATCTTATTGTATAATTCACTCACTGTGTACAACACACACACACATGAAACAAAATATATTATGTTGCAAAAGTGTTAGGGAATTCATTTATCTACCCACTAAGGCATAGATTCATTTGTTTTATGAAATCTAAGAAATTATCTTAGAACTGAATTCTATTCTGTCTAAAATGAGGATTCACATTTTCCATTGTCTTAGTTCCCGCAAGCCCTCCATACTTCTGTCCTTATTCTCAGGCTGATAAAAAAGAAATGCTTATTTCTGGAAATATAGATTAGCCCACCTGCACAGGCAATACTAATAGAAGTCTGCCATTGTTCCTAAAGTATATATAAGCCTTCAAGCGTTAAAAAGGGAAAGTGCCTTCTTAAAAGATTTTCCCTATAGCTACATAAAAATTTGTATTGTTTGTGTTCCTTTAATAAATGTATTGCTTGCCATGAACTATAAGTGGTCTTTTTGTAGGGGAAAGGGGTTGTAATTATATCAATTCATTCAACATATATTTTTCTTGCTTCTAAAAATTTAATAAAACTTTATTTTTCTCTCTTCTATTTTATCACCCACCATAAAAAAAGAAAAAAAAAGAAAAGAAAAAGAGAACCCTTTTAATAAATATTTATAGTCAAGCAAAACAGATTCCTACATAGGCCATGTCTAAAAAATGTTTTAATCTGCACCCTGAGACACTAACTTTTCTGTCAGCAGGTGGATAGCAAGCTTCATCACCAGTTCTCTGGAATTATATAGTTAGATAATATGTCTGTTAAGCAGTATGGAGAGTGAGTTCCACATCTGGCTTTTCCTACATTGATGAAATCACAAGTATGTAATCAAGAAAAAATGGCTCAGCTCCCTGCTAGGCACTGGGAAATGACCTAAGATAACTTTTCTAGAGGAAGTTGGAAGAAAGAAATAGAGATAGTTTGAACTTTCCTTGGAGATGTAAATGAACAACACTTCCCTCTAATTATAAGAAGTAAAAAACCTCAAAAAAATTTATAAGGAAGGGCCTGACAGGGATAGAGATGCATTTTTGGACTAGGGCTCTCTCCTGATGATTCCAAGGAGCCTTAATAATATTCATTTACTCATCTACAATTTTTCTCCAATACATTGTGGATGTTACTCCATACATAAAGAAATTCTTGAAGTGATGCTATTTGCTTGGCTCACACATGAGTGACACAGCACTCATGAAGGGATTTTATCATTTTAACATAAGCTATTCTCCAGAATCTGTCCATATGGGTAGCCTTTTTTTGCTCTATCTAATGCTGCCTCCTATGAAGAGGCAATTGGTTGATAGCATTTAATAATAGGCCTACCTTACTATATAGAACCAAGAAAATTCTCTGCATATTGAATCCTTATTTCCCATAGACTTTTATTATAAAATTAGAGCTTTGTTCTTTTGGGAAAAATGGCTGTAGGCTATAATAACATCATACTTAAGAATGCAGTGAGACTATTTAAAGGAAAAATGATCATTTTATGATAAAATATGAATAGGAACACTCAAATCAGGTTAAAAAAGGATGAATACAAATTAGCTAAAGTTATTTTCTATCTGACTCATAGTTTAAAGGCCTAGGGGGAAAATAACAATAGCTTAACTGAAAAATACACACTGTACTACAAAGTCATCTAGCTCCCATTAAACCTTTCTTGCTTCATACAAAATAATATCATGAAACTCTCTTAAGTTATTCAATCCTAAATCACTTTTTAAAGAATAGGCTAATCTGGCATAAAGTAACAAAGGGTATTGAACATGGTAGATACTTTTTTGTTGAATGAAAGTAGAACCAATTAAAAATTTCCTTAAAATGCAAAAAAACCCCTCCCAATAAAAACCCAACAACCCCCCAAACAATTGAGGCTAAATCTATTAAACATGTGGTTGAAATGATTCTTGCTTTTAGAGACAGGTTGGGCTACTATAAATACTAAAATATCTTTGAACTCCAGGAATGTTTTTTAATCATAGCCTTTTATTTCTCCAAATACATACAAAAATAGTTTTCAGTATTTAACTTTATAAAACCTTGTGTTCCAATTTTTTCTTTCTGCCACCTCCTTTTCTTTTTCCCCCAGGCAGCAAGCAATTCAATATAGGCAAAATGTGTACAATTCCTCTGAACATAGTTCCATATTCATCACAATGTGCAAGAAAAATCAGATCAAAAAGGAGAAAAATGAAAAAGAAAAAATAAACAATCAAACAATAACAACAAAAAAGAGGTAAAAATATAATGCTTTAATTCACATTTAATCTCCACAGTTCTCTTTCTGGATGTGGATGGCACTTTACATCACAAATTTATTGGAATTGCCTTGAATCACTTCATTGTTGAAAAGAAAGAAGCCTAACACAATTGATCATCACATAATCTTGTTGTTGCTATATACAATGTTCTCTTGGTCCTACTCAATTCACTTAGCATCAGATCATGTTAAGTCTTTCAAAGTTTTTCTGAAATCAACCTGCTCCTCATCTCTTATAGAACAATAATATTCCATTGCTTTCATATACCATAACTTATTCAGTCATTCACCAATTGATGGGTATCCACTCAATTTCTAGTTCCTTGCCACTACAAAAAGGACTGCTATAAAAATTTTTGCACATGTGGGTCCTTTTCCCTTTTTAATGACTTCTTTGGGCTATAGAATCAGTAGAGACACTGCTGGATCAAAGGAATGCACAGTGTAAGCCCTTTAGGCACAAACTCTAAGATTTTAAGAGGCTAACTTTCTTTATATAACTAAGCATTTCCTTCATTTGTTAATGCAATGGTAAACTTATATATTGCATTTTAACATAATAGGAATATTATTTATATTCTTTATTTATAATAATTTATACTATAATATATTATAATAGGAATATTATTTGCATATGTCATAAACTTAAATATATATAGTAAAAATATGACAGAAATATCAAACTATGAAAAATAGCAACTGCTACTCTAAAATCCAATAAATTAAATGGATTAATTGGGCAAAGATTTGAGAGATTTTAATTAACAATAAATCAATAAAACAATTCAACATGAAAATCAATTATGCCCCTGTTTACATTATTCAGCTTCAAACATTTCTGTTTTGCATGCTTGCAATTAACAAGCCATAAAAGATACCATAAATAGGAACATAATGAGAAGAACTGTTCATAATGATAATTAGTATTCATTCCCATGGAGCTGAAGGTTAATATAGTTACAGGTTGTATAAAACAAAGGGTTAATCCTATAATTTCTGAAATACTGTATTTATTATTCATTTAACCATGTAACAGTACAAAGTCTTACATCAGTAAATAAATGATAAACAATGCTACAAATGGAAAACCAGGAAGTTGAGATGGCAGGCAAGTGGGGGCTGTGATAGTCATTAAAATTGTGGGAAATTTGATGGTTGTGGCTTAACTTGAATTTTAATTTGTAATACTAGTCTTAATTGGTAATAGTCAATTTCCAGCTATTGACTATCATGATTTGTTTTCCTCAAACCCAAATGATTAATATCATCAATCTATACTAATCCTTATCCTGTAAAATTTTTCTTTTCATTTTTTTTTTTTTTTTTTGCTGAGGCAATTGGAGTTAAATGACTTGCCCAGGTTCACACAGCTAAGAAATGTTTGAGGCTAGATTTGAACTCAGATCCTCCTGACTTCAGGGCTTTTGCTCTATCCACTGTGCCACCCAGCTGCCTCCAAATTTTTCTTAAAACAAGTAGTTTCTTTAGGACTTTCAAGCAGCCAGACAAAAACATTAGAAAAAAATGCCCTCCCAATTTTCAAGGACATAATCAAAAGATCTTTAGTTCCATTGCAAGAAAAAGGACATGGGTTTTGGAGGGAGAAAGGAAGAGCAATATTTGCACAAATGAAGGAAGAAAAATGAGGACCTTTGCTCTTTTCCAATATAGCTCAAAATCATCTGTGTACAAACAATGCCTACGTTTTTGCTGCTTCACAATTCACTTCTCTCTGTCTTTATGTTGACATCCATCAGTTGCTGCAGATGATCCTGAAAAAACTTTGCATGCAATTAATCCTCAAAAATGTCTAAGTACTTGATATTAAGCTATTAGATAACTCCAATATGTTTAAAAGATTTAGCAAAAATGAAAGCTAAGTACAATGTTTTGTGAAATCTTAGAGTCTCTGGAACTCTTTATAAATATTCCTTGTTAAATTGGCAGAACTTTGAATTGGTAGATAGGGAGCAAGGTTATAGCTTACAGACTATAATTTATCACATGTTTTAGAACTCAAAGAGTCCTTAGAGATATATAGTTCACTCCCTTTACCCTGTCTCATATAATGAGGTGGACCTTCTTCTTGCCAAGACAAACCCCCTCTATAGATGCCCTTGATGCCATTCTACCCCCTTCTTTTCTATCAGAATACTCCTATTATCTCTACTCTCTCACTAATCTCAATCTCTCTATGACTACTGGTTACTTTGTTGCTGCCTAGAAATATGCTCATGTCTATCCTTTCCTGAAAAACCCTTAACTCAATACAGTCATCTTTGCTATTGATCATTCTACATCTTTTTTTTCCCCATTCATGGCTAACCCACTTGAGAATACTGTCTACAATTGATGTTTTAACTTCCTCTCATACTCTCTTCTAAACTTTCTGTATTCTGACTTCCAAATTAATCCTTCAACTAAAACTGTTTGCTCTAAAGTTACCAATTGCCAAATCTAATGATTATTCTCAATTCTCGCTTTTTATTCTTTTTTGCAACCTTTCTATTGTCAATTACCCTCTTCTACATAGCCTTTATAATTAAGTTTTCATGACACTCTTTTCTCCTGTTTCTCTTCCTACCTTTTTGACTCTTCCTTCTCAGTCTCTTTTATTGGATCTCAATTCAGGTGACATCAATTGACTATGAGTGTTATTATTCTTAACCCTCTTCTCTGCTGGGTGACTTCATCAGATCTCATTATTATGATCAAATTATCAATTCTATGCAGATCTATTTAGCTGGTCCTTACTTATCTCCTATTCTTCAATCTTACATCAGCAATTGACTGTTGGACATCTCAAACTAGATTTCCCATAGATATCTTCAATTTAAGATGTCCAAAACAGAATTTATTCTCCCCACTCCAAATCCTCTGTTCTTTTGAACTTTCTTATTTCTCCTGAGGTTACCACTAGTTCCCATCACCTACCCTTACCACAAAGATGACAACCTTCATTCTTCATATATACTCACCTCAAATAGCCAATGTATTGCCAAGTTCTACCTTCTTCCTTTACAACATATTTTAAATATTCACTTATTTTTACTCACATAGTCACTACCTTCACATAGGATCTCATTGCCTCATGGCTGAACTTATTTCAATGACTTTCTGTTTGATCTCTCTACTTCACCATTTCCCAAAGCAAGAGTCTTTGCCACTCTCCTACTCAATATGCCGCCAAGATCAACTATAAAATCCTCTGGTTTGGCTTTTAAAACTTTTTATAATCTGGCCCCTTCCTACCTTCCAAGTCTTCTTACCTTTTCCTCTTGTTTATACTTCAGTGAACCTGTTTTTATTCCTGTCTCTGACATGTAACATTCCATCTACGCTGAGTCCTTCATTGGAATGCTCTCCCTCTTCTTTCTTGTCTCTTGGCTTCCTTCAACATTCCATTTACACGCAAGAATTTATTGCTGCCTTTTGCTGTTTCATTTCCTTTCACCAACAGCCAAGGTGTTATCCACTCTACCTTTAAAGTTCACCCAAAACCCCAGAAACTCCTTATCCAAGAGCAAGCCCCAAAGAAGAGATATGAGTAGATTCGTCTTCTACTCCTTTACAGAGATCTATGTATATTGCATAGTTTCAGGGTGTTTTTTGTGGGGCAGGGGCTATATTTCTTCTTTCTTTCTTCCCCCTTCAAATATTTGTTACATAGGGTGTTTCTCTAAGAAAGGGATAATGAAGAGCTATAAGGAGAAGTTTAGGCAATATAAAAATATATAAAATAAATAATAAATCAAAAATATATAAAAGTGAAGATCTATTGGAAATTAATTTTTAAATTGCAGGATGCCTTCATCTCATCATACTACTTGTGGTTACAATGAATAACAAGCCTCTAGAAAGTTTCTTATGCAATTGGAGAGAATCCTAAAGCTTTTTTTTTTTTCCTATTCTTGGCTTTAGATTGGAGTTCATCCTCTGTAATTTTTTTTCCCTCTGAGGCAACTGGGATTAAATGACTTGCCCAGGGTCACATAGCTAGGAAGTATTAGTGTCTGAGACCATATTTGAACTCAAGTCCTCCTGATTTCAGAGCTTGTGCTCTATCCACTGTACCACCTAGCTGCCCTCCTCTATAACTTTTAATATGCTGATCTAATAATTGTCAATCATTTTCTTATGGGCTTTTTAAAGAAGGAATTAGCTTGAGCCACCCATAAGTTGGGTCCTTAATTCAAAAGCCAATTGGAAAATCTAGTGCTGGAAAGTGGAAAAATCTAAATCTACCAATATAAAGCTAAATTTGCCTATAATGTGAAAGTTTCTTTAAAGTGTTTGTTTTTCCTTCATTTTAGAAATTAAGGTTTTCATTAAACAAAGATGAAGTTCTTTGTCCTTTCCACATAAATGATAACTTTCTATGGAGATTTCTGAGGAACAAGCTTTATTAAATGTTTACACACACACACACACACACACACACAAAGAGAGAGAGAGAAAGTGTGTAAAACTCAACTATTGTTGTCTGAATGAAGTACTAAACCTTGAATTTATAGTTTGTGTGACAATAGTTTATGTTCAGGACTCTAAGTTTACTTAGGCACACACATCTTTGTTTCTAAGGGCCATTTTTTCTATTTAGCACATTGTTTATGTCTGATGTTAACTTTAGGAAAATCTAATATATTCATGGAATATAGCTGGTCTTTAGCTTTCCCCAATCACGGAGAATAAAGTGCCTACTTTCCATATAGTAACTCAGTCTACCAAATGCATACTAGGTCCAGAACAGTATTAATTTTACCCAATAGAAAATGGAAAAGACACAAAATATCATAGGAGTCCACAGGCAGATGCAAAAATCACATGACACTTAAATAGCCCCAAAATTCCCACAGCTACTTCTCTATTTTATATATATATGAACTAGACTTTGAGTTGATAAAGAAATGACAGCAAGTCCCTCTTTCAAGCAGTGCCTATATAGTCTCATCAATTCTTATAGTAATACTATATGGTTTAGACTCTCTCCAAAAAGTAGATATATTTTTGGAGCAACTGAAGAAATAATCCCCATTCCACTAAACCTAAACTATCAAAGTAACTCCACTGGCTTTGCCTTCCATGTAGATTGTTACTTCAAAACTTTGAATGATTTCTTCCTTCAGAGAAATGAGTATTAGGAAATCTCCTTCCCTCTGGAAATCTGATCTTCAAACTCCCAAAGTTGAGGGATCTCAGTCTTGGCAACTCTTGAACTTAGATTTATTCAAAAGGTGATTCTAAAAACTGCTGCTACTCAGGAATTCTTTTTCTGGGTAAAGGAATAATGTATAGGATTATACTGGCTAGGAAATTTAAAAATCACATTTCCTCTGCAAAAAAAAAAATTGGAATTCAGGAATACTGTTTGGTCCCTTCAGACTGTATGCAAACAAGTACTACTCAGCCATGTATTTTTGTAAGAAATTGATCAATGCCTTGGCTGCCAAGCAAACACATGTAACTTCAGACCTTCTATCACAAGATTTTTGGGGAAAGAGAAGGACAAGGATACAGATTTTCCTCTGCTTCTTCCCCTCTTCCTACTTAGGTTCATTCCATTATGTGCCTGTTTTCTGAAGGTGAAAAGACAGTCCAGAAGAGAGTGCCAGATGCTCTGTCATCATGCTTTCAGAGACTCTCTGCCAATAAGAATCCATCCTTCTGAATCTCATCCAGCTAATTCTTTTGGAGTTTACTGTGATTTCTTGACAAGATACCATCAGACAGGGAGCAGCTAAATGGAGAAGTAGATAGATCACAGGCCCTGGAGTCAGGAGGATCTGAATTCAAATTTGATCTTAGAAACTTGACACTTCCTGGGCAAGTCACTTAACCCTGACTTGCCAAAAATAATTATAATAATAAAAAAAGACACAATGGGTTCACACTCCATGAAGATCTGTGCCTTAGATGCTTCCAAACAAAGATCTAGTTGATTGGGGGAATTCATTGATATGATCAGAAAGGCAAATAATTTCCATTACAATATCACCAAGACATTTATATCTCATCAGTTGGGTAAAGGTAGTCCCTTTTACACACTCTAATTTCATGTCTCTAGCAATTCACCTCAATATATACAGACTGATTTTCACTTCTTTACATAAGACTAAGGCTCATTTAATCTATTAGGACTTAATCTGAAATCATTAAATATCTTAGGCCACTGGATGGGACAGAATATATTCCATATAAATTCAAGATAATCAGAACTAACCCCTTAACAATTAAATGGGACTTGTTAAAAGATATCACCAATAAAAAGAATGAAGAATACTTAGTAGTGATGTTTGTAAGCTTATTTTCCCATGGAGATGGATCTCTTCAAAAGAACATCTAAAAGCAGTTTTCTTTTCTTGGGGGATAGGCTATTTCTCCTATTTCTTTTAAACTGATGAACAAAAACCTCTTTTATGGTAAAAGTGTAATCAATCATTTCCTACATGTGTATATAAACATATATACATAAATATACATATATACATATGTGTATATATACACATAACATATATGTGCATGCAACATGCACACACACACTTCCCAAGGGCAATAATACATTCAATGTTCAAGAAGTCTTTTTTTTTAATTCAAAGGAAGAAACAAATTTCCAAAGATTGCCTATAGAAAAATTCTCTTGAAAAACTCACCCAAGTAATATCAAAGTAAAATTACTTTAGAGAATGACATGTAAGGAAATTGATCTGGAGTTTCTGAAGCTTAAATCCTGTCTCTTGTTCATTGTAACCTTATAAAAGTCATTTAATGTTTCAATTTCTCTGTTTTCCTATCTGTAAAATGACAGTAATATTCTTACCACCTTCCTATATCACCAAGATATAATGAAGATACTTTTAAGTACTTTAGATGAATGAGGCGATTAAAAGGACAGCATATAGTCTCCAGAAAAAATTTAATATATAACACAACATAAAATTTAGAAGAACTATGGCATGTAATCAAAATGTCTATATAATCCCAAATATAACAGAAAAAAAGCCCTCTTAAACAGATTCACAGAAATCATTTCTATAAAGGTAGAAAAGGAATCACTGGTTTTTGCAAAGAGATTTTACAAATAATATGGCAGTATAGCAAAATGCAAATGTGAAATGCTGCTGTACCATCTGTCCAATATTACAGCAATACTGGGGAAAACTCTGAAAGAAATGATGTTTGAAATCATTAAAAAAAATAAAGTGTCAAGTTTAAAATACCCAAGAACCTTAAAACCAGCATCAACATATTCAGCAAGCATATGGCCCTCCATCAGGTAGGAAAAAAAACAAAAACCAAAAAAAAAAAAAAAAAACAAAAACCTGTGCTATGCATTTTCTATTTCAACTTGACTGTTCCTATAAATGTGTTTCCTTTTCTCATTTGACTACCTTTCTTCTTATGGAATACCTTGAAGTTTCAAGCTCTTCTAATTAAGTCTGAAATTACAGTAATCATTTAACCCCTTTGAAAGTATCTCAGGGATGAGCTCAGGTAACAAGGTTGGAAGAGGAATTTGGAGGATGTGATTTTAGGAAAAGAGATACTTCTGGCTCCTGACTATGTTTTAAAGTGATTTTAATGTTAGTTTTACTAGGTGAGTATACATAGGCTATTGAAGCAAATCATGCTCTCAGGCTTATTGATTCACAGTGATCTCATCCTCCTTTGAACTAGACCATTTACAGTTTATACCACTTATCTGCCAATTAATTACTCCAGTACTTGTTGACACCTCCTGTATGGTCGTATTACATAGCTATTTAACTCGTGTATTTTACCTTTCATATACTTCTATATTTTTTTCTCCTGTTGGACTGCAAGCTGCTTCATTATTCATCTTCAAAATCTACACCATACAGTAAGTTATATATGCTAGGTAAACAATAAATGTCATTGGTTCATATATTGACTCAAAACATAAAATTGTGCTTAAATACTTGCTTTGTTACAGGAGGGAGTAAAATAGAAAACTTCTATAATTAGGACTTGCATTGCTCAATTTCTAGTTATGTTAAAATTTCTATTTTTTTTTGTATTAGTTTGTATGTAATTTGCTTGCTACAAGTCCTTGAAAACTTAGCATTTACCATTATAAGAATGTCACCATACTTATCTTAGCTGCTCTTTTCCTTGTTTCCTTTCTCCTATGGGTGAGCTCTTCCATGACCTTCCATTTTGAGTAAGAACCCAGACTAGCCATGCTTCATTCCCTGGGCTTGAAACTTCAGCAGCATCTTTCTGCCATTGGTGAGCTGCTCAATGAATTTCCATGTTGAGGAAAGATCCCGATATGCTCCATGGGTAATTCCCTGCCTAGCTTTTTCAGCTCTTTTATATGTTCTCATCCTCTAGAATTTAAGCACCTTGAAGGGAGGGACCATGTTTCTTTTTTATTTTATTTGTATTCCCAGATCTTAATACAATGTCTGGTATATAGTAAACACTTAAAAATGCTTGTTAACTTGGCTCATTGACTTACCTCAACCATCATTTCTATACCAAGATGGCCTATAACAGTGTAATTCATAATCTAATGACTTACTTCACATTGAGTGATAAAGAGTTTATTTCCAAATGGGAACAGAGAGAGAAAGCCTGAGTGGAGAAATGAAGCTATTTTCTCTGGAGTCAGAGATCCAATTTTTTTAAGAAAGAAATATAGGAACAAGAGACACAGCTATTTTAAAATATATGAGAAATATATTTCAATGCTGAATATGGTTTTTGGATTATCTATGCTTTTCTGTGCTACCATTAATAAGAGTAAGTAAGAGATGACTGCAGATGGATAAGTAATAAAAAATGTTTGTGAAAAACCTTAAAAATACCTTGCCTTTTTCAGTTATCCTGAGAAAAATATTAACCCATGTTCTGAAAGACAGAGAAATAATTTGACAGAAGGGAAGAGGAAGTATGTTTCAGAAAAGTAAGATCAAAGTAATATAAATGACCTTTATAGTCATCTAGGTGCTAATGAAATCCTCATTAGGCATAACTTAAATAGCTATTTCAAAGTCTCCAGCTTACAGCAGGAACTTTTCCCCCCTGAGCATTCCTAGTTCTGCTACCTTGGTTCATTCACACAAGACCCTTGGGGAGAGAGACAATCAGGAGTGTTAAAGGGAGCTCTGCCCCTTCTGGGAATAATCCTGCCTGGAATCAGGCAGCTTCATCTCCTCTCATAAACAAGTCACAGAGACTTATACCAAGCAGCTGGAAAAAAAGAAAGCTGGTTAAGAAAATCCTACAACCATTTCCAGGGTTATCAGCAATCACTGCAATGTATTGAGGACTCAGGCAGCTGTCTAAGAAGAAATTGGGGGGAGCACCCTGATTATTTAGAGTAACAATAAAATAATGAAATTATCATTATATTTCAGGTAGGTAATGGACAGAATGGGGACTGCTGGCCACTGATTTGCTTTACCCAGCCAATAGGCAGCAATTCTTAATTGAGAGGTGGCCCTATCTATCCAAATATGTCTTCCAAGTGTTTTTTTTTTTTCCCTGCAGTGTCATTGGCTAAGTTGATGATCAAGAAGGATGAACTGAGAAAAGATATGGAGAGGGCCCTGAAAAGAATGAAGGGTAGTTAATGAATTAATGAACTACTGAAGCGTGGTTGAAAATTAAATAGAAGAATTTATATGATTTAGTGAAGCCATGATGTTGGTTATAATGCCAGCTCTGAAGTTTACTGGTTATGTGACCATGAGTACATCACTCAAGTCGTTCTGAGGCACAGTTTCCTGACATGTTACATAGGTTTAATTATCTCCACTATCAAATTAGAAGAAAAAAACATAGTCTACTGACCTTCTCAGATCTGTGGAGAAGAAAGGAATTTATGGGCAAAGAAGAACTAAATTATAAAATGCAAAATGATAATTGGATTATATTAAGTTAAAAAGGTTTTGTACAAACAAAACCAATGTAGACAAGATTAGAAGGGAAGCAGAAAACTGGGGAAAATTTATATCCAAGGGTTCTGATAAAGGCTCATTTCTAAAATTTATAAAAAATTAACTCAAATTTACAAGAATACAAGCCATTCTCCAATTGATAGTCAAAGGATATGAACAGACAATTTTCAGATGAAAAAAATTAAAAACACTTCTAGTCATATGAAAAAATGCTTTAAATCATTATTGATCAGAGAAATGCAAATTAAGACAACTCTAAGATGACAGAAAAAGATAATGATGAATATTGGTGGGGATGTGGGAAAACTGGGACACTGATGCATTGTTGGTGGAATGGAGAACAATTTGGCACTTTGTCCAAAGGGCTATCAAACTGTGCATACCCTTTGATCCAGCAGTGTCTCTACTGGGTCTGTATCCCAAAGAAATTTATAAAAAAGGGAAAAGGACCCACATGTGCAAAAAATGTTTGTAGCAGCCCTTTGTGTAGTGGCAAGAAACTGGAAACTGATTGGATGTCCATCAGTTGGAGAATGGCTGGAAAAGTTATGGTATATAAATGCTATGGAATATTATTGTTCTGTAAGAAATAGTCAGTAGGACAATTTCAGAAAGTCCTGGAGAGACTTACATGAACTGAGCATAACCAGGAGATCATTGTACATGGCAACAACAAGATTATATAATGATCAATTCTGATGAACTTGGTTTTTTTCAACAATGAGATGATTCAGGCCAATTCCAATGGTCTTGTTTTTTTAATTTATTTTTTTTATTAAAGCTATTTATTTACAAGACATATGCATGGATGATTTTTAAGTATTGACCCTTGCAAAACCTTATATTCCAAATGTTTCCCTCCTTCCCCCACCCTCTCCCCTAGATTGCAGGCAGCCTAATACATGTTAAGTATGTTACAATATATGTTAAATCCAATATATGTATACATATTTATACAGTTATTTTGCTACACAAGAAAAATAAAACCTGAGAAGGTAAACAAAATGCAAGCAAACAGCAACAAAAAGAGTGAGAATGCTATGTTGTGATCCACACTCAGTTCCCACAGTCCTCTCTCTGGCTGTAGATTGCTTTCTTCATCACTGAACAATTTCCAATGATTTTGTGATGGAGAGAGCCATCTGCATTCAGAGAGAGGACTGTGGGGATTGAATGTGGATCATAACATAGTATTTTCACCTTTTTTTTGCTGTTGATTACTTGCTTTTTGTTTTTTCTTTCTCCTTTTTTTATTCTTTTTGATCTGATTTTTTTCTTATGCTGTATGATAATGGTAGAAATATGTATAGAAGAATTGCTCATGTTTAACATATATTGAATTATTTGCTTTACATAAGGTTTTGGAAGGGTAAATGTTGAAAACTATCTTTATCTATTTTGAAAATTAAAAAAAAACTATTATTATTATTATTATTAATTATTATTTTCTTGAGGCAATTGGGGTTGGGTGACTTGCCCAGGGTCACACAGCTAAGACGTATCAAGTCTCTGAGGCCACATTTGAACTCAGGTCTTCCTGAATTCAGGGCTGGGGCGTTATACACTGCGTCACCTAGCTGCCCCAAAAGCTATTATTTTAAATAAAATAAAATAAATTATTTCTGCTATCTACCTCATAGGGTTGCTATGAGAAAAGTGCTTTATAAATTCATAAAATATTTTTATTGATCCTAAGTCCTTTAAACTTATTAATGATAATAGCAAAAAGCTCAACTCACTAAAATGACAAATGCAAACATCTCAAATTTTTCTTCTTTTCTTATATGAACAAATTATAGGTTTAATTCAATAGGAAGAAAAGAAAAAGAAGTCCATAAGTTAAAAAACCCCAGAATTTTCTGAGCTCTAAGTTATGTTATGAACAATCACATTATCAAGAAAACAAATTATCAAAATAAATACTTCATAGGCTCAAGGCTTTATTTGTAATAGACCTAGTATTTGTCTAAGGACACTCTTGCTAGCTTATTATATAGTATCTTCCTTCCATGGTATGTGTTTGAGCCTAGCAATATAACTGAGAGGTTTTGATCAATAACTCAACTTTCAAAAATGAAAAGCTACCTGAGGTGCATTGATTCTATTATTGGTTCGTAATTCATCTCATAAACCCACTATGATGATTTATAAAATATAGAGGCATTAAGTAATGGAGAGCTTTGAAGTGTTTAAAATTAATTATAGCAAATTTTTGTGAAACTACAGTTTTGACAGCACTATCCAGTGTCATGGGGTGAACACAGTAGGTACTTAATAAATGCTTATTGATTAGAAAAATTGAATAAACTGTAAAGATAAAAACTGACACAACCATCCACAGCAAGTCATATATTACAACTGCTCAAATTCTGGCTTTATCACTTACTCCCTGGACAAGTTGTTTTATTTTTCTGGGCCTTAGTTTCCTCATATGTAAGGTAAGAAGGTTGGAAAAGATGACCTCTAAGGTCCCTTTAAGCTATCAATTTAAAAGTCTGAAAATAAACTTTATTGATATCTTTTGTTTTCATATAACCTGTATTCCTTCATACCCCTTTCCCTCAAGTCTCTCAGAGAATCACAGTATAAAACAAAATATTTTAAAGAAAAACAAGAGAAACATAAATGAGCAATTCAGCTCAATAAATGAAATAAAATCGGACATTATATGCAATGTCCCACACTTGTGTATCACTACTCTGTGAAGGACTAGGGGGAGTGTCTACTCATAGATCTTTACCACCATCCAGCAGTAAATTGTGGATCTATGAATGAGACAATATAGTATAGAGGGAAAAATGCTGGGATTTGGAGTCCGATATAACTGAATTCAAATACCAATTCTTTTACTTATTAACCATGTGTGTTTGGATCTCTGGAAAGTGAGGAGGTTGGACTACATTTTTTCTAAAATATCTTCTAATCTAAGTTCTTTGATTGTAAATTATATGGCCATTTCCCCCTCTACATCTGCTGAAATAAGACATTTATCTTTAGTTCTCTTAATTTAGGGATATACATATTATTATAAATATAGTTTGGTCCAAGATAGTATAGAAAGAAAAAAAATTTTTTTCTGGGACTCCTTGGTTTCTGAAAATTATCTGTAGGGATCTATAAAGTTTTGGCTGTGTCCACAAGACTATAAATGTATACAGCACACTGTCAAGTTTTAAATGAAGGAACTGTTTTGCACTATAAAACATTTTTAAAATCAAAATCTTTGTTTAAAATAACTCTACCTATTATTTTCACCTTCTGATTGAAAAGGTATAATTTTTATTTTAACTTGTCTTTAACAATGTTTTTGAAAATTATGTAGCTGAAGAATTAAAAGGGAGGGGAAAAAATCTCAGATCAAACAATGTCATACCATGGAATTTCAGCTAACAACCTATCTAGCAAAGCAAATCAATAGACAGTTTAAGAGCTATCTAATTCCCCAATCTACAAGTGTTACCCCTTTCCTTTCTCTTCCATTTTCCCTCCTCTCCTCCAAATGCTTTTTGTTCTTTAATCTAGATACACTTCAAGTGATTGATCTAAGAAGCAGAATTACAGTAGGATAGAATTGTAAAGTTCAAGCCAGAAGTGATCTTAGAAAGAAACTGAGGCAGACTGTGATAAAGTAACTTGTTTAAGGTAACAAGGTAGTAAGTGAAAGACTCAGCATTCAAGCCCAGGTCTTCTGACTTCAAATCCAGCACCAATTCCATGGACAGTTAGCATAATGGATGGAGTGCTGGGTATGGAGTTGGGAAGAACCGAGTTCAAATGTGACTACAGACACTGAGTGGGTGACCCTGGGTAAGTCAGTTAGTTAAACCCTGTTTACCTCAACTTTCTCATCTATAAAATAAGCTGGAGAAAGTAATGGCAAACTATACCAGTATCTTTGCCTAAGAAAATATCAAACAAAATCATGAATAGTTGAATATAACATAATTAACAACAATAACAACTATTTTACATCATGCTCTTTCCTATTTTGATTTAAGGAGATACTAAAAACCTTCAGCCTTCCCTTCTGGGTCCACCTAATGAAATTTATGTACATTCCCTGGAGATTTGTGGCAGTAGCTATTGTTGTTTCTGGGGATGTATGGTTACCTCAAACATTTGACCTCTTTCCTACCTGACTCACTTTCTAGGGAAGGAGAATATTATTTGGTGGAGAATTCAATGGCTATCTACTCCAACTCATATTTAAAAAAGAATTTCCTTTGCAATGCACCAAATAAATGGGTATCATGCTTTCTCAATATGCTCTCCAGTGAAGCTGTCACTTCTTCCTGAGGCAGTTCTTTTATATTTTAATTAATTGATTCCAGACCTTTTTTTTTTTGTATCATAGATTCTTCTGGAAGTCTGGTGAAGTCTATTTTCTCAGAATAATGTTTTCAAATGCACAAAACAAAATTCAGAAGATTATAAAGAAAATCCAATTATACTAAAATACAATTTAAAAGGTTAACAATCAAAATAAGTTCATGGAGCCCAGTTAAAAATTGGTATTTTTAAAGTCAGGAAGTTCTTATATTAAACAAAAATCTCCTTCTCTGTAACTTCTATGCACTGATTCTATTTTCCCTGCCAGTACTAAGAATTTTATACCATCTTTAGGTGGAGCTCAAAATTATTCTTTGTAGAAAAAAAATGATGTTATAAAATGTTGCCACATATAGTTGGAAGAATACAATTACTACAATACTTCAAGCACATTATGCATTAAATAGGTTTTTGTGGGCTGGTCTGGGAATACATCTACCATAGATAACTTATTTTAGTGGGAAAATGTGTTCTGTGTTTTCAATAACCAACTTAATGTATGAATTTCTGGAACATAGCCTGCTGGGGACCACTTGCCCAGGAAAATATTTGCACCATACAAACTCTGTCTTAATACCAGGAACATGAGATTTTGTTTAAAAATCAATGCTAGAGATGAGTTTGCCTTAATATTGGTACCATCTCAAAGGACCTCAACTCCTATGGATTTTACTTCCAAGGAGAGAGGGAGGGAGAGGGAGAGAAAGAGAGAGAGAGGGAGGGAAGAAAGATTTTAAAATTCTGAATGGAGTTTTTCAGAGAACAGGAAATGAAGAAAAGGGAAAAGGTTTAGGCCTCTTCCCTCTTAAAAGGTTTCTACTTGCTAATATATTTATCAGGACTCAATTCTGAAGTCCTATAATCATCTTGTAGTAAGAACTAATAATAATTATAGTTAATAATTAGCATAATACCATCTCATTTGATTCCCACATGAACACTGGAAGGTATATGCTATTATTATCCCTATTGTTATAGCTGAGGAAACTAAGGCAAACAGGTTTAGTGACTTGCCCTGGATCACACAGGTAGTAAGTATCTGAGACTGGATTTCAAGTTAGATCTTCCTGACTATAGATATCAGCTGCTAAACCTAGCTGTAGTTGGGGGATTTGATATTCTATTTGGATATATAAGTATATAGCTATGAATAAGATTGTTCAAGCTGGTTTTATTTTCAACAACTACTGTTGGGATGGATACTCTTTAACATTAAAATAATGCATCATCTTTGGCTCTTTTCAACAACAATGAGGTGATTCAAGGCAATTCCAATAGACTTATGATGGAAAGTATCATCCTTATTCAGAAAGAAAACTATGGAGACTGAATGTGGATCCCTGCATAATATTTTTACCTTGTTGTTATTGTTGTTTGCTTGTTTTTTTTTTCCTTTTTTGTGCTTTTTCCCCCTTTTGATTTATTTTGTGTGCCATGATAAATATGGAAATATATTTAGAAGAATTGCATATGTTTAACCCATTTCAGGTTGCTTGCTGTCTTGGGGAGGAGAGGTAGGGAAAAATTTGGAACACAAGGTTTTGCAAAAAATGAATGTTGAAAACTATCTTTGCATGTATTTGGAAAAATACTATTATTAGTATTAATATTAATAATAATTATTGAATTATCAGTCAATTATTAAATTAATATTGTCTGGCCCAACATAGTATAGAAAGAAGAAAATTTCTCTAGGACTCTGAAAATTATCTGCAGGGATCTATAAAGCTTTGGCTGTGTCCACAAGACTATAAATGTATACAGCACACTGTTAAGTTTTAAATGAGGGAACTGTTTTGCATTATAAAGCATTTTAAAAATCAAAACCTTTATTTAAAATAATTCTACCTATTAAAATAAAAAAGTCAATGCATCATTCTATTAGGTATCTCTACTTGGGTGTTCATTTGCAAACTGTTCCTATCTCTGTGCTACTCTGTAGGCATAATAGTGATCAGAATACAATGGTACGCTCGACTCATTTGCATTAATTGTCATCAATTGTCAAAATTTGTTTATAAGATGGAATAATCTTTAATCCTAAAATAATTATGTTGATTATCAGATGATTCTGTACTATCGTGTTTTTGGAAAATGTATAATACATTCATTGTTGTACATTAAATGGAAGGTTATCTCACTGCACTATATGAATTTTCTAGTTTACTGAATGGCACCCTTTTAAAAGATGGAAAGAGACCAAGGCAAGGGTGATATGTGACCTTAGTCATTGCTCATTATTATGTAGAAATATAAAAATATTTCCATTATTATGTCAGGATACAGCATAAAATTTAGAATCCCATACTAAATCATAATCAGTGTCTTAATTTGGAGCCTGTATTTGAGACTGTGTAAAGGCAAGATGTTTTCTTTCCTAAGAAAAACTCAAGACCCAGAGATTTAGGACATGTTACCAACATCTCTGGGGCAGCTAGGTGGTACAGTGAATAGGGCACTTGGTCTGGAATAAGGAAGATTTGAGTTCAAATCCGGATTCACACACTTACTAACTGTGTGATCCTGAACAAGTCACTTAATTTCTATTTGCCTCAGTTCCTCATATGTAAAATGGGGATACATTAGAGAAGGAAGTGGCAAGTTACTCCAGTGTCTTTGCCAGGAAAAGCCCAAAGACAAAGATCATAAATAAGGTCATTTAGAGTCAGACAAGCCTAAATCACAACACCAAACAGCACTATGGGTGCTTCATCCATTAATTTACTCAAACTCTTTTTAAACTTTTTAATATACTTTTTTAAGGCTTTGTCAAGACTTAGAAATAAAGGATTTGGATTTGAAACCTGTGTCTGCTACTTAGTACCTGTAAAACCTTAGAGAAATTACCTCCTCTCTCTGGGCTCAGTTTACTCTTCTGTGAAATGAAGGATTGGGTTGCTTGACCTCTAAGGTTCTTTCTAAGTATGAATATCCTAGGGTCTCTTGTGATAACAAATTTTATACCTGAGCATTTCTGAGCATTTTCTTTGGATTGGCTTAAATTTCATTATAACTAGTTTGTATAATTTTTCTTAATAATTTTGTACTTGCACACATTATAGATGTTAATTTGCCATTTTTCTGACAATGTGACTGACCATGGAGAGCTTTCTACAATTTACCCCCAATTCATGAGTAGTCACAAATCTGGAAGTATTTCTTTGTCACTTATAAACATGCTATTATTTTGGATTCTCTTTGGTATTTTTGTTTCATTTCAACATTCATGTTTTTTCATTCAGAGAAATGTTACTTATTCCCATGCTTTGCTTCCTGACAGTGAGACAATTCTGTCAATTACTATATACCCCACCCCACAATTTCATGGTGATTCAATCATTTTAATAGCTTTTGGTAGAGATTCTTTTCAAAGATTTTCTGAAAGTGACAATAAGTTACATGCGCTGGTTCCCCTTTTCCATAAGTATATTTACTTCCTTAAAGAATTATATTACATAGACCAGGTAGCCATGTTTTCCTCTACAGAAACCATATTGCCTTTCCCCAAGGTATGTTGGTAAACTGTTAACAGGTTCTCCAAAAAGTAAAATGCATTTACAACACACATTTACATTTTATTGATGGCATCATCATTTTCTCCATTACATTCTTAAGTCCAAACAATCAATAAATTAATACTAAATCAAGACCAGAATAATTGCATTTGCCTATTTCTGAAATGCAAATGTTTGCACTGAAAATTCAGCCAGTTCAAGCTGGCTCCAGCATACCTCCTGCCTTTCCCTAAATGAGTTTTGCTTACATTTTGAGTAATACTATTCTTAAGTATAGATTTTAGTAGCTTGTACAATCTAGAAACAAGACACAGTTTGGTTCCTTGAATTCTCTCTAGAACCTGAATAATGGAGTCCCATTAGTTACAGACCTGCTCTTTCCACTCAGTTGCTTTTATAATGACAAATTATATATTTTAGCCAACAGTTTTCCAATTGCTTTCTTGACTGCTTTCCAAATCCTCAGGAGGTAAACACTACCAGTTCTGGTAATTCATCTATATCTCCTTTGTACATCGATTCTAGAACATTGTGTGTATCTGAAATAGAGGCTAAGTAGGAAGACTAAAGGAAACCTTCTCCTAACTCGTTTGTTTGGGTATGGGAATTAGCCAAAATTCTTTGTTAATGACCGAAGTGAAGAATTAGTTTAATTTCCCTTTTATCTTCTTTTTATTCTTGAATCTACCTTTTGCACTCTGATCACCACTGGCTCTCCAACTGTATTCTTGCCTTTCATATATTTAAAGAGTATCTTATTATTAGCTTCAAAATTCCTTTTGAGGTTCTGACAAAATTCTTTTATGATGTGCCTAATTTCTCATTCACACACCTGACTTGCCACACTTTGTAGAGTACCCTATTCCCCACACTAGGATAATCTTTTTTTCCCCTTTGATGTGTTCCTCAATGATAATATCTTTTTTTGCACCAATTAATTTGCAAATGACTAAATTATGGTGTTTGCGTGGGATCATAGGATTCTGAATTGGAAAGAATCTTAGACATCATAAGATCATAGTTTTAGATTTAAAAGGGATATTAGAAATAGTCTGCTACAACCTCTTCATTTTAAAGGTAAAGAAACTGAGGCACAGAGATGTAAAATAACTTGCTTAAGACTGCATAAAGAGTAAGTACAAGAACTAGGATAAAAACAACTTCTCTAAGTGAGAATTAAGTGTCCTTTCCCACTATATTGCATTGTCTCATAAACATCTTTTAATAATTAGTGATAAGTAGAATTTATATATTTCATCTTCACTATAACCATAAGAAGTATGTGATATTAATATACCCATTATATAAATGAAAAAATTGAAGTAAAGAAAGGTTAGGTGATTTGACTAGGATAACATCTTAATTCCATTATTAGATCAAAATATGGATTACTTTGGTTCTTGGCATACATTTAGTCTCAACTTCCAATAAAAGTGTTCCTAAAAAGTCTGCAGACTTCTTGTAGGATCTTTATTTTTCAACTTACTTTATTTTTTCCTAATACTTTCATCTTATTATTATTTCTTTTTTGAAAATTGAGAAACTAAGTGATACGTTGTTTTCATTTTCCATACTCCATCAGAGTACTGGCTCATTTATGTAGCTCTTATTTCTATGGAATTGAATATGTAGATATTTCTTGAGCAATTTTTACTCACTATCCAGGCTTAAGCTTAATACATTTCCTTTCTTTATAGATTCTAAAACTGTTCTGGGAAACAGTTATTTTTCCTATCTAAAATTCTTATGCTGATCTAAAATCTCTCCAGTGGATAGACAGTATACCCACTTTATTGCCCAGTTTAATTTTGCAGCTTCCACAGTGTTGCTTAACACTTCTAGCTCAACATCATTATATTCTAGCAAAGCAATCTAAAATTTGAGCCTACAAGCAGTTTTATTAAACTGTGAAACTTTTACTCATACAAATTCATCTATTTCTGTTCATATAATCTTCAAGTATATAATTTCTGATTAAGGAAAAAAACCTTGATAATTATACATTGTGAGTCTGATGGCTACTGAAATCAAGGGACAAGATATGGATAACTTGATATGGACGGTCACTGACAGCTGTGGTATATTAGAGGAACTAGAAGATCTAGTTCTACAATGTTATTAAAGCTTATATGGAGAATTTATGGAAGGACGTGTACTAGAATCACATTGATTAAGAAATTTTGGTAGACTTTATTGGATGGACTTTTATTGGTAGAGAAGAGAGACACATTGATTAAATCAAGGATCCTTCAAAGTTTCAAAGTGGAAAATGAATAATTAAGTTTTTGTGTATAACTATAACTGTCCTTCTTCAAACATGGATGAATCAACCAGACAAATTAAAGGAACTAGAAAATTATATGTGGAACTTACAAATGGGAGTGGAGAGTATCTAGAAGGTTTTCTTCAGCCTTCCTAAGGCTTCCTAAGTTAGCTATTTCTATTTCATTGGTAATAGTGCTATTGTTGGGAAAAGTGGAAAGCCATCTGGCATAAAGTAGATACACATACTAAAAATCTTATAAAGAGACAAGCTCCAAATGGGTACATGACTTAGGTATAAAGTATGGTGTCATAAACAAAGTAGAGGAGCTAGAAAAAATTATCAGTCAGAACTGTGGATAGGGGAAGAGTTCATCACCAAATAAAGGGGAAGTGGGGGAGAGAAAGATAGAGACAGAGACAGAGACATAGAGAAGCAAAGACAGAGGAGGTAAAATGGACAATTTTGATTATATAAAAAGTTATATAACTATAATATAATATTATATTAAAAGTTTTCCCCAAACATAACCAATGCTGCTAAAATTAGAGGGAAACAGGTAATTAGGGGAATAATCTTTGTTTCAAGTTTTTATAATAATGAACTAATTTCTAAGATAAATTATACAGAGAAATTAGTTAAATTTATAAGAAGAGCAGCTATTTCACAATTGTTAAGTGGCAAAAGTATATAGCCAAAAGCTAGACAATTTTCAGAGGAAGAAACCCAAGCTATCAATAGCATATGAAAAATATTCTAAAAGATTCACTATTACTAGAGAAATACAAAACAAAAATAACTCTGAGGTTATATCTCATACTTATCAGATTGGCAAAGTTGATTAAAAAAAAAGGAAAATGACAAATGCTAAATGGGCTGTGGGAAAACTGGTACATTACGGCATGAAGGGGAAGCAAATTTGAATTCTCTCAAAAAGCTATTAAACTGTATGCATTTTTTGATTCAGGAACACCACTACTAGGTTTGTGCCCCTAAAAAGATCAAACAGTAAAAAAGAATTCCATGAACAGAAATGTTTATAGAAGCTCATTTTGTGGTGTCAAAGAATTGGAAACTGAGGGAGAGTACTCATCAATTGAATAATGCATAACAAAGCTATAGGGATATTATGTGCTATAAAAAAGACTCATATTAACTGATGTAAAATGAAATGAGCAGAACCAGGAAAACCATTTATATAGTAACAGCAATAATATAATGACAAACAATTTTGAAAGACTTAAGAACTCTGATAAACACAACAACTAACTATAACTCCAAAGGATTCATGATAAAATATATTACCCTGATAAAGAGACCAAAAGTAGAAACTGAAACATATTTTTTGAGGGGCATGGCCAATCTGTAAATTTCTTTCAATTGATACATGTTTGTAACAGGTATTCTGTGTTTTACTTTCTCAATTGTTGTACGTAGCAGAGATAGGAAGAAGAGAATGAGGTTTGAAAATAAATCTAAATAAAAAAATAAAAAGTACTCTAAAAATTGGAGTTGTGAATTGTGAAGCACCCTCTCTTACCTTTATATCTACAGCACTTAGCACTATGAATGACTGATAGCAAAGAGTTTTATTGGTTTCTATGATGTTAAACCTGAAATCTATCACGTTATTTGCACAATCTATCAACATTAAAATGGGAAAACAGGTAGATATTATTAAGATTCTTGTTGACATATGTTGCTTTGGGATTCAACATCAGCAAGACAGGATGAATAAAAATAGAAAGAAAGTATACAAAAAGATTCATTAATATTTTACTAAACATAAGAATTTTCTTCCTGCAAAACATGTCATTATCCTGAAAAACATAACATCAAAGGAAGGACATACTGAGAATATAAAGAAACAAATTAAAATCCTTTCCATTTTTTTCTTTTAAGTTTAAATTTTATAGATGCCATTGACCAAGAAAATATTTTCTTTTTCCAACTTATTAAAATAAAATTATGACAAATATATTATATGGCAACTATATGTTTCAATAAGAAATTATGAGTTACACTAACAAAGTCATTCCTACTCAATTTGTTTCAAGGTCAGATAAAACTAAAAAGTACTTTTATTAAAATAAAATAATTTAAAATATACATTAAATTAGTAAAACGTCCCCACAACTATTTCTCCAAAAGAAACAATGACAGCATAATTTCAAAGCCGTTATTTTTATAGATGTCTGTTTACTATGCTAGATAAAAATATATCATTCATTCAATATGTCCATTTATTTTAGGAGGTAATGACAGCGGAGGGGCAGTTAGATGGCATAGTGGATCTTAGAGGAGCAGCCCTAAAGTCAGAAGGACCTGAGTTCAAATATGACCTCAGACACATAACATTGTGGGACTCTAGGCAAGTCACTTAACCACAATTGCTTCATCAAAAACAAAACAATACAAAACAAAACAAAAAAATAAGGTAATGACAGTGGTTTGAGTAAAAATAAGAGGGTGAACTTTTATGAGGAAGGATAATTTTGCCATTCATTGTGGAAGTTTTATTTTACTTTATCTTTTTTGGGATTCTCAGAGTAATAATAATATATTGGGGGGTAACTAGTTGGCACAGTGGATAGAGCACCAGTCCTGAAGTCAAGAAGATGTGAGTTCAAATTTGACCTCAGACACTTAATACTTCCTAGCTGTATGACCCTGGGCAAGTTACTTAACCCCAGTTGTCGTAGCAAAAAAATTTTTTTTTCTTTTATTTTAATATTAGCAAAATGACAAAGCTCAATTCTGGCAAGTTTGCAGGAAAATAGAAACACTCATACATTGCAAATGGAATTGCAAATTAGTGGTACCTCTATGGAGGGCAATATTGCAGTATGTTGTAAGAATTCTGAATTGTAATTCAGTTCTGGACATAGTCATCTCTCACAAACAAGGATATGGCAGGTAGATAAGATTAGTAATAGTTAAAATTCCGATAGTTTAATAAGAAGAAAAAAAAGAAAAATTGTGTCTTCTTCTCCCCAAAACTTTAATTTGAAATTTATTATGCTGGAAAGATCTTGTTGCCATTAGTGTAATCTTCAAGATAAAAGTAAAAGAGATGATCACTGCTCCTGTGAAAATACTTCACTACTAAGGCACAACTATGGGCAACAGCTGACCATTGTCAATCAATCAATAATTATCTATTAAGCATTTATTATATGCCAGGCACTACGTTAGAGAAAAAGGAAACAGCTCTTGTTCTCAAGGAACACATATTTTAATCTGTCCCATAGATAGGGCACGTTTCTGCTGATTTTATGAAGTAATAATACCATTGGTGGTCCTGAGCTCTGATTTGCTTAGAGAAGCTTGCTAAGTCTCCTCCATGATAATAAGAACAATTATGCCAGAATCCAATGTCCTCACAAACACATTCCATTACCAGTGGAATAAAAACAGGGTTCCATTATAGATTCCATTTTGTTCAATCTATTTTATGTTGGTGGGCTTGAGGACAAAAACAAAGGGGTCCTGGAAGCTGGTGTAATAATACTCTACTTCCAGTCCTCTGGGAAACTCTTTCAAGTTAATAGGCTACAAACATCCTGAAAGGTCCTTAAGATAGGCATTCAGGAAATGCTGTATGCTGATGACTGCACTCTCAAAACACACATGCAAGAAATTATGGACTATTCTGCTGAGTATGCACAACATTATGGACTGACAATAAGCCTTGCAAAGACCAAGGTTATGCATTAGCCAGAACCAGGGAAAAGCAAGACAAAGAGTTTCATCAGGAAAACATAGCTGAAAGCTGTCACTGAATTTATACTGCATTGTACCACAGGCTTGTACTAATGACTAATCAAAGAGTTGAAAAACAGACTAAGGTGTTAATAGGTCTTAAGGGAAAGGGAGAAGAGAAGAGGATAAGAGGAGGATTGAGAAGGAGGAGGAAGAGAAGGAGGAAAGAGGAAAGAGGGAGAGATTGAGAAGGGGAGGGGAAGAAAGAGAAGAAAAGGCTGAGAAAGGGAGGGAAGGAGAAAAGGAAAGAGGGAGAGAGAGAGAAAAATGCAGAAAAAGTCAGAGACAGAGAGAAAAATCAATTCCAGATGAATCTATGGGAAGACAGGGTAAATGGTAGAATACTACTTTATTTATTGCAAGAAACTTGGACTTGCCTCAGATGTTACTTCTGACTTCTTTTTCACTTTCATTAGTAGCATTCCAAAATAAAATCCATCATTAAATGGCAAATAAGTATTATCACCATAGAGGTCATGGAATACAGATGATCTGCCAACACTCGGGCAATGTTAACTGGAAGACAGCTTTGCAGAAAACATGTGGAGGATTGGTGACAGCAAGGTAGTTAAACAGATGCTCTATGGTGATTTGAATGAAGGTGAATATAACAAATGGGTGGGCAAAAGAAATGTTTTTAAAGATCCCTGAATCACAATTTCAAATGAAACATAGATATAAAATACTAGGTGAAACAACAGAAATTAAGAGTTTGGATTGCTCAACTTGAGTCTTGCATTTAGGATATCTGAAAGGCAAAAAATGGAGAAGAGCAGACAGCAGTAAATCCTGGAAATAATTTAAGATGTAAACTAAAGGAAAACCTGTATATTAGCAGAAAGGTCTGCAGGCCCTACTGTTCTTAACATTACCTTTGAAAGCAAAAGCCTCAAAACACAAAGGGTACTGTATCAAATCTTTCACATTATGTCAAGTCAATAATTAAATTAGGTTTCTGGTGTCAGCAGCAAGGGGAAAAATCATAATGAATAGTAACCTGGGAAACATTTACCTGGGTCTAATGGTATGGGAACGTACTTAGGAAATTAAGAATGAAATAGATGGTCCTGAAGTGTCAAATTAAGAAAAAAAGTTTTAATCAATAAAGTCAAGAAGTTTAAAAGTTACAGTTTTCCAAACAAAGTTTAGCTATTAAGTATTAACTATTAAGTGTGAACTTTAATGTAAGGCCTATATTAGGCAAATAAATGCTTGTTGAAAAATGTATGCAGAACAGGGCAGTTATATTATATATGATTTCAGATGAGATACTAGTTTTTAATATCCTTAAAAATTCTGATCATAAGGGAATAGGAACAATAATTCAATTCAATAAATATTTATTAAATACTTATTTAAAGCAATGAAATGAATCAGGAGATCCACCCATTTACTATTCTAGAGAACAATTTGGAATTATAGCCAAAAGGCTATAAAACTGTTCATATGCTTTGATACAGTAATACAAGTATTAAATCTATATCCCCAAAATTTTTTTAAATATGTGTGTGTGTGTGTGTTTGTGTACCTCTTTGAACAGAAATATTTTTAGCAGCTCTTTTTCTGTTCGCAAAGAATTGGAAATTGAGGTGATGTCCCTCAATTGAGGAATAGCTGAAGAAGTTATGATATATAATTGTAATGGAATATTATTGTGTCAAAAGAAATGATGAACTGGATGTTTTAAGAAAAAAAATCTGGAGATTTACATGAATTGATGCATAGTGAAGTGAGCAGAATTAGATAAGTTATACACAGTAATGGCAATATTGAAAGATGATCAACTGTGAATGACTTAGCTATTCTTGGCAAAACAATGATCCAAGATAATCCCAAAGGACTTCTGATGAAAATTGCTATCTGCTTCTAGAGAAATAACTGATATTTGAATAAAGACTGAAGCACATACTCTCTCTGTTTTTCTGTTTCTCTCTCTCCCCCTTCCTTGTTTCCTTCCTTCTTTCTATTTTCTTCTACAAAATGACTAATATAGAAATGTTTTATATGATTATACATATATAACCTATTTTTGCTCTCGGGGGAGAATAGGATTTGGAACTTAAAACTTTGTGTTTTTTAAAATACTAGCCTTTTATTTTCAAAATATATACAAAAATAGTTTTCAACATTCACCCTTGCAAAACCTTGTGTTCCAAACTTTTTCTCCCTCCATCCCCCCCAGTTTCCTCCCCTGGAAGTAAGTCTATGTAATCCAATACATATATTATGTAATCTAATACATATTAATTATGTAATATTTACACATATATGTTACAATACATGTTAATATGCAATACATGTAATATGTAATCAAAAATATTAAACATGTACAATTCTTCTATGCATATTTCCACAATTATCATGCTCACAAGAAAAATCAGATCAAAAAGAGAAAAAAATGAGAAAGAAAACACAATACAAGCACACAACAACAAAAAGGTAAAAATACTATGTTGTGATATACACTCAGTTCCCACAGTTCTCTATCTCTGGGTGCAGATGGCTCTCTCCATCACAGATCATTGGAACTACCCTGAATCACTTCATTGTTGAAAAAGCCACGCCCATCAGAATTGATCATTACATAATTTTGTTGTTGCTAGGTACAATGTTGTCTTGGGTCCACTCACTTTTCTTAGCATCTGTTCATGTAAGTCTCTCCAGACTTTTCTAAAATCATCCTGCTGATTGTTTCTTATAGAACAATAATATTCCATAGCATTCATACACCATAACTTATTCAGCCATTCTCTGACTGAGGGGCATCCTCTCAGTTTCTAGTTCCTTGCTACTACAAAAAAAGGGCTGCCACAAACATTTTTGTACATGTGGATCCTTTTCCTTTTTTTGATCTCTTTGGGATATAAGCCCAATAGAGACACTGATGGATCAAAAGATATGCACAGTTTGATAAACTTTTGGGAATGGAACGTAAAACTGAAAAACAATTCAAAATCATTTTTGAATGTAATTGGAGCAAAATAAGATATTTTAAAAGATATGATGAATGAAATATATGCACACACTTAAAAATGAATCAAGAGAGAGATTACTATGGGCATTTGAAAAGAATCATAATTAGTCTTAAATTAAGTCAGAGGTTTTCAAACTACAGGACACCTCTCAAGGAGGAGAATGAGGCTTTAAGTGGGAGGCAAGAAACAGTGGGCAAAATTATTAGATAATTTCAGCACAATCCTGCAAATACCCACTTCTCCCAATAAAAACAAAGAGCAAATTTAAATGAGCAGAAGTGAAACTAATGTAACAATTTGCTCAAATGACAGTAAATGTGGCAGTGCTATATACACATATATGAATGCACATATAGACACACACAAATACACATCTTATTATTACTCTTAAGGAGTATCACTGATGTAGATATAAGCTCATAACAGAGATGAGTTTTGTTATCCCTACTAGTAAACTCAAAGTTTGTATAAAATTCAAAAGTACCTTAAGCACAGCAAAATAAATTGGTTTATAAATCTCTATAATTAGAGAAATTTCAACAATTACATTTAATTTTCTTAACTTTATAATGCCAATATGTAATTTTTAAAAAGTTAAATAATTTATATTTGTGATTTTTTTTAAGTGATTCGATGAGATAACCTACTGGAGTAGCTGAAAACAGCATAAGCATAGGTAATACAGATTGTTTTAGTAGTAGAAATACAGACACACAAAATACAAAGCCCAAATCCTCAAAATAAATCCACTATGTTTATCATTGCAATTCATAATAAGTTTCAAGAAATACTCTACATTGTTTTGTAAGAGTACTTTAGATGGAGGCAGTATGAAAATGAAATGAAAGTGAAAAGAAACTTAAAAGTATCAGTGGCATTGATGGGACTAATTGCATTATAAAAGATTTTTTAATGGAATTGTTAAGTGTAAAAAGCCTCATTTGATAAGACAATATTGATGCTACCTGTAGCTATTAATATAGTAAAAAATGATGCTTGGTGAATCATGTGTAAAGCAGCTTTGTAGATGCAGATAATGCAATGGGAAAAATTGTCCATATGGCTTCACAGTTAATTAACAGAGAAAGTAAAATCTTCCTATTTGATATTGCAACTGAATGATGGAATATATATATAGATATACATATATATATTTCATATATTTATATATAGCATATATGCTAATTGGATCAAAATAATAAGAAAGATTTACTACATTGCCAGCTATTTATATCAATGCTATATCATGAAAAAATTTCAATATAACTGAAGGATTTTTTAAAATAAAAATTATAAAATGTAGAAGAATTGCATACTGTACTCTGCAAAGATGGAGCTTAATCTACATCAAAACAAAGCATAGGTCTAGGAGTACTTGTTAAAATAAATCCCTTGGTCATACCGCTTCTTAATTTAAAATTATATATGTTATATTTCTACCATGTTTAATATATATTGGACTACTTGCCATCTAGGGGAGGGCATGGGGAAGGGAGGGAATTGAAACACAGGGTTTTGCAAGGGCTAATGTTGAAGAATTGTCCATGCAAATGTTTTGAAAAATAAAAAGCCTTAATAAAAAATTATATATGTCATGAAATAAAAGTGAAGTTCTTAAGTTTCGACGTACTTTGAAGACTCACTGAACTAAAAAGAAACTGCAATTTTTCTTAATGATGATAAGGATAAAGGAAATTCACTTTATGACAAAAAAATTCCCACAAAATTTGTATATTTTGTGGATGTCTCTGAAAAATCTACACTTTGAATAGATTGATGCAATGTCCTCAAATCTGGAGTGTCATCTACAAAGATAAAGTGACTGGATTTATGAAAAAGAGCTGTTGATACTAAATTTACAATCTATTTTGATGTTTCCTTATATAAAAAAATCTGCCTTGCAAATGAAATAAAAAGACAGAACCCACTTATTAGTAATTTAACTAATCTTTAGGAGCAATTGGGCATGAAAACTAGGTTCTAAGGACGTGTCAACTGCCAATTAGTTGTATAATAGTTTTAAGTCATTTGACTTCTAGATCACAGAATTAAGAGATCGAAAAGAACTTAGAGGCCATCTTGATTGACTTCCTCATTTTACAGAGGAGGAAATAGGAACAAAGAAGTTAGTTAAGTCATTTGCCTAGAGTCACCATCTTGTAAAAAATTTGGTTCAGCTCTCTCAGCTTCTACAAATATCTTAAGGAACATTTGTTCCCTCGAATCACATATTTGCTAGAAAATGTGTGATTCTGACTGACAGCCACAGCCATTTACAAAGGTGTCCAATACTCATTTGGAAGTAAGCATGTCCAGGTCTGAGGCAGGAGTACCTTTGCATCATACAGAACCAGTGCCCGATGCCAAAGTGGGGAGAGGTTGGATTATTCTCAGAATGGTTTATGGAGAGTCAGTTTAAGTCCCTCTCAGACAACTGATTACTGTATCAATGATCCCAGAGTCACTTCATAGACTCACAGAGCTGTAAGGGTCCTTGAGAAGTCCTCTAATCTGTTCTCCTCTTTCTTTCCTCTTTGGGACTGTACTGTCACTATTCCATAAAAAGGACTCATCCTGTTTCTTAATAATTTCCACCCCCAAAAAATAATTTCCACAGAAGGTGAGTTCACAACCTCTCATGGTAATTAGCACATGCTGGAGCCCTACATCTCAGTGCCAGGATCCTTTTCTGAATGTCTAATTTCTGAGCCCATTTCCTCTTGTCTGCCTCTTTCCCCTATCCCCACCTTAAATGAAAAGAGAAAAAGCAATTTGCCACATATTCCATCAATTTCACAAGAGTTCTGCACACAGCTGTGTGGGTCAGAACAAGCCACGACTCTGGAAATAAAGACGTGAGTCGATATGAGCCTCGGCATTCACTGGGATATTTGGGGATCAGGATGAAATCTCCTTGATGTCCTATTTCCTGAGAGAAGTGATAGAGTGCTAATGGTGCCCCTTGGGGCAGCTAGGAACAGGATGGGAGAGACAAGGAGAGAGCTTCTTTCTCCCACAGCTGCCAATCTGTTGCCCCCTCATTAACACCCACATGCTTTCTTTACATTTGTGTGTGTATGTGTATTCTTAAAGACCTTTGACTACAGTTTGTGTACTTGAAACATGCCACTGACAAAAAATGCACAGATGGGATCTATAAGATTTAGAGAATGCTTTCACAGTTTTTGAAAGTGTGCTGTTGTTTTTTGCCTTGTAGGAAAAATATTCTTCTAATTTCCTCCTTCCTACCCATTTCCATTCGCCCATCCTTCTTTAGAACATGTGTATTGCTGAAACCAATGTTCGGGGTAATAATAACCAATCGTACAGCGATTAGGATCTAGTTCTTTTGATTTGGCTGATTTTTTTTATCCTACAGCAGCTAATTGTATCTGCTAATCATGTCTTCCATAGTTCACAGAGAGGGCACTGCATCTAAAATATATTCAACATTGGCTGAAACTTATTGAAATTCAATGTAGGGCCAGAAGGGGAGACAGCAGGGCAGGCAAGAGGGGAATTTGACAGGTGGTATCCTGAGGGAGAGTGAATACTGGTGAGAAAGAGGTGATTTGGGGGAAGGGCACTTGATTTTGGTGTGGAAGTTCTGAAGAAGAGAACAAGAAGATCAGAAAAATATTTCAGGATGGAGAATTCTTGAGGTTTCAAGATAATAGGATCATAATAGCAAAGATTTAGAAGAATAGAGAGAAAACAGCAAAGAGACATTAGTTTATTCTTAATGGGGATGGTATAAACAAATCAAGGATTGTTCTCCTTATAGAAAGAATATTGGGATTTGGAATTCACTTAAGTTCCTCCAGCCTCGATGTCCACATCCACATAAGATAATTACAAAGATTCTTTACAACTTTCCTTTAAAGATCAACTCAAGCACCTATTACCTAGGCAAAGCTTTCATAATCCCTCTATTTCCTCATGCTACACATATAGCAAAAGTTTCTTATATGTAATTTTCAGGTACTTTAATCTATTTATATCTGTGCCTTTATTATCTCTGTTAGGAGAATAGATGCCTTCTGAGGACAAAGGCTGTTTAGATTTTGTTTTTGTAACCCTCATATATAGTGCTTGCAACATATCGGGTGATTAAAAATTGCCTGTTCATTGATTGTCCTCTACTATAAAATTCTCCTTCAAAGTGTGATGCTCTATCATTTGTATGCAGCATCCCACAAGCTGGCTCTAAGCCATTCCTCATTTAAATTTTTCTGCAGTAAACTTGCTTGTAATCAAACCCTGCCCAGCTCTCATGAATTGCTTCCTTTGGTCCCTAAAAAGAGCTTGACATTTTTCAAATCATGGACTACAGCAAGGTGTGCTGAATGTTCCAAGGGTGAGATGGTATGCATCACCTCTGAGTGCTGGGGAAGCCTTTATTTTTCCCTCTCATCCAGATTCATCTCTACCTTGTCTGCTCTATGACAACCATGTCAGAGGGCCTCACCTGAATATCACTTCATCCTTCCATCGAAGCTATTCTGCTCCCTTGATCTCTCTGAGTGATATCTCTATTATATTCAACCTGTAAGGTCCTTCTATAGCCTTTTCTGCCATCTTGCACACTTGCCTTTGTATAACACATAGCTAAAAACGAATTCTCTTGCCAAGAACCTTTACAGAGAGACCACATGGCTCTCTAGTTACTATAGCTCTAAAAATGAAATTCTGATGGCATAGACCCAATTGATTTAAATGAGGAAAAAAAGCGAAGATGTTTAAAATAAAATCAAGGAAAGGCCCTGTTTGATATAGATAAGATGATGATTGATGCTAGAGAGAAGATGGAATTGCTCAATTCCTGCCTCTTTTCTCTACCATGAAGAAAAAAAAATCTTCAAATTGTTTTGGGGGCCACTCATAAAATGACTTTTCTTTTTTCTTTGACTTTTTTATTATAGCTTTTTATATACAAAACATATGCATGGATACTTTTTCAACATTGACACTTGCAAAAACTTCTGTTTCAATTTTTCCCCTCCTTCCCTCCACTCCCTCCCCTAGATGGCAAGTAGTCCCATACATGTTAAATATTTTAAAGTATATGTTAAATACAATATATGTATACATATTTATATAGTTATCTTGTTGCACAAGAAAGATCGGAAAATATGACTTTTCAAAGACTGTGATGTTCCAAAATCACAACCATATAAAATGACTCTGGGAATATTTGTGTTAAAAGATGGTTTTTTTTTTTATCCCAGGCAATAATTTTGGATTATTAAAAGCACTGCACAGTTTCTTAATCTAATCCAATGCTACAAGCATTCCTAAATGCAACATGCCCTCCTCTTTTAATCCTACTCAGATATAGTCCCAAATCATTGACTATCTGCTGTAGATCTCATTGAAGAAGCCCTATAATGTTCTAGGACTCAATACAATCAGCACACTATCCTTTACAAATGGGAACATCTAAAAACTTTCACCATCTGTAAGTTCTTCTTTTAAGAAGATACAAAGATCATCTTTCATGTTACCAGTAAGCAGCTCTGGTGAGGATAAATCTCCCTATTTTATGCTTACCTCAACATGAATGATGAAAAAACCACTAAACAAAGTTATCTTGATTGTTGTATTTATCTTGGAACTTTATGCGATATCAACACAAGCATGAGAGAGCTCTTGTAGGAAGAAAACCTTTATAGCTAGATTTGCTCTACCAAGTAAAAACATTTATTTCTAACTGTAACCTCTGGCTCAGAACCACAACTTCAATCTACATGGATTCAATTTGGAGGCTGTGTGTACTATCATCCAGGATTAATTCCAAAGAATATCAGAACCTAATTTACATCTAGATCTTCTACCAAAAGGGGAAAAAAAAATTTCTCTGCAAACATTCAGGTAAATAAGACATTAAATACAGGAAATCCTTATTTAACGCACCAAAACAATGACTAAAAGTTTTTTGTTTTTTTTTCCCCCACCTGAAAGTGGTCCTACCTTCCCTAAGACTCACATAGTCCTTAGGGTTAAAAGTACCAGAATGGATTTAGGGCCAAGTGATTCCTTATCCAAGTAGATCTTTCCTGGAGGATCAGGTAGGACACTTTCTGGAGAACCTTAATATGTCCTAAACTTGCTGTTTATCTCTTATTCCTGGTTAAGTACCTCTACTTCCAGTGCTCTCTCCTTAACTACTGTGTCTGTTCTGATGTTATTGTTTGTTTCTTAATTCTGGTATTGTTTGTTTCTTAAGATGGTATTAATGTGCATTCCCCCTGCCAATATCTCCACTACTAGATAAGTTCTATATAAATACTGGCATCCACTTTCTTAGGAGGACTACTTTCTACTTTTCCTATTTTTCCATCTGATATCAGTTCCTTAATGTATATGGCTTCATTTAAGAGTTAGATGCATGGATGGAGCTCTCTCCAGGAAACTGAATTTATCCTTAGTTCTGCCCAACCTCCTCTCTGAGTTTTTCCATCTAATCTCAGTTTGATAAACCAAATCTGAATAAAACTTTGATGTGTAAACTAGTTTAAACTTAAGTCATTGCCAGAAGAAAGGCTTCATCATGTTATCATTGAGAAGAATTCCCACCTGGTCCAGAAGACAAAAAGAGGGAATGAGTACTTATTCTTCTGGATCTTGCTTGGGTATATCTGCTAAACAAGCAACACATAATAAATACAGCAGGATCTAGTACTCTTTTTATGTTTCAGTCAACAATGTGACCATAAATATATGATCTATTGCAGAGAAATATTTGCAAAAGCCAATCTATTCTTTTCTCATATTTTCATCAAGGATACCCTTAGCACATGTGTAGCTCATTCTCCTAACGACCTTATAGAAGTAAGAAAACAGGTCAGATGCTATTGAAATTCTTTCAGTAACAAGTGAATGGTATGCTAGGGATATGCTAAGGCTGGGAATATTAAAAAAGGCAAAAACCCCTATCCTTAAACAGTGTACATTCTAATGAGAGAGAAAACATCAACAATTAAGTCGATACAGGATATACACCATGTCAATGAAAAGCCTTGATTGAGATGGGAGAGTATTAGCAATTAAGAAGACTGGGGAAGGCTCCCAAAATATATAGGGTTCAAGCTGAATCTTGAAAGAAGCTAAAGAAATTAAATTGAAATTCTTTTTTTTAAAGAAAAAATAATTTATTGGATACTTGCTACGTGCTAGACAATGTGCTCAGAATTTTACAAATGATATCTTATTCCTCCTCACAACAAGCATTGGAAATACAGGAGACAAATATTTTTTTAAATTGAAATTCTAAATTGTAGGTAATGAACATTAATAAAGTCTAGAATGTAGCATGAATTTAGAAGGGCAGGGTATACAGAAGTTGGAAAAGTAGAAGGTGGCTAGATGGAGAGTTTCAGATGCCAAAGAAACTTTTACTTTGAACTTGGTGGTAATAGGGGCAGGGGAAGGACATATTTACTAATATAAGTTTAGAAAAATCACCTTGGCAACTGAGTGGGGACAAACTTGATGTAAGGAGACTAGTTAGAAGGTTATTGCAGTCTGAGGATGTAGTTGTATGAGTGGAGAGAAGAGATTGTATATGAGGGATGTGGTGAAGGTAGGAGGGAGAAGATTTGGCAATGATTTGGATATATGGGTTAAGTGAATATTTGGAATCAAGTTGAAAGTCAGAGTATCTGGGAGTATGGTGGAGCCCTCAAAATAACAGACCAATTCAGAAGAGAGGGAGGATATGGGAGCAAAGATTACACATTTTTGTTTTGAATATGAGCCAATCTGTGATGTCCAAAAGGTAAATGATGAAGTGGAAAGGGAGCTCAGGAGATATTGTAGAGCTGAATATATGGACATAGGAATTATTTGCATAGAGATGATGATTAAACCCATGTGAGCTAATGAGATGACCAGATGAAGTACTATAGAGGTAGAAAAGAAGACCAAGGAAATGACCATGTAACATAGATGAAGATATTGAATTCACTAAATCTCAGTTTATTCCTCTTCCTCTAGGGTTTGTTGTGATGCCCCAGATTGAGGTAATGCATAAAAAGTATTTTGCAAATGTCAGAGTGTTATATTCATATAAATGTCTGTTATTATTTTCTATAATGAGAAGAAAGGTGAGAGGAATCAAGACTAGAGATTTAAATAATTGGCTAAAGGTAAAGGTAAAGCAAAGCTAAGGGTAGAACTCAGGTTTCCTGACTGACTAAACAAGATTAAAACATTCCCATCAGATCATAGTTATATTGTTCCATCAACCAATAGTAATGTGCCCAATGTTGTAAGTTATGAGCTACATAGAACAAAGGTCAGAATCATCTCCTAAGGGTCAAGTTCAACTCATTTCAACGAATATTTATTAAATATCTGTTGTGTATAAGGAACGACTCCTAGGCCCTTGAAATTAAAAAAAATACAAATAAACAAACAAAAAGCCTATTCCTGCCATAAGGAAATCACTATTTACTAAGTTTACTTTTTAAGTCAGAAAATAGCTGATACAAGACAATCTTAGGCAAAGAATAAAATAAGTTTGCTGAGTTACAATTCTGGACCTGGAATCATGAAGAACAAAATTCAGATCCTTCTTCTGTCTTTTCCTAGCTCTGTAACCCTGAGAAAATTATTTGACCTTTCTCACTCTCAGTTTCTTCACCTGTAAAATAAAGATAATAAATAGTAGTGCTTATTTCATTAGATTGTTGTGAGATAATACAGGTAAGATCCTTTACAAACCAAAAATACTACATACATGCTTGTTGTTTCCCTTCATTTCAGCTATGTCCTACTCTTGATGACCCCATTTGGGGTTTTCTTGGCAAAGGTACTGGGATGGTTTGCATTTTCTTTTCTAGCTCACTTTATAGATGAGGAAACTGAGGAGAGTGAAGTGGATTAACCAGGGTCATACAACTAGTAAGTGTCTGAGGCCAGATTTGAACCTAGAAACTAACTGCTCCGATATAAATGCCAGCTGTTATTGTCATGTGATGATAATGATTGATGACAATTCTTTTTCTGCCTTCAATGGAGTTCAGCTTGATGTAGGGATGTGGAGAGAAAATCAGTGCATCTCAGACAATAGTGTGATCTGACCTAGGAAGATATTTCCCCAGAATTAATTTCCAGTAATGAAGTATATATGGCTTTGCCTAGAAGTAGCTGTAACTCTAGACTTCTCTTTTTTAGTCATTCTATCTTTTCAGAGCTTTTTTCAAGATAAAGAAACAGACAGACAGCTAGACAAATGGAGAGACATACATGCAGACAGACAGACAGACAGAGAAAGACACACAGAGAGAGACAGAGAGTGTTGGGTCATTAATACCCAGGGGCAATCAATTAGTGATCTTAGCATTTATGATGGACTTGTTAAGCTCTAGTGCTTTCTGAATTTATCTAAAATATCAAGAGATTCAACCACCACCCCAGTGTTTTAAATTAAACCGATTAGTTTAAAAGGGAATGAGGGAAAAAACTATTGGTATTTTGGGGATATCTAAACTAAGCTGGCCCTCTTACTGCTCCTCATACACTATACGTTGTTGCTTGTTCCTAAGTCTTGCTGTCACTCTTGCCTGAAATTCATTCCCTCCTTACTTTTGATTCTTATAATCTATAGAAACTTTCAAGGAACTTAGCTCAAGCATTGCCTTCTAACACCACCACCATTACTATTTCTTCTCTACTACTACTACTACTACTACTACTACTACTACTACTACTACTACTACTACTACTACTACTACACACACACACACACACACACACACACACACACACACACACACACACATTGGGAAAGAATGTAAATTCCTTGAAGGTAAAGGATTTTCAAGGAACTTAGCTCAAGCATTGCCTTCTAACACCACCACCATTACTATTTCTTCCTCTACTACTACTACTACTACTACTACTACTACTACTACTACTACTACTACTACTACTACTACTACTACTACTACTACTACACACACACACACACACACACACACACACACACACACACACACACACACACATTGGGAAAGAATGTAAATTCCTTGAAGGTAAAGGATATTTTGTGTTTGTCTTTGTGTATAATTCTAGCTCTTGGCCAAATGATCACCATTTAATAAATGCATGCTTATTGTTAGCTAAACTAGCAACATATATTTTATTCAGCTCCAAAGTTCCATGAAACTACAAAAACAAAGATTTAGATTAAATCTAAAAAAGAAAGGAGAACACCTTATAAGTGAACCACATCTATATGATTACTAGCCAACTAGATGTAGTTTCTTTCAGTTTACCAAAAAACCTAGTTATGATTACATGGCGGGTTTGGCCATTTAAATTATCCTAAGCAAAAAGGTATATGGATAAGTAAGGTATAAGGTCTTTTAATGAAATATATCTCCAAGGCAGAATCATCTTGGTCTTTAGAATTAAAATGGATCTTTGATAATTGCTGAGAGCTTAAGAATAAAAACATTTATTTACTTAGAATAAATCTGAATTATGTTTTTTTTTAAAACCCTGATAGTTTCACAAGTCACAGAATTAGAATCTTCTTTCTGAAGAAGATATTAATCTGAAAATGAATGGGAGATTTATGCATAAGGAGTGCAGTCACAGACAGGATAAACCCACCTGCTGGGAGGAAGCAATAAAATGTTGGTGCACAGGACTGAAAGTAACATCAGGTCCAGTCATAATGATGGGGATAATAAAATAAGCAATGATAATTCTAAAATCATGCTTTTTCCAGATCCTACTCTTTAAATGCAATCCACATTATTTATATGAAAAAATTCAACTAATTCCCAATGCTGTTTGTAATGATTCCTGCAGATTTTCATGAAAGATTTTCTCAAAACCAGTTCTTTTATTTACATTTTGATCTTTCTCTCTATTCCTTACTTTGTATAATTGTAAGAACTGAGTTTATATCTTCTACACTCAGTGTATAACCTTATGAAATGTTCAAGAATATAATGAACAATTATTTAGTCAACAAATATTTATTAAATCTTATTCTATGCAAGGGATGATGGGGATGAAAAGACTGCTGAGACATGGTGCTTGTCTTTGTAGAGTTAATAGTCTAGCTGGAGAGATAAGACAGAGACACAAGTCACTATAACAAATTAGAACATGATTAATGTATAGAAGAGATACAAAGTAATGAACTGTTATAGAAAAACTGGTTAGTTCCTAGAATTCTCTTTCTGTTCTGGAAAGGTTCAGTATTTCTCCAAGAAAGTAGTGAGGGGAGCAAGTAGGAAAAAAAGTAGAAAAGAGATTTTGGTTGAAGCCAGGAATGAAATTTTGGATACTTTCCTAAAAAGTAATTAGCTATGATATTGTGACTTAGCTATTCACTGATCATGCAAAAGGTAGCATAACATTTCCATGGTGTTTACTGTTTCATATTTCTTGAAAGAAAGAATATTTTCAGTAGCACTCCTGAAACTGTTCCAAAAATGCAATTCTATACTTGAATATTTCTTGCAAAACAGATTAATGTTACTTTGGAGGTCTTGTAGGCATTAATCCTGATTTATTCATCAAAGATAATGTTAGTTGAGCACAAACAAAAAGAAATGAAGGCATAAAAGTGAAGGCATCTAGGTGGCATAATGGATAGAGTACAGAACCTAGAGTCTTTATCTTCCTGTGTTCAAATCTGGCCTCAGATGGTATTAATCTGGGTAAATTACTTAATCCTATTTGCCTCAGTTTCCTCATCTGTAAAAATGAGCTGGGGAAGGAAATGGCAAACCATTCCAATAAATTTGCTTAGAAAACTTCAAAAGGAGTCAGAAAGAGTTAAAAATGTCTGAAAAATGACTGAATAATAAAAAAGAAAGACAGAGAAACCCATAATGATAATATGTATGAGCAAACTCATATTCACATGCTTTTATGCTTTTGTCAAAACTCCAAATAAAATTACCTTTTGCTTAAAAATTGAAATCTTGTTCCAAAAATATCTGCTACCTTTTAAGTTTTAGAATGTTGTTCTATTACTTTTTCCTAGGAGAACTAACTAATAAGGCATGTCTATGTAAGCTGCATATTTTAACAGCAATGATTCATTTTTGTTTTTAGTAATTATCAATGAAGCTTTCATTAAAACATGAAAGTTCAGAATGAAATAGAAATAATGTCATTTATTCATGTTATTTTAATGCTAATGACAACAACAATATGATTATCTGTTCATTAAATTTCTAATGAAGCCAGACCAATAACTCAAAACTAGATTCCACAGTAGACTATCAATTCAAATTATTGGCATCAAAGGCCATTTGATAAGTGAGAGTTAAAATTGGTGTCGGGATTGTACTGTAAAAAAAAAAAAAATTACTCTGGCTGCTGTGTTTCTGGCTGTTTTATTCTCATCCTGCTGGGTAGTAAAGATCACCATAAGGAAGCAGGAATGACTCTAGTAAAAGGAATGAAATTAAGATCAAACACTTGCGCATCACATTAAAATGAATGGAATAAAGCCACATGTCATCTGGTTTTACATGCTCCCACTGAAAGCACAACTGTGCTCTGGGGGCTGCTGAGGTGCCTCCCTGTGACATCTTTCACTCTGATGCTTCTGATTCATACATTGTCAGGATGTTTTTCCTCTCTGGAGGGACCAAACAGAAGTTTGCCCTTTGAGAAAACCTCCAGAGTGAGTCACAAGTGCTCTCTCTCAAGGTGAGGGTGGTAAGTGTAGCTGGAAAAAGATTTTATGGTATAAATAAATGAGTGTGTTCCAGAGTATGTAGTCAGACCATGTGACTGAGCTGTATGGAAAGTTTCTCCATCCCTACAGTGCAAGGCAAACCCTATGAGCTTTCTAGTCTGAATCACTCTGCATGGAGGACCACCACTGTCTTTCAAAAGATGGGAAAATGTAGCCCACTGAGTGAATATGCCAACAGACAGTCAGGAAAACAGATGGCCCAGGAAGAAGCAATCTGCTAGAATGTTGGGGGTGTGGGAGTGGGGATACAGGTTTGATAAGGGCTGTGGAGCAGGGAAAATGAAAATCAACATGTAGACAATGATGCTGGAGAATTGTTTGGAATCAACAGTGGGGAAACAAGTAACTTCATAAGTTTGTTACTAAGCGATGAAACCCAATCCCTACCAATTCTCCTTCTTATGACTACTTTGCCAGACACACTCAGTTCAGAGGCAATCAGCACAGAACACTTTACTTTATGGGAGAAGTAAAGGTTACATGCTATTCCAATAGACTTTCTATTTCTGATCGAGATGAATCCAAACTGAGCTAATTTGTGTACAGCTGCAGGCAATATAAACATGGCTGTTTAGAATTCTTTATATAGTATAAGCCTTTGTACTCCATACTTCATGGAAGTTAATAAGTAGGTGTCAAACTCTGAATTAAAATTCCCAGAAGAGGACACAGCACAAAGGACAATAAAAATGATTTTTAAATAATCATAGGGATAAATAGCATCCACTTCTGACAAATGTAAGTGCTGGCATAAAATGTTATTAGGCTACAGAGATTTTCTTTTGTTCAGGAAGTATGTTTTATTCTCCAGCAGTGTCATTCATCATCCTAATGAGCCCTCAAAATGTAAATTAAATAGCAAAGACTGATTCATTCGAAAAACATCTTTGTGCTGGGTGTTAAACCATTTTTCTACTTTTATTCTTATATATTGGTTCATTCTTTCATTGAAGAAAAAAAAAAGGAGCCCCCAGTACTTGAACACTTTATGGGGCAGGTTCATGCAAAGCATATTTTCAGTAAACAGTGTTTACTCATTCTCTGGCACTTTTGGTACTGCAATTTCAAGGAAAAAATCTCATTTTAAAATGTTGCACCCTGTAAATTATATTTGATCCTGAAAATCTCAGAAACCTGTGCATGCATGTGCTTTTTTGTTTTACTCAGGAGTTATTTAGTCCAGGGAAACCCTCAATAGAAAAGGATTAGTGGAAATTTCAAACAGCTCTAATTTACCGAACTGAATGCATTAACAGCTAAGCAAACACCATTTCAACCATTAATGATAAAAGAATAAGGTCGTGAGCCAAATTAGTTGAGATTTCTTGTTATGTATTGATAACAACATTACCTATTCTTACCATGAATAGAGAAATCAGGTGTTTGTACTTGACCTGAATTTATGCATGAGCATGCACATGACAACAAGAACAGCTAGGAGCAGAGCTTCTCTGGAGTCAACCCAGAAAAAATATAACAGTAAAGGAAAATAGCAGCAAATCATGTCTCATTTTGGTGTGATTGGTTCTTACTTCCCTTGTTCTCTCTTTTTCTCTCAGCTCCCTTTCCTACTGTTATTGTAAATCACCATACAAAAGCATATATATACACATACACATAGACACAAGTATATAAAATGAGGATACAAATAACTGACTGCTGTAGCAAAGTTTGCCTAGTGACATTATAAGATTTAAAGTCCCAATCGGAAGAATAAATTATCATTAAGAAATCTAGATATTTGGGTGACATTAGATTTTTATGAGATCATAATGTGTCAGGAATACCCTAGAGGAATGGTTATAGGAGAAATAAGTAGAGAAGCAACGTTTCATTGCCCGAGTTCTTTACATGGCTCAAGACCAACTGCTGACCTGACTCTAGTCACAAACCCAGGAGAGACAACAACTGATTCATTGATACAATTATAAGTGAGAAACATCAATGGTACAAATACATCAGTGCATAGTATTCTGGGTCACTACTGTTTGACAGGTGTCTTACTTTGTATGTTAGGCTGGTGGTATAGCACATGCTATGATTAATGAGACCTCTTTGTAAATTTTGCACATTTCATTGCACATACTGTTTCATGTATGTATATGCATATTTACATACACATCCATGCATGTGTGCCTCCATGGTATGTTCCCATATGTACACACATGTACAGAAAATCAAAGATGCATATAATTCATTTTTAACTACACTGTATAAGACCCATTGCATTAAGAAAATAAATCATTAAAGAAGCTGAGCATCCTGAGCCCAAGCCAATGGCATTTAATTGTTACTAATCAATTATAGCATGATACCTACTTTGATAGGTGTATTGATTGGTATAGCACCTAACTCTGGATGACTAGTGTGTGAGATAAAGATACCAATCTATGGTGCAAATGGAACCTTTAGGATTTCTCGATGTAAAAAGCAAAGTGCAATTGGGAGGTAGGTGAGAATTTGTAGAAATGAGAAATGTTGAAAGAATTCTTTTACTATTGAGAGGATAATATGATGTATTATTATTGTTATGCTCATATTATTGTTTTAAGGGGGAAAAGAGAGACAAAGATTTCTAGAAGGAAGCTGATGCTTTCCTTAGGGAATGGAAAGGAAACAAGTTAACATATAGAAGTACTGTTTCATTTCAGATCCTGGACAAAGAAAACAATGTATTATCTAGAGTGGTGTTGGGGTCCTACTGTGCCAAATGTGAATTTTAACCTTTGTAGGATATTAATAATTGATAAAAATCCATGTTAATATGGGACCTTTGCAAAAAATTTGAAACTATCACACATAAAACCTTTCAAGTATAAAAGAAATAAGCAACCCCCTAAAGGTTTTCTGAGAAAATCTCCAATGAAGGAAGATCTCACAGTCTGAATTTATAGTCTTTTAACCAGATCTAAAATTCCAGAGAATAGGTCCCATGCCAAATGACTGACAGCACCACTAGGAGCTGTGCAAAATAAAATACATGCTTCATTAGTCCCTCAGCTGAACTCTTGAATCCTCTGGTGCAGAATAAATCTCAGCCTTTAAAAATAAATTCTCTGCTGAATTAACATCTCAGAATCATTAATCTTTGGAGTGACCCTTCAATTTCATTTGGAAGAGAACAGCCACATTTCAAAAGAATCTTTTTTCTTTTGGGGGGCAGAAAACCTTTTCAAGAAGGAGAAAAATGTCTTCCTTCTTTCTAGTATTCTTATTCACATCCACAAGGTGGCTTTTTCCTACTCCCTAACGTTCCCCAGCCACCCCCTCCCCAGCTCCTGCCATTCCATATTAGAATTTTCTAAAATATAACACATACAACTCTCCACTAGGGTCCATCTATTGAGATAGCAAGTGCCTGAATTAATCTTTACTACTTGTATTTATATACTACTCAGCTTCTGTTTAAAAGCAGCCTTCTTTAAATTATTTTAGTTTCCAGATTGTAAGGACAGGGGGAGAGTGTTTCTTAACTAAGGCAGAAATTTATAACTTGGTGTCTATTAAATCATTTTTATCCAAAAATGTTTAGATAATTATATTTCATTATAATTGATTTCCTTTGAAATTTTATAGATTTTATTTTGTTCATTTAAAAACATCACTCTCTGATGGGTTCCATAGGTATCACCAAACTATTAAAAGATCTATGATTCAAAGATGGTTAAGAACCTGAATAATAAAGTTTTAGTTATGCTACAAAAGGATATAAAATTCATTTTTATTGTAGAGTGAGATAACCTAAATAGGAAATAATTTTAGCATTCCTATTTCACATACATCAAAGAGCTACAATATATTGATGATTTTGATTTATTTAATTTCATGAATATTAAAATTGGAACCATGGGGCTAGATAACAGTTCTAATGCATCTTACTTTCCAAGTAGACACACTGCTGAAAAACTTCCTGCAAGTTCAATCATATTGTAAATATGTTAAGAGAACTTACTGTGGATAGGAATCTTATCAATAATTCTTTGGAAAAATTAAAAAAAAACCCACCACTTTTGTAAAGTTAGTTTTGTTTTCCCTTTTAAAAATTGATCTATTTTAAAATTTATTCTAGATTTTCACATTTGGGGTTGGCTTAAAGAATGGTCCAATACATTTTATCACATTTAATTCTGACAATAATATATATCAGCAACAAGAAGAGAGCAGTGTATGATTAGGGCCAGATATCTATTCAGAAGTAGATTCTCCCACTACCTTCCAAAATGATTTTTTTTCTCTAACTAGACGGTACACACATTCTCATTTTTGTACCACTTTTATGTTGTTGAGAGCTTGAAACTCTTTCTTCATGGCAATCCATCCTATACACTAATACCAGAATCATTTTATTACAAACTGATGTCACTTGTTCAAAACTTTCAAAAGGTAGCCATTCACTTACAGGATAAAGTGAAAACTCTTCATCATAGCATTCAAGACCTTCTACAACATATCCCCCATATCTTTTAAATTTTTGCTCTTGCTGAAGGTAAATATGCTTGGGTCTAAAAAGTGAAAAGATCTAGATTTTAATTGTACCTCTACTATTTAACTAGTCACGTGACAATCAGTCATTCTGAGAGCCTCAATTTCTTTATCAAGTAGACAATAATAATATTTGCCTTGCCTACTTCACAAAGTCATTTTTCAGGCTCAAATATAAAATCTTATGTCAAAACAGTTAGCTTTAAATAGATTAAGTGGAACTCTCCTTAGTGTTATCTTATTACCCCATTAATATATCATATTCATTCCCCTCCCTTTTTTTTTTTTGGTTTTGGTCATAGCATTTCTCTTGCACAGAAATCTCTCTCCTCTCTTGTGGCACTTGTGGTTCAATCTTATCCAGTCTCCAGGCTCAATTCAAATTCTACCACCTTGTCTATGAATCTTCCTTATTTTTCTTTTTCTATTCTAAAGTATCCATAGACTTACTACTGTCAGTACCACTAACTTAGTACAATAAGTATAATCTTCTAATGTTAGTTCCCTTTTCATTTGTATGTGACTCTCTTTCTGATGAGATAGTATATTCCTTGAAGGCAAGGACTGTATCACATATTTCTTTTTATTGCTACTGTCTAGCAAAGTGCATTAAATATAGTAGATACTTAAGAACTATTTTAAAATTCATTATTTCTTTTAGGTGTTGTCTTGGCGGAGACAGTTCCTTCATTTTAAGGATATGATTTTCACTGAAGGAATTTAAAATCTAAAGTATATTGTGTTGGCACTTACTGAATAACTTTAATAGAATAGGGCTGAGGGTGAGGGTGAGGTAGAAGATATTTACAACAATTCTCTTCATGATCCCTGGATAACTTAGAGATAGTAATGATTGTAGAGCCCTTGCATGATCACCTTAGATGCAGCAGGGTCTTGCCAATCACAGAAGTTCAGAAGTGAACATCTAGTCCAACCAATATCTAAATAGGAATCTTTGCTCCTTGCTCTCCACCCTTCTTGCCTTCATTATCTGGTTTCAATAGTTACACATTTTAATCTTTATAGGGTTAGCTCTGTTAAGTATCAGGTGTAACTGTTTCAGTCACTTTGATCATTGTACAGGGACTCTTACTTGTCCTGATGGGGCTCACATTATCCTATCTAGTAATTCACTGGTTTCAAACCCAAATATAAATGAAACTAAAATAAGTTTCTCTGTGTCTGCATATTGACTTATTTTTTAAATGTAACATTACCTATGTTTTCTTGTATTTTTATTTATTTTATTAAATACTTGCATTTTAATTAGTTCAAGCTACATGTGGAGATTGTAGCACATAGTCATGAATTTGTGCTATAATATAGCCTAGTGCCATACAAGCACACTCAGGAATCAGGTGAGATATAGAATGTTCTTTCTAAAACTTCACACTTCAGCTTCTACTATATGCTGGGAAAACAAAGACAAAGAATGAACCAATCTTTAATCCAAGGATCTTACACTACAATAACTTCCCCTTTCCAAGTCAAAATAATTTCAGCCTGATACTCAACTTCATTCAAACTAGACTAACTCCTTCTATTGATCCTTCCCACCTCCCCCATATATATTTATATCATGAGATCATCCCCTGCTCCAGTCCTAACTAAAACAAATACAGCTAGTTGCTGATTAGGAATTTCACATGAAAAAGAAAAGTACATTCAGGTTCAGAAGACTTCCACAACATTAATGGCTAAATTCCCATGATGTCTTGACAGTGAATAAGCAGAGATATCAGGCTGTTATGGAGTTCTTCACCCTGGAAAAATTTTAAAAGGTACATGTTCCCTCACTGGTCACCAAGTACCTCATTGTCCTTTGGGGCTATTAAGTGAGGCTAAAGCCATATACAATGTTTCATGTAAGAAATTGTATTAGTCAAACTGAAATGTTAATAACAATAAAGTAAAAGCGAACTTTATGGCTTACATATTACATCAAACTGACAGGTGCTAAGAAGGCTCACTATAGCATTTGATTTATGTACTATGCTATGGCATGTGAACAACAGTATTAATGAAAAAGACTATCAGATTAATTTTCAGTTCAATTTTAAAGATTGTTTCTAATAGAAGGAAACTTAGGCTCTAAATATATTTATATGTAGATGTAGATATATATTTGCATTGTTGCATAATCACCCTATCTTTAATGAAATAATAAAATCATCTTAATCCTCTTAATTTTTTGGTAATCTCAGAATTTAAAATATTTGTTTCATTCTTTTTTCCCCCCCCCTGAGGCTGGGGTTAAGTGACTTGCCCAGGGTCACACAGCTAGGAAGTGTTAAGTGTCTGAGACCAGATTTGAACTCTGGTCCTCCTGAATTTAAGGCTGGTGCTCTATCCACTGCGCCACCTAGCTACCCTAAGTTGATTCATTCTTAAGCAAGAAGGGCATAGATGACTCATTCTGGGAAAGCTTTTGAACCAGTCTTAATAACTAGATCTTTCTGTTTGTTTGAAAAGAATAAACACAAAAATTGGTTAGACCTGACTAGTCATGTTTTATTTTTTCCCCCAAAAAATTCACAAGGGCACCAGAAAGCTTGGTTTCACTGGTCAAAGAATATGTGGAAGGAGCAGCAAGGAAATGGTTCAATTGACAAAACTCTAATAAACCACTGTCTAAGATATAAAACAAAAATAATGAATTGCACCTGTGGCTTCCTTAAAGACTATTTTTGGAAACATAATATTTTTTAAAGTTTTTTTTTTAAGGCCCACCCATAGAAACAGATAATAATTATCAACTATCTTATCTATGTAAAATAGTTAAGATAAATTAAGAGTACAGGTTGAGTTAAAGATTGAATTTCAACTTAGAATTTCCTCACAGTTTGGTTTTTATCTGTGTATGTATATATATAAAATATATATATATATATATATATGTATATGTATATTTATATGTGAGCCAAACACCATAATTTTAAAATAGTTGTTTGCATTTATTAGCTTTAATCAAATCCAGTAACTATTATGGCATTAACCATGCAATACTGTCATACACAATCAAGCTTAGCACTGAAAACACTGCAAGAGAATTAACATAATATTTAGGGCTGTCACCTTAGGCAATTTCAAACTAATGGTAGAATAAGCATCTTATTGCTTCAGAACATAGGAAGAATGTATGCATGTGTATGTATATATACCCACATATATACATAAACATGAACACACATACATGTATATACATATGTGTGACTATGTATGTATACACACAGATGTGTGTACTGATTATATCCATCTAAAAAGCAAAGACCTGACAGAATTGGAAAAGAACCAGGTATAGAATAAAACAGCCTCAGTTGTTAACTTTACCACTTTTTATGACACATACACAAATACACATACATATAAATAAAAGAGTTCATATGAAAATTATTTATACAAGAATCTTCTAACAACATCATTTTTATGAAGTTCTGTCCAGAGAGATTTAGTTCCTGGATTAGACAAATCCTCCAAACAACATTATATATTATTTCCAATGTACAGGAGTTTATAACTAAAAAAAAGTTAACACTAGGAGAAAAATGTACGTATTTTAAAATGAGAACATTTTCAAGCCATTTTAAAATTAATTGTATTTTCTGAACAACACTATAGGATATGATAGTTATAAGATTGTGAACTTTTAGTACCAATTAAACAAATTGATCAGATTAAATCACATTTATCTGCAAATAAATTCATTTAAATCAGTCATATTCTTGTTCATGAGGTGTGTGTGTGTGTGGGGGGGGGGTGTGTGCATAAATCGTGCTCCCTTTGAAAATCCATAGCACATAACAATTATTATTAGTCAGTACTTCTGATGGACATCTGACCCGAGGTATCCTAAAGAAATCTTTCTCCTTTGTCTAGTCTAATTCATCAGTAGTCCTTCCAAAAAGACTAGGGCATTTGCACATCAAAAATGAATTTTTTTTTTAAAAGTGTGCAGCTGTCACTTTCAAAAGCATTGCCTCTTTTCGGGGAAATGTCAGCAATGTTATTCTTGGGTGTCCCTCTGCCCAAGAGGCCAATGAGGGCTGAACAATGAAGCAAACAAGACAGCTAATCAATAGCAGTCACAGCACCATTTTTTATCCTCCAACATCTTCATTTTCAACTCAGTACACATCATTATAGGAAGAAAACAGGACAGTCAATCTTCATTAGTTTTGAATGCTTTATGAAAGAATTAATTTTACTGTCATAAAACAATGATACAACTACATGCCCTTAAACCTTTTAAAATTTATTTTTAGGTTTCAAAAAAGAGGAAGAGAATCAGATTAATTAGAAGCAAAAGTAGTGACATAGCAATTCATTTTCTTCTTTGTTCATAACAGCATTAATTCACATTGGATTTTTAAAAGAATCTAATAGGCTTCAAAATTACTCAAAGTAAATATGGATGGTATAGAGTTTTTAAAGTACCTTTTGGAATTTGTGTTAAAAAAGTAACAAGATTTCATGGTTTAAAGTACTCAGGTTTCCTGATTCTTTCTCACATAACCTTTAAGCATTACTTATTTAATGCTTCAGTGATAATTCCCAAGAAGCCTCCAAAGTCCACAGAATTCAGGATTGAACTTGAAAAATTATGGTAGGTGTTTTTTCCCCCCCATTACCTTGATATTCTTCAAACAATGACAAGCTACCACAATAAGGGAATAGATTTAGAGCTGGATAAGACCTATTTGATTTAGGTTGGCCTTGAGAACTGAGAAAGCACAAATGAAGTTAGCAATGCAGGCTTACAATAGTTAAAGAAGATAAAATGATTTCAGGGCTAACCAAGATCTGATGGCATAAGCCTATTTGGGTCTGAAGTATCTAATAGTCACAGATCACTTATCCCATCAGTATGCAAATTGTTTTTTGCTGATGAAATTCCTATCTTCCCTGGTCCTTAAGGTTTGTTGGGGCAAAAAAAATTTGTGAATTGTTAATGAGTATCTCTCTAAATTACCTTTTGCTAGTTCTAGACCACGACTGTAAGTCAGTCAACTTTTATTTCTTTTTAGGGTTATTTAGTTAGTTAAGTGCTTACTATGTGCTAGGTATTGTGCTAAGAGCTTTTCCAGCTTATTAGAATTGTTAAAATTTGTTAGAAACCAGGGTCACATAGCCCATATAGCGATGTGTTTTCCTTAACTATGCATAGTTGTTTTTAAAAGTGTTTTATTTATTATTAATAGCGATGATAATAATCATTAGTTAGCAAAGCATTTTGTATGTAACCTAATTTGCTCCTTTGATTTTTTATTTTTGCCAAAGGGGGAGGGTCAGTGGAGACAGGGATAGAGTACTAAAAAAATTAAAAAAGAAATATAGAGTTACAAGTCATCTCTAAAAAAAATCAGAGAGGAAGCCAGAAACAATCACAGAGAAGCAGGACAGCTTTGAAATCTACAGGCTGAACTTGTAGAATGAGCAAAGGAAGCAAGCTATTCATTTGCAGGTTTCTATTGGATCCTCTTTTTATGTTTTGCTATACATGTAAAAAATATCCATTCTATTTGGTCTTCATTGAGACCAAATAAAATATTAATTAAAATACAAATAAACAAAATAAAGAATTTTAAAATAAAGCAGAGAGAGAAACATAATAGAGTCACATCAAGGCCCTAATGAAGCATCTGCCCAGGACTTTAGTTGAGGATGATCTATAACAATAAAGCAAAATTTAAGTTTGAAAAGATAATCCTTCATTCAAAATATGATAACAACAACAGTAATAATAGGCATTTACTTAGTACTCTAAGGTTTGTAAAATGCCTTACTTTTCAGGTGTCAAAATAAACAACTGATATGACCCATAGCACTCCTACCAGCCAAACTAGATAAAAATTTAACTGGGAAGTATTTAACAAAATAAATGAAAATATAGTAAAACATAAAAAATGGTAATATGTGATGTTCTAAGGCACCATGCAGCCCACAGGAATTTAGTGCCCCATTTTTATCCATTTGACACCTTTGTAATCTATTGTGTTATGTCATAACATCCTTATAACAACTCTATGAGGTAGATACTATTATTATCTGTATCTTACATATAAGGAAACTGAGACTGAAAGAAGTTAGATAATTTGCTCAAAGGATTTATACTGAAGTTTTCCCAACTTCAAAGCTAGCACTCTATCCCCCACGTTATCCATTTGCCTCAAGAAGCAGTAAAATCTATCATTACTTGAGTAATTCCTGCAAAGGCATTTTGGAAGAAATAGGGCCAGGTATACACAGAACAGTGACACATTTATGATATGATTGAGGGGCAGCATAAATGTTCCCATGCCCTCAATTATCTCCACCACTGACTTTCTATGGGGTTGATTATAAGACTTAAAGGCTTTGAAAACTACTAACTCTGTAAGCACAGAAAAGATAGCATATCACTGAACCTCAATTTCTTCACGTATAAAATCAGAATGATAATCCCCACAATCCCTCTGCCTCAGTTTTTGTCAAATTCAAGTAGAAACAAGAGTCATTAAACCCTACATAAGAATCCCTGTGACCTGCATACTAGTATAGAAAACCACATATTAACATTATCTATGTTCTATTGAATTTTAATTCATTTTGTGAAATATTTTCAACATTTTAATCTGTTTCACATGATACTTGGGAGGATTGTAATGCAGATTCCCTACCTTATTTTATTGATGAAATACTTTGCAAATAATGCACTATGTAAACATGAGTTATTATTACTACAACTAATAATAACACATAATAAGTCATCAGTCCTTGTTAAAATGGGAATGTTTTTAGAAGGGTAATATATTAACCAATCAGTCATCATTGATATTTTATTATGAATTAATTGTCAGATTGCTTTTCAACCTAGATCAGATTTCTTGAGGAAAAGGATATAAAAGTGCTGAATTTTGAAAGGCAGAGATAACCCCCACTGCTATCAGAAGGTGTGTAAAACTCTGAGAGGTTGAAGAGAAAGCTCCACCTTGCATGAAGTGGTTTATGCAAGAAAGGAAGGGAGAATGCCAATGATAAAAAGGGCCATCAGGATCCCAGTTTTCAAAATTTTCTTGACCCTTCCAGATATATAATGGTGTCCATCTCCAGGGTGGAAGAAGAGAACAGGGAAAGAAAAAAAAGGAGGAGGGGAGGGAAGAAATGTATATAGTAATTTTGTTGTATATTTAGAAGGAAAAGCAAGTTATATAAGGTTTACTTGTAGTTTTATATACAATCATCTTTTTTAAAATTATACTTATAGAAAAGCTTATTTTATTTCATAAATTAAAAAAGAAAAATACAAAAACATTTAAAAAGATATTATTTAACAATATGAATAGGGACAGCTTTGTAGTTCTACATAGGCTTATATCTTTATCCTCTGCTGTTTATGGTGTTGTGTAGTTTAAGAATTTACATTGCTGTCAAATAGAGAGATTGGAAGAACAGGTTTAAAATGGGGAAATGAACAGAGGATAAACTTCTGAAGGTATTTTCTATTATCTAAAGTCTTTTATTTTGGTTAAAGGCAGAATATATATGTTACAAAAAGATAGAGAAAAACAAATAGATAGATAAATAATTTGATTTCCTAGAAAGTCTGTAAAAACCATTAAAAACAGGTATAAATTATGCAAAAGATTCAATTTTAAGAACTAAATGGTGAGTTGTTACCTCTCTATGAGAGCTGTAAGTACCATCCTTACCTAGAGGACTTTAAAATTTAAGAGATAGCATAAAGGCTTGGGATGAATCTCTTTAACTTTCATACTTAGATGGTTCAAAATAAAGGATATTAAAGGATAATAAAATGCAACATGTAAGAGAGAGCTCCATTCTGGACCATCATTAGCATTTCCTTTTCGGACTCATTCCCTTTAGACTCCATAAGTTATTAAATAAAATCACTACTAGGTCTTTTTATCATAAATTTTAGAATTCCTGAGCAAGTTCTATATAGAATCCTTATTTTATCCTCAAACATGATTGATCAATACAAATCAAGATGCAAGATAAATTTTAGAGAACAATAAATAAAGGAGCCTGAGACTTGGTTCCATAGGTATGCACAGAAAAAGGGGCCAGATGTGTTCTGAAGTGGAATGCCTAAACATTTGCTTTGAGGTATGCTTAAGACACATGGCCCATTTCTATGCGCCTCTAAGTTTATATCAGAAAGGTGAGGGGGAAATCACAGTCTACAGTTGTTATGGTTATAATTCTGTAGTCTATAAATTCGGCAGTTTAATTCTGCATATATAAATCTGTAGTTGTTATGGCTATTAATGAGATCAAATGAGAGAATAATTGTAAAGCACTTAGCACAGTGCCTGACCCAAAGTAAGCACCATATAAATATTAGTTATTATTAAAATTTTTCTGTTGCCCTTAATTACGGTTTTTAATGTTCTCAATTGGGGAGGGATTTGAGGTAGCAAAGTAAAAAGGTCACTCTTGGCTGATTAAAACTAAATAGTTTTCTTAAAGATTTTAATGGAACAAAATAAAGTTATCTTTGAGAAATTATTATTAGTTTTTAGGATTTCTTTTTAAAAAACAGTATTACTTTTTCCCATTATAAATAAAAATTTTTAACACTCCTTTTAATAAGATTTTGATTCCCAAATTTTTCTCCTTCCTTCTTCCCTAAGACAGCAAGCAATTTGATTTAGCTTATATAAATGTGCAATGATGAAAAACATATTACATAACTAAGAAATTATTTTGAATTTTTTTTATTCCATTTTTATTCAATATCTCTCATTCGATACACTAGAAATGTGTACACTACTCTGTTTATTTTTAGAACAATTTCTCAGGTTCAACGACTGAAATTCTTATTGATCGAATCCAGTACCCTGGATGTCTGCTTAAAATCCTGAGATCTGAATATTTAGAGGTTTTTTCTCTTAAGCCATCTTTTTTTCTTCTGTCTGCTTTGATTTTTTTCTCTCACTGTCATCTTCTTTAAGTTTATCATTGCTGCTTTTTGCCTGACAAGATTGTTTTGACAATAGATTTAGTTAACTCTACAAGCAAGATTTAAATTATTTATCTATTATTTCCTATTTTTCTTTGGGGATATAATCTGGTATGGATGCTAGTATTTCATCATCTCTTCAGATGTACATCATCTACATTCTTCAGCTGGGTTAGAAGACAGATATTGTTACACTTTTAAGAAGCCAGATCTAGGCAATATAGAATAAAATCAGCATTATCTCATGGAAAATAGCTAAATTCTAATACAGATTAATAAATAACTAAATTATAAACTTCTGAAAACAGGAGCTATGTTTTTAGTTTGCCTCTGTATAATACCCCAAACAAAGTCTCATATATGTTGGTACTCAATAATATCATGGAATATCTGATGATAACTGTTCAAGCGAAAGATGATGAGGGTTTGAAGTAATGTGGTAAGTGTATTGTTGGGGGAAGAGAAGAAGGCAGGTGATAGACAGAGAGATGTGAAGATCATTTGACAGATCTGAAAACTAAGGGTAAGACTTGCTCAGCATCTCACAACTAAGTAAGTTTTGGTCTGAGACCAAAAGGAGCCTTCCTGACTCCAGGCACTCTATCACTGGAATCACCTAGGAGCCTCTAGCTACTTATTGACAATAAGTGGTTATAGTTGTTTGTTTTTAAGGTCTCCCAAGCTAGTTTGTCAATGAACATTTTTAAAGCACTTACTATGTAATCATATGACTAGAGGTAATATCTGAAGCTGTGGATTTAAAATAGGTGACCATTTGTTGTTTTTCCTTTGTTCTTGAAGAAGATCATGACATCAGGGAGGGGTGCCATGAGGAAACATTTACATTGAAAGAGGGTGGAAGGATGATGATAAACAGAAGTCATTATATTTTTGCCAAACTATTGTTTCAGAGAGGTAGAAAAATCAGGTGAGAGTAGAGTCACAAAAGTAAGGGAGGAGAAAGCCTTCAGAGGAAGCATTGCTACATAATATATAGAAAGGTAAAGAAAAATGATCTTAGAGAGAGGAGTTTTGGAAAAGTTATAGCCTCAGTTGTTAATTATAAAGTGTGGCAAGGTAAATGAATAATGGGAAAGTAGAGGTTTGTCTTCTAAGGAATAAAACAAATATTTTCTTCTTCTAGTGTTGGCTTTGTTTCCTTTCCACCTTCCCTGTATTCTTCAATTAATGATGCCCGGAAAATAACTTATTCTGTTAGATTCTCTATTATTCTTTATTACCTAATAGAAGAGCTATGCAAAACCTCCTGCAGGTGCTGTTTTCTTCTTTCTACTTTCTCCTCTAGCAATGTTAAACTCTTGGAGCAAGGAAAAAACAGATCAACCTGTAGCAATCATGTTTGTTCAGCTTAGTATGGTAGTCAGATTTCTTTATTTGGATTCTAGAGACCTAAGTTTGAATCCTTACCCCAGCTATATAACCCTCATTAAGGATCATCTTAATTTCACCTCATTAAGTTTCAGTTTCCTTATATATAAAATGAAGATAATAATACTAATATTGCCTATCCCACAGAGTTGTTGTATGGAAAGCATTTGATAAACTGTAAAGTGCTTTACAAATGTGAGTTTATTACTGAGTTATTACTAGTAATAACTACAGTTATTACCATAGTTATTGTGAAGGCAGAATCAATAGTTATTACTAGTAGTAACAATAGTTATTGCTAGTAATAACAAGAGTTATTACTATTGTTGCATTTGTGTGGGCTTTTCACAGCTGTGTAGAAAAAAATAATAACTAATAGAAAGACTTCATTGCTTTGCTGCCGGGAAAAAATTCTGAGAGCTAATTATCTCAATTCCCTCAGTCAAGAATCTTAAGTCTTTTTAGCTAAAGGAATCATTCTGCTTTTCATCATCGGTAGTCTATTGATTCGGAAGTTTGGAAAAACTGATATAACCCACAATTTTATAACTGGTCTTTGTGTAAGGAAAGAAGATGTGAAGCACACCAGCATCCTCTAAATACTTTAAATATGATGGCTTCCAGTCATGCTTTACATTCTACTACTGATTAAACCCTCTAGATACAAGAGTACAAGTTATGTAAAATATTTCCATAAAAGCAGAACAGATTTCTATAAAAGCTTGAGGAAAGAAAGCACTTTCATCCGAGGGCATCAGGGAGGACTTCATGGAAGAAAGTAGCTTTGAAGGAAGAGTAGTTTAATATGCAGAGGGAATAAGGCAAGCATTGTAGTCATGGAGATCTGACCTGAGTGAATCCATGGTTGAGATAATGGAATTATCTAGTATGGATTTCTAGTTTTAGCATGGGTAAAGAGCAGTACTTTTAAATTAAGTTGGAAAGGTAAGTTATATTCAGATTTCAGAGAGCCTTAAATGTCAGGATAAAGAATTTATAAAGACCCATCTTTGTGAATTCAAGTCTGGCCTCAAACACTTTGTTGTGAGATCCTGGGCAAATCACTTTATGACATCTGCATTAGTTTCCCCATCTGTAAAATGAACTGGAGAAGAAAATGTCAAATCACTCCAGCATCTTTGCTAAGAGAACTCCAAATGGGGTCATAAAGAGCCAGACACAACTGAAATGCCTGAACATCATCATTCTGTCCTATAGGTGATGTGACATCATTGAGCATTCTTGAACATGGCCATCAAGAAGATTGTTGGGCAGTTATTTGAAGGAGAGAGTTGGCACAGAGGCCAACTTGAATGTGATTAAAATCTCAAAATTTTAGCAAATCACAGCAAAATGTGATTAAAAACTGAATTAGGCTGGTGGCAGTATGTCAGTGGCTGAAGAGAAGAGGACAAATAGAAATATTCATGGAGGTAACAGCAAATGGATCTGGCAATTGGATGTAAGTTTGAGTAAAGGGAATTGCAAAAATGGTGGTACCATATAAGAATGAAGTTATTTCAGGAGAGATCTGGTTTTTGAACCAAGTTTTTTGGTGTCATTGGCCCCTTTGGAAGTCTGGTGAAACTTATAAACCCTTTTCAAAATAATGTTTTTAAATTCACAAAGTATATCGGAATATAAAGGAGACCACTTATATTGAAATAAAGTTATCAAGTTATATTTTTTTAAAGTTCACAAATTCAGGTTATAATCCTTGCCCTAGCCCAGGTTTTCTTAAACTTTTTAAACTTGCAAACTCTTTTTACCCAATAAATTTTTATATGACTCAACTTGAATATGAGTTGATTGAAATGTTTCTGGCAGCATTTATGCATGTACAATGCAAAGCGTGTATGTTGTCTGTTTACAACTCAGGCTGTAGTGAAGTAGCATGATACAAATGGAAAAATGCTTCCAGAAACCTCTTGGATTCATTATGCATTTGATTTTGAATTAATTTTTGATCATTGCACTCAGAAATTTTTTACTGTTGACAATTTTATTTGATCCCCACATTAGTTTAAGAAGCTTTAAGGAGAATGATAGTTGAAGAAATTTTGCTGTAGAACATACCAAGTAGAAGCTTCTGAGCACTATAGATAAATGTCACTAATTTTTAAAATAAATGTTGCTAATTTTAAAAAAAATTGGTATCTTGCCATTTAAATCATTTAGGGTGTTTTAAGCTACAACGTGTTCCTCCTATAACTTTATCTGATTACAGGAGAAGTTTCTTTGTTTTTAGTGTCTGGCAACATCTACAAAGTTTTACTGCCTAAGAAGCTCTCAAAAGTGATGCTCAGAAATAAGGTAGACGACTTAAATCAATGTTATTTAAATTGCTATGCAGGAAGATTCAGTGGATCTATTTTTTTTCCTTTAAAAAAGTACATTTTTTGTTTTCTGACAGAATTGGAACACATATTCTTTACGATTTAGTGATAGAGTTAGGCTTCATTTTTCAGAAAGTACATACTAGACATTTAAAGGATTTATTTTCCCCCAGGCATATTTTGAAGTTATCTCAAAAATTAAATGATGACTTTGTTATTTCTTTTGCTTACTTTATATTCCTCAAATATTCATGATTAATCTGTTGAATTCCTCTCCCAATCATTTCACAAGTATTTATTTCATTTAGTTTTAGAAAATAAAATAAACAAGCCATTACTTAGTTTTTTGGATGCTTCTATCAAAGTATCAAAACATTAAAATAACCAAACCATCATTTCATTTTTTGAAACTTAGATGATTTATTTCCCAAAGTAAATGAAATAAATATCTGTGAAGTCGTTTGGAGAGGAACTCAAAAAGCCATTCATGGATATTTGAGCTACAGTCATTCAACCCTGTATTAGGAAGATACAAACTATATTCTCAAATGCGTAAAAAAAAAATATTTGAGTTACTTTAACTAAAATTATAAACTGAAAATTGTTAATCAATAACAAAAAATTAGATCATTTTAATAGTGGAAGGAGAAATATTTTAATTGTTTTTACTATGTGAAATATGGTCATTCAAAAGAACACCCACATACATACATACAAATACAAACAATGAATTATTTCTGCCCATTCAAAATGAGAAATCTGAGAATTCAAAACGATTCATTTGGTCCATAATCTGTCCCCATCCTGCCTGTTATCCATTAGTTTGTCACTTTCCCTTAAACCCCCAACTTGTTGGTCATTGTGGGGAGTTGGAATATTCATTGTTCCCCATTGAGACTTCCAGAATCTATTTTTCCTGCTATCACCCATCAATCTTCCTTCTTTGGAGTCAACTATATATAAATTTATCAGTCAGTCTAGATCCTGCTAGCTGTTATTTAGCAATGCTTCTTCCCTACCCTTGAATATTCTCCTTCTTACTCAATGAATTCAGTGATTGGTTCACTGTCTTTTTCTCTATCTCAGCTTCTGTTCTGACACTGGATACTTGAGCATACACACTGATGCTCCCTCAAATATTCTTCGCAATTCCTCTATCTACTCCATTCTCATGACCTTCTCCACTCTATCTCAGCTTCATACAGAACTGGTCATGACACTGATCTTGCCATTACCCATAACTGTCCCACTTACATGTTCATTAATTCTGAAATCATTTATCTGATTATTACCTTTTGTCATTGCACCTTTCCTTATATAGGCTTTATAACCCCCATGATCCTCAACCTCAGTATAATCTTCTTTCCTTCCACTTTTCAGTTCTTTTTAAGGCTATTATTTCTTCACAAACTATGTTCACCTTCTTTTTCTATCTTGTCCTGTAGGCAACCCAATTAAATGCTCCTTTTTCATCTATTCTCAAATCTCTTGATCCATTCTCATGTAAGAAGCAGACCTTGCCAATTCTAACCATGAATGATTCTCACTCTTCACCTCCTTTTCACGTTCCATTGAAAAGAGCTGAAGTAAATCAGGAAACTATGATGACTAGATCCGTTAAATATGTTATCTAATTGAAACCGGGCACTAAATTGCAGGGTCCTTAATCAGTTTGCTACCCTGTTTTCCAACAGAAGAAATTCCAAACTTTTAAAAAATATCTTATTAATTTTGACACAATATTTCTTTCCCTGAGCTGAGAATGTCAACTCACCCATCATCCAAAAAAGAAATGGAGGGCATTCATCCTCTTTTTCCTCTCCTTCTCAACTGACATCACTCATACATCTTCCCAGAAAAGCTCCTTATTCATTCTGCTTTCTCATGCAAAGAAGGCCCATCTCTTTGCACCAACCCTTCTCCTTCTACCTCAGTCCCTTAAAACTTGCTTTTCACTCTCATCATGACTTTAATTTCCTAGAGTCTTTTACTTCATTCTTCTTAATCTGCTTTCACAGTAGAGAATCTACTGTTGGCCACTTCAACATAAGCATTATCTTTAGCTTTTGAATGTACTAAAGATATAAATAAAAAAGAAGTGTTCAGTGGTGGATTCTTCATATACACTTGATGCCTTGATCACATAGGCTCTCTAGCTCTATATCTTAGATAGCTTTAAAAAGAATGTATAATGCCAGATTCTGAGAAAAATGAACATACCAACTACTGGCAAAATCTTCTTTATGAGTAATGTTAATTTCATTCTCTTTCCTCCTCCTCTATGCAACAAAACAAAACAAACACAAAAAAACATAGGGACTTGCAAACAGATCCCCTCCCCCAATCTTAGCAGGTTTAGACTGCAGTTTTCCTGAAACAAAGGTCACTTGCTCAGCTATAGATAAATAAAAATTCACAAGCATCTCCAGGAAAATCAATATAGGTACTAAAAAATCTAAGTTGATAATAAATTTTAGTTCCCTTTGCACATAGCTCAGGAATGTCAGTATTTACTGGAACCACTGTAATATCAGATATTTCAGAAGAATATTGATTTTGCCACTGAAGTGTGACTAAAGGGATAAATAAACTGCTCTTGGGGTCAATCGATCCATTTATCTTCACTGTTATTTTATAAAAAGTCAAAGTAGCATAAACTTTGATAAATAAATGTTATCATGAAAGAAATACTGCTGACGTAGAGATTTGAGGGAAAAGAGAACATACATTCTCCTCTTTGAAAGCTTCAAAATTGGCTTAACATTTTGGAAACTCTAATAATAATAATTACTAATATAGGACAATATCTTTTCATTGGCTCTGTACACTCCACAGGGACTCAAAATTTTGGCCCATAAGACCAAGGAAAATAGGTGCAATAAAGTTAAGTCCATGGGGAATTGAGATGTAATAGGAGCTAACTTCTTTTGTTTGAATTGCAAGTAATTGCTGTAGTCCCTAAGGTAGACTTTTGATATTTTGAAAGTATGTTTGGAAGCTGCAGGGATATTTAGGATTTAAAAACCAGCACTGTGCCTCTTCTGAAGTAGCTTTTTATAGTTTTATTGTTAAATCAGGCTGTAGCAAAAACCACTTAACTGAATCATGATGATCATATAAGGATTTCAATGGAAGAATGTGAAGATCCTGGCTACAGGGTGGCTATAATGGGATACAAAACCTAGGCAAGAGTTTTGATATAGGGGCAGAAAAACTGAAAACTCTATGGAGATATTATACTTACTATGAGAAATTAACCTTGCAAAAAGGTTTTATTGCAGTTGTCTAAAGACAATATTGTAACCACTAAATGAAATACACTTGTGATGATGGATCACACTAGGAATAAATACTACGATCTCAGCAAGAAAATGACTATTTAAATTATTATGCACATAGGAAAAAAAGCAACTGGGAAGGAAGAAATCTAAATTCTGACAATTTGGTATACACACTCTCTCAAAGGGTTACAAGACAGATAGATATTCTTCCTTCTTAACCACCTAGATTTCCTTTTTAATTTTTTCTAATAGCCTCCAGTTAATTCTTTTCTTTCATAAAACAGTTTTTAAAGCCTCAGTTTCTTAATTTCCTTCATTTCTATCTTCAGTTTCCTCCAACAGGGATTTGGTGGGAATTATCAGAATAACAAGAGGTAAATTGACTAAAAAAATAAATTTCTACAACCCTCTGACCTAATAGTTCTATTCCTGGTTCTATATCCCAAAGCCATCAAAGACATAGTGTATGTGTGTGAATATAAACACAGACACACATATGTGCTTATGTACAAAATATTAACAGCACCATATTTTTGTGGTAGAAAAAATAGAAACAAAGTGGGTGCCTGTTGAGAATAGTTGAACAAATTACAATGTATGTTGAAATTGGATGCTATTGCATTATAAGGAATTATGAGTAGAAGGAATGAGAAGCATGAGAAATTTCCTATGCATCAACACAAGACAATATAAGCAGAACCAGACAATGCACAATATATACAATTTGGCAAATAGGTGGCACAACGGATACAATTCTTGCCCTGGAGTCAGGAAAGCCTGAATTAAAATCTAGTCTCAGACTAGCCTTACTGTCTGAGTGACCCTGGGTAAGTCCTTAATGTCTTGTTTTATTCAATGAGGATTACAAGAATGTCTGCCTTTACAAGATTGTGAAACTCAAATGAGATAACATTTGTAAAGGGTTTACCACAATTCTTAGTACACAGCAGGAGTTTAATAAATGCTTCCTTTTCAATGACTTCAATATCATAAATTAAAATAACACAAAAGCAACTAACTTCAGAAAAAATGAGTAATAACAAATATAGAAGTCAGATAATCATAATGCTGAATATGGCACAGACATAATTGCTATAATGGCTAATTCTGTTTTACTTTTGTTGTTGTTATACATGAGAATTGAGGGTTAGAGTATATGGGGTAAAGATTATAATTTAATAAGCCTAAAGATATTAGTAAAATTGTTTTTTTTAAAAAGTTTTTCTGGGTGTCGTACCTCCGTAAGTACTTTAAAATGTTGACTAAAACTATTTGGATAATGTGGGAACAGGATTCTGGCAAAACAATTATACTAGTCAGAAAGTAATCCTGCTTGAAGGAGGGGCAGAAGAGAACAGGGAAGGAGTTAAGAGCCACAGACTATAGTTGAGGTTCTGCTATTCTTCTCTTTAATTCCTCCCATATTCAACCTTCATAAACTAGCCTGGCAAATTCCCATGATCCTAAGGTCACTAGCCTGAGTTTACAGAGGCAAGAGGCCACTGCTGTTCCTTTTTCTTTTCCTTCTTTCTCCCCATCACTCAAAGGGCAAAAAGTGAAGGTTTCCCAAAAGGCCACTGGATAAATGCCTGATTGCCCTTTGGGGATCATCAATCTTTGACATCTGGAAAAATAAGGTTTTTTTTGTATCAGTAATTCAGCTATAAATTTGCTAAAATATGACTACCTGATTTTATGGCAATAAAATAAATTAGATAAACCAGATCTCTTGTGAAGCTCTCTGGGAATTTTTTTTTCTCTTTTGCCTCTTCCTGATGACTCATAATTCCTTTAGGTTTTTTTTGGGGGGGACCTGTTTTACCCTGTGCTTGCCATTAACTGCTTATATTTTTACCCAATCCTTTGCTCTTTTGCTATATTTACTGACTTTTGCATATTCAAAATGCTGGCTGTGTTAGTTGGAAAATGAAGTAATTTCTTGGCCTTTTGACTTTTTCAAAAAGGGATATATATGTGTATTTACACATTTAAATACAAATTTAAAAGGTATCACAGCAGAGATATTATTTTACCATTATAATATGATATAATGATAATATCACGCCACAATATGAGGGTATTTTGTGTCTCCATAAAGCATCTTTATCAAAGTGTTCCTTGAAGAAGGCAATAAATGAGTGTGTATTCAAAATGTAAAGTCATAAAATGGAACAAATTTATAGAATATGTGTACTAAAATTATTGCCTTATAGATCTTTTTAGAGGTTATAATAAACTTATTCTTACAATTATTGATAAATTGCTATGAATAAAGAGTGAAATAAATACCATGTCTTTTACAGATGAAGAAACTAAAATATATAAATGAAGTGGATTCATTCAAAGCGATTATTAATCTAAGGTCACCATTAGATTATCAATTTCTTGCAAGTAAGACCTATTTTTTGCTTTTCTTTGTAGCAACATGGCACATAGTAGGTACTTAATAAAAGCATACTGACTTGATTGACTTGACTTGACTACAGTCTAGTCCAAGTCTGCAGAGAGGGAAAAATCTTGTTGAATATATAACATTTGTACATTTGCTTTCAAATATGTTTACTTATTATCTAACACTACAGGTATATATTTCTCATTTCATATGAAAGAGGTGTTCCTATAATGCTCTGTGTCCTTGGAAGGGTGTGCTAGCCATGCTGGTAAACTTCTTTATTATATACTCAAATGAATTAAGCTGGGTGTTCCATGCAATGATATAAACCATAGTTTATGTATCCTGTGTAACTCTTGTTCATGTCAATGTCTTTACATATTTCTATTACATAAGAGCCTAAATATTTAAACAGTCTCAACATGTGGACCTCTTAAATTTTCATGATATCTTAGATCATGAAAAAGTTAGAAGAGCTTTTTTTAAAAATGAGAATTCAAATCACTGATTTGCCCTTTCATTTTAGCTGTTTCAGATGTATATTGTGTGCAAATTTTCCATGAAAAATTATCTGATATATGCATGTCTGCCTTTGTTTAAAATGTATTTTCCCTACAATTGTATTTTCAGCTTATAATAATAATCAGAATTCTTATAAATGAGACTTTTTAATATAACTGAGTGTACATCAACTGTTCAATAAACAAGCATGTTTATTAAGTACTTCCTATATTCTAAAAATTATACTAGTCACAGGATACAAAGACAATAATAAAATAAGTCATGCCTTCAAAGTCCTTAGATTCTATTTGGAGGAGACAAAAACAATAACAAAACAATAGAATTTATGTCATGCTTTAAATTTCACCTTACATATATCTCATTTTATTCTCCCAACAACCGTAAGAGAAAAGAAAAAAAACAGTGTCAACCAGAAATTAAGTCATTTGCTCAGGGTCACACAGCTAGTGTCTAAGGTGGCATTGGAACTCAGATTTTTCTGATTTCAAGTACAGTGCTCTCTCCATTGCACCACCTAGTTGCCCATTTAATTATTTATACAATAAATATTAGGTAGTTTGGGAAGGAAGGAGACTCCCAGTTAGGGGAAATCAGGAAAAGCTTCATAGGGAAGGTAGAGACTTAGCTAAGTCTCAAAAGGATTCTACAAAGCTGAGGAGAGGACAATGTGATCCAGAAATGGAAGACAACCAATTCAAAGCACAGTGATAGGAAATGGCGTGCCATATGCAAAGGTTAGCAAGAAGGCCAATTTGTCTAGACTACAAATTATGGAAAGGGGAATACTATATAATAATCCTGGGAAGTAGGATGGAGACAGATTTCAAATAACTTTCAAAGTAAAAACAGGACAGCTTTTTTTTTTTTTAAATCCTAGAAGTTGGCATTGGAGAATATGAATAGACCTGCACTAAAGGAAATCATCATTGGTAACTGTGTAGGATGAATTGAAATGTGAGAGATATAAAACAGGTAGGCTAAACTGCCGGAGCCTATTGTAATAATACCAGTGAGATATGATGAGGGCTTGACCTAAGGTGGTGGCCAAGTGATTACTAAAATATGCTATGGAGAAATGACAGAATTGGTGACTAATTGGATATATGAAATGAATCAGGACTAAAAGTCAAGGATGATGTCAATATTGTTAATTTGGGAGATTAGAAGTTGGGTGATCTAACTAAAAAACAGAAAAGTTTGAAGTTTAAAAGAAGGGTGAGTTGGGAGAATAGATAATGAGTTCTATTCTATAAAAGTTTTTTTAGTGCCATGAATCTAAACTTAAAACTTATCTTCTTTATTACTGTTGATGTTACTAAATAACTAGATATTATTATCAATCATAAATTCCAATGTGACCTTGAACTTGATAATATGCAAATATCCTTTTCTACCCAATTCTAATTATTGCAGATTCATTGTGCTCTGACAATAAAGGATCAGAATTCCTGAAAAGAAGAGAAGATTCAAGAAAATCTTTTTCAGTAATTCAACTGGATAGGTCTCTACCAATCATTTCTTTTGCTACCATACGTTCTTTGCTAATAAGTAGTTACATCCTTTATTTGAAAACACTTCTATTTTTCTTGATAGAAATATTTCCCTGTAACCAGTGGATTTGATTGTAAAATAGATTAGTAATATCATTTCTGAAAGCTTTCTCATCACAGGATCATAGATTGTGAAATGAATGGGACACTGCAAATAATCAAAGCCAATACACTCATGTTAGAGCTATGCAAAAGAGGTCCCAAGGTACCAAAAGTAGTAAGCAGCAGAAATGGGATTCAAACCATTTCTGACACAAGTTCTACATTTCTTTCCACATCCTTATCCATATTATTTATGCTGTTTTTAGGATTTCAAAGCACATTTCTCACAATCCTATGAAGTAGAGTAAGTAGTTTTATCCCCATTTGTAGCTGAATAAATTGAGCCTTAGAAAAACTGTTGATAATTGCTTAAGGTGATATAACTAATTAAGTTTTTGAATGGGAGTTAAACCTAAATCTTCTTATCAAGACCAGTGCCTATTCCATTGCATCACAATTATGCAACAGTATCATTGGAAAAGTGGTTTGAATTTTCATGATCCTGGATCTTACAGCATATGTCTATCATACCTGACACAAATCTCTGCTTTTCCCTATATGATAAGAATGCATTCCAAGAAGGCATAAATAATCTTATGCCCCTAGAAAATAATGAAAACCAAGACAGTGTGATATAGTAGTGTGATATAGTAGAAAGATTAATGGTTTCTAGAGGACTTGTGTTTGAGTCATATCTCTGCAGTTTACTATCTGAGTAACCATAGAAAAGTCACTTCATCATTCCAGTCTCAGTATATTTCTCTGGAAGCTGAAAGGATTGGGTTCACTAGATGAACTCTAAGGTTTTTTAGAGCATTGATTCTTTAATCTAACGATGCTATTTTCTAGTATTATGAAATAAAACACATATTATTCCTTCAAGTATTATTCTACCATTTTTTATTGGCTAAATAGGATAGTACTTGTGGAACAGCTAGATGATACAGTGGAAAGAGTGCTGTCTTTGCAGACATGAAGACCTGAATTCAAATCTGGCCTCAGAAACTTGCTAGCTCATTTAATCCCGTTTGCCTCAGATCCTCAACTATAAAATGAGCTGGAGAAGGATTCCAGAATCTTTGCCAAAAACATTCCAAATGGGGTCATGAAGAGTCATTCATAACTAATTGACTAAACAACAACAAAAAAGATAATGCTTACAAATGAATTTGAGCTGACTGAATTTAGGGTGCTGGAAAAGTCTAATTTGAGGACATTTTCTGGCTTGAAGCCTATGATATTTATATTTGGTTTTTAATTAATTCTCTTTTTATTCTTGCTTCAATATTTTGTTGTAAGATAGGCAAATACATGTTGATAGCAATGCCAGGCTCTACAATGCTACTACTGCCTTTCCTTAGCTACAATTCTCTATTTCAGCAGTACTGTACTGTTGCTAATTAAAAGATGGTTTTATGTTTGCTGACACATTTTCAGTACAAGTAATGATGATACTGACATTTTCCTACACTATTTTGTCTCTTCATTTGTCAACTTCATCTTTCTCTCTCTCTCTCTCCTTGTATTTCACCCTTTTGTTTATTGAAATAATTTCTCAAAGACAAGTTTCATGCCTTACTAAATTCTTCTTACCTCAAGTTAATTTTAGAATTTGAACAAACTCTGTTCAGGATTTATTTGCAAATATTTTTTCTCCCCTCATGCTCCTTTTTTCTTTTTCTCAAAGATTTTCCTCCCCACTTAGCCTGTGCCCATACTACCATACTGCTCAGTTTCCTCCTGGGTTAATATCAATTGAACATTTCTTTGCAATAATCTTCCCTCCCCACCAACTTTTTTTCCCTCCCTCTGCTTATTTCTACCCACTTCTGCTGCAGGGATTGGCCCACCCACTTTCTCCTGAGCTGCTCTTCTTCTATCTGGCTACTTTCCTCTCTTCTCTCTCTCCTTCATCCTATCATCTATGTCAGCACAATTTCCATGCTTCAGCAACCTCCAAGCCTTGCTTATTCCTATTTTATGAAGGTGTCATAAGACAGCACAGTAAGAGATGAGACTCTGATGCCTACTCCTTTGCATATCTGCACATCACTAGGTGCTGTGAGAGATACACACACACAGAGACACATAGAGAGAGACAGAGAAAGTTGGAGGGAGGAAGAGAGGGAAAGAGGGACAGAAGGGGGAGGAGAGAGAGAATGAAGGAGAGAAAAAGAAAAGAGAGAAGAAAGAAAAAGAGAAAGAGAGAGAAAAAAGAGATAAGGAGAGATAGAGAGAGATGATAGACAGAGAGAGACAGACAGAAAGTGAGAGAGAAAGAGAAAGACAAAGAGAGACAGAGATAGAGAGAGGAGGGAGGTAGAGAGAGGGAGGGAAAACAAAAAGAGAGATAGAGAAAGAAAGAGAGAGAAGAAAGACAGAAATAGAGAGACAGAGAGAGGAAGAAAAGAGAGGGAGGGAGAGAGAGAGAATGAAAGAGAGTGAGAGAGAATGAGAGAGAGAGGACAGGGGAGAGAGACAAAGATAGAGGAGGGGGAAAGGGGGGAAAAAGGGAGGGAGGGAGGAAGAGGGGAAGAAGGGAAGAAGAGACAGAAAAAGAGAGAGAGGGGGAGACTGGACAGGGACATACTGCTGTTTGTACCCTGCAGATCTGCAAGGTTTCAGCCCTGAGACATTGGATACTTGCCCAAATTCCTGTCGAATGAACTATGCATTGTTTAGAGGGGCATCTTCCATGGAGGACCATTATAATGTTTTCGGTCACTGTGACTTTACACGTATTAATATCCACAAAGAAAACTCTATAATCTGCCTCTTGTTCATGCCCTAGGCCTCTCTCTTTCCAATATACCTACTAAACCTAATTTTTATGACAATTTAACCATTTTTTATCATCAGTTACAGACAATTTCTTTTAATATAATCTTTGTTACTAATTATGAAATCTAAGGGTAGAATCACATCATTTTATTGTTCTGTTGTACTTATTCATCACTTCAGACCACAAACAGAAGTATTACATAAATTTTAGTGCAACTGTGCAAACAATAAAGCAGGCCTTTTTGTTTCAATTTTATATTTTTAAAATTGTCATAGATTTTCATGATTTTCACTTAGCTGTCTACTTACTGGCAACTCTGCTTGTTAAGGACTGCAATAAACCAACTGAAAAATTAAGCACTCCACTTTCTCACATTTTAAGTAATACATTATTTTAAGAGTCCAGTCATTAAGAATTCAGTTGGTATTCACGCTAGCAGCACTGATCATAATGAATTCATTTGGTATTCATACAGATGTTATAATGTATCATGCACTCCACTTCCATTGGAGAGTCATTCTAATTCAGTAGTTTTTTATTCCCTTAATTTGATAAATGAGCTGATAAACTTTACACTGCACAATGAAAGAATATTAAAACTAGGCTGGCCTAATGTGTGGCTGGAGACACAAGAGGAATAGAAAGCTTGATAGGTCCCAGAGCTACAATAATCTGACCTTTTTTTGAAGGCACAGTAAAGTTATTTTTCAGACATCCTCAAATATACTGCCTTCCACAAAGCAACATACAAAGGTAAAATTATCTTTATATATATATAAATATATATATGTGTATATATAAACATTTATATACACATAGATTTATGTATATTATGAATGTATATATTAAATGCCATATTACTATATTATTGCATATATATCTACACATACACACATACACCTGTTGTTCTTAAAGGAAATACCTTCCTATGACTTTTAACAGATTGTATTCTAATTTAAAAATAAAAAAGAAACTAATGAGGTTTTTTAATTCAGTCAATAAAACAGCATACATAATACATCATGAAATGTATTTAAATTGCTTACTTAGGTACTTAAATTAATATATGATCTTATCTAGTAGGTACTTTAGTCATGCAGACTGAAACCCATCCACACTTTCTCGTTCTATGTAACTTACGTCTTTGTATTGACATAAGTTCTTCTACCCTTCATGACCCCAGTTTTCCTCTAAATCTCTTGATGCTTTATGGACACATATGGAATACTCAAATATGGATACTTTGTGGACACAAATGGAATGCATATGCTGACTATCAGTTATTTCTTATTCTTGCTACATGGCTAGCCCACCTGTTTTTTCAGAGATATATCTCACTGAGTACATACTTTCTCTGGTTCAATTCTTCATGGTCATGTATTGCAGCCTTTCTGCACCTTCCTGTTGCCCTTTGGGTAACTAATTCTTCAACACTAATTTATTGCAGATTGTGCTATTCCATAATTCACAGACATACAGCATCAATGGGAAAAAAAAACTTCAAAAAGATGAACTTTTGTTTTAGTGAGTATCTTTGAGTATTTTTAATTACACAATTTCCCAAACTATCCAAACCACTCTTTTCCTCCTACTTAATTATGATACTAGATCATTGTCCATTCACAGAGGTTATACAAGTTATATATACTGATAGATCAGTTAAAACAAGTTCTTTTGTGTTCTTATGGGTCTCATGTAAGATACTATGCAATGTTTTGGGATTTTTTATAATCAATTACAATGTATTCCATGAATGGGGATATTTAGAATCTTAAATTAATACTATTTCAGCATGTACTCTGTGCTTGGCATTCTCCATGATAGTGGTAAACACCTTCTATGAGTATGTTGCTTTATATTTTATGTATTGCTTTACTTCAGTAATCAAAAGACCACTGAACAAAGGTGTTTCCATTTCAAAGAATCTTATATAGTTCTGACATATGAAGAGGAGACCCTTTGTAGAAAGAGAGTTTTAATTTTTTGAATTAAAATGAATGAGAATGAGAGTAGTCCTTTAAATGCATTTGTTCACTTTTCTGAGATATAAGTTTGCTTCTGAGAAAACTTGTTTGAATTAAGCCTGAATTAAGTCTTAGATGTTCACTTGTCTGGGGGATAGATTACTAAGATTTTAACAGAAGCAGTTGCTGAAATTAAGTCTGACTTAGAGTTCTAAGATATTTGTAGTAAACAGAATGAGAATATGGCTACTAAATATAAACAAAGTGAAATCATTCACACAAAGACCTAGAGTCTGAACTGGGAAACATAAGGAAGTGAAATGTAAAAGGACACTTTAAAGCTATATTATAGAAAGAAGGCAACTCATAGTACTATCCTTTATAAGTTTACTGATTGGTTGGTCAATAAGAGCCTGGAATGAAATTTACTATCGCATGAAGCTAAGAAGAAGAAATAGAGTGAATATACTATGTTTTCTATTTTTATTTTTTTGTTGAAGAATAAAGGGTGGAGGAAATATAATCTGCTCTTTATTAGAAGAAACAAGACACAAAGGCAGAAGATATTTCTTTACATTTCCATCTGTTGTTGTTAGGAAGTAAAGGAGATAAATCTCATAAAGAAGCATACTTGAAGAGGCATTTGCCAACTTTAGGATAAAGATCATCACCTGCCTAGTTAAGTGTAACACAACTACTATTTGAGTTGAAAGTATTAGCTAAGCCTAAAGCCAGAAATGATAGAAGCACAGTTATTGTTGAGGAGTGAGTTTAGCTAGTTTGGATGAGATATCATGCCTAAAGAAGAGTTACCCAAATACAGTATATATCAATTTAGATTAGCAATGAAATCATCTGTTCAACACAAAAGCTTTATTCATCAAATTTTATGTTCACTTCTTGAGACCTTGAAAAAGAATCTTGAAGTTCATAATCTGTTGGTTCTAAAGTTATGCTGAGCTCACTAATTTTTCTCACTCATGAGTTTTCCTGACACGTTTTTACAAGTATGTTCCACTCTCACCCATAGATACCGAGTACAATAGTGAGACAATATAATACTGATGTATGTGTGAAATAGAAAATATTTATTGCTTTTGCCTTCTTAAATGGTTATGTTAAATAACTAATGTTTCATTAAAATGACTATCTGAGTTTATATAAAAGGAAATACACAAACGGAGGCTGAAGAGTTATGAAGAGAAGTATATTTCTTCACAGTAGGTCTACTCTTTTTACAGAGCTTGAATGAAACTCTATAGTTATGGGACTTCTCTGGGAACCTAGACTTGCCAATGGAAGAGCAGAGTGGGGTCAAGGATTCCAGACAGTGAGTGTGGAGGTCCATGATAGGAAGACAGCATATTAAGTATTATATCAACATTTTTCTCTATCAAATTACATGCTATTTTGTAGTCAATAAATAATAAATAAGCACAGTGACATTCCATATATTCTTAAGTCAACTGCATGAATGTAATGATGTGGTCTGTTATAGAATGCTATTTATGAAAGACCACCAACTCATTTTTCTTGATTCATCCAAAGTATCCTCATTGTATACTTATAATATTCTCAGGGGAAAAAAATCATGCAGATTAATAAGGAGTCACATAGATTGGCAATTAGTGATATTTTCTTGTTGGATTTTTTTGAGGTTTGATTCCCCTTTCTCCCCAAGCCTTTGCTATTTTTTTTTTAGACACCTTGGAACATCCTCTTACTTATTTATAGGAAACAAAAACAAAAAATGCCATTTCTCCAACAATGGCATCTAATAATATTTTTGGCCACAGACTTCTTACTTCAACCTAATATTTTCTTCCTACAAGGCAAATATACACTTAACAGATCATATAAAACAAAACAAAAAGCTAATAGTTACCATGAGGTGTGTACTGCTGATAAATGTTTAACAACTAGCTGTTGGGGAAATATGGCAACTTGACATACTTTTAAATCTAATCTATACTTTTAACATATTCTTCACCATCATCTCCATTACCCAGATAAACAAAAAACAATAAATCAAGGCCTAATTTATATATTTGCTGTTTCTGACATTTTGATTTTTCCAAATTAACAAGCTCTTGCTTCACGTAACTACTATTTTTGTCTCAAGAATAAAGAAATTTCTTATTCTACAAAAATGCTAGTGTAAACATGCAGTCTTCTTTTAGTTAGGCTAAATAAGTAAAATTTCCTTAATCTTAACAAGTCATGTTTTCTAGTCCTGTAATTCTTTCTGTTGCTCTTTCTCCTAAGGGCCTTTCCAATTGTATTCTTATTGTATTTGGCACCCCAAATTAGTTATTATTTTGCAATAAAGGCCTTAGCAAGGTTGAGGATAATTTTATTATGATTCCATGTGCTTCCTTCCTCCTTTTATACACAGTTTATATTCAAGACCTAGATCACTCCTTTCTCTTGATTAACCTCTCCTTGACCTCTTTAGTTCTCATCTTTTTTTTCTGTTATTCTTGTTTCTAAGTATCTAGTTTTTCAACCTTCTGAATTCTTATGATCTAATCCCCATGTTTAATAATAGGCTCTTGGGGGAAAAACTACAACACATTTTTAGGTTGAATCTGCATTATTAACATTTTTTCTGACATTTTCTGAAGTGTAGACAGTCAACAAAACAATAAATCCAGCCAAGTTTTGTAGCATTTACTGACTTCTGACATGCAAATGCTGATATTCAAAATTTAACAAGTGGCTCCAGATGATTTGAGCTGGCTTCAGCACAGTCTTGCCGTCTCCCTATTTCACCTCAGCTACAAAAAGAGATGATCATATTTTGATTACACAAGTGTTCTACCTCCTTATTCATAAATTCACAAATTCCTTTAATTAATCGTAATTCTTTTGTTGTTCAGTCCTTTCAGTCCTGTTTTTTTGGCAAAGATACTGGACCAGTTTGCCATTTCCTTCTCCAGCTCATTTTTCAGATAAGGCAATTAAGATAGTGTAAAGTGACTTGCCTAGGGTCATACAGTTAATTAACTGCCAGATTTCAACTCATGAAGATGAGTCTTCTTGACTCCAGGCCTTGTACTTTGTCTACTGTACAACCAAGCTGACCAATCATAACCTTTTAGCATTTCATATTTCCCTATGCTCTACTACCTTTGACACTGCTCATTGTTCTTTCAGAAATCTCTTTTACCTCTATCCCTCTCTTCTTTTGCAGAAATTACCTCTGCATTGGCTATAAGCTCCTCCTTCCCTTTCTTGACCATTATTGTATTAGCTTCATTCTATAATATCCTCTCCTCTTCATCTTTGTCTTGTCACTACTAATGCCTTGCCAAACTACAACTGTGGATTTTAACTTACCACCATGTTTTTACTCCATTCTTAACCATATAATTTTTTTAATATTGAAGTTACTTTATTAATAAATGAAATCAATAATAAAAGACATGCCATTATTTACAATATTTTTGGTTCTTAGATCACAGCCAGATTCACCTTAAATGCTCATAAAAGCAGGTGTTAATCATATAATGTCAAGTGAAGTTGGAGGGAATCAGGAAAACACACTGACTGGGTCTGCTACAAATTTATATTATCTAATCTCATCTAGAGCCTTACTGTGGAAAAGCAAGCATTCTCTTCCTCCTTTATAAATTCCTTAACCCCCTCTCCATAGTGCCTGTTCCAAGCTTTTTCATTACAAGTCTTTCTTTGGTACCCAATCCCACTCTCTCAGATGAGGACCTCGATTTATACTTTGCAAATAAAATTTCAATCATTCCCCAAGACCTCCTTTTCTCCCCAATCATCTCACATCACTCAGGTATCTTACCCCATCAAGTCCTCTGGTCTTAGAGAAAGAGGCAGCCCCTTTCCCTTTCAAGATCAATCACTCTACAAACACTCTTGCTCCCATCCCCTTTTGTCTAATTTAGATTGCTTTTTCTTTTCACTTTACCTTTTTAGTAACTTCTTGACTTCCTTCAAGACTGATCATCTCAGATTACCTTCTATCTACTCAACATATATTTAGTATTAACCCAGATGTATTGTCTTTTTCCTCCCCCACAGAGATCAATACAATTTCTAGCATATAGTGAATGCTTAATTATTTATTAACTTCTTATTTCAATCTTCACCATATAATAATAATATTTCATCTTTATATGGTACTTTAAGGCTAGAAAGTACTTTTCTCACAAAAATCTCTTGAGCCAGTCAATGGTCTAAATATTATTACTTTTAACTTGATGTAAGCCTCTGCTAAAGTTTTACATCACTGTCACATGAGGATGGCCCTGGGCTTTTGCAGATTCTATACCTCGCTAAAAAGGCTTCTAAAAATTTGTGTTAGCTTTCTGAGGGATAGCCTAATTAGAAAATGGGTTTGAAAGGTTGATCACAAGGTAACATAACTTTAAAAATGACATATGGCTTTTAAAGAATGAAAATGACTTGCCCAAGCGTGCACAGATATGAAGTAGCAAAATCAGAACTCAATTTTAAGTCTTGTAGTCATGTTGTTTCTGCATTGTAAACAGCTTGCCTGTTTTATTTTGTTTTTAAATCAGACTTATTCTCTAATACTTGTTTGCAACGAAATTATCTCTCTCCATCTATCCAATTTGCCACTGGTAATTCTGAATGAATCCTCTTTGAAAGTGATGAATAGTCCAACCTTTCCCCTCAGTTCACTGTCTCCACCCAACTGATTGAGGTCATTTGCATATTTCATAAACATCCTTTATATCCCATCATCCATGCCACTGATAAGCACATTAAGTAGTGTTATTTTTGTGCATGGAGATACCATGTCCAATCTGAGTTACAACTTGAAATTCTAAATAATGAATTCTCCTGAGTACTGAATTGACTTGAAAAGTATCTAGGAACTAGTACCTTGACATGCACCAGGGGGTGCTTGATAAATATTAATTGAATTAAAATGACCTATTTTGAGTCACATAATTCTTAATGCTTATACTGGGAATAAACAAGTTTCTATCCAGGCAATGACAAATAACTCTTCTTTATTTATTTATTGAGCTTGAGTTGTTATGTATTTATTAATGTTCTTTTGTTTACTTTTCCCCAGAGACTAACAAAAGATACCTGCTTAATATGTTAGGATATAATGTAGAAGAATCTTGCCCTTGTGTAATTGAAGAGAAAGGAGGACTCAATAGGTAAGGCATGTTATATTTTATCGTACATTGCTCAAACGCCTACAATAAGGAGCTCAGGTTTGCTCTAAGGATGTTGGCTTAGTAAGTCACTTAATTGAAGTTAACTGCTTCTATTTTTTCATTTACTAAGTGCAGCTAACATTTGTCATTTGCTTCCTGATGGGGTTACTGTGAGGACAATTGAAAACTCCAAGAAAGGCTCAACACACAGATCAAATAAGACCCCAAATATGATTTCTATTTGTGCATGCTGTGTAATAGCACTATTGACTCCCTACCCTTGTGGTTGACTCAGTACTCCCTGGGTGTGGATTTCCTGTAGTGGTGCATATTAGTCCATTTATTTTGTCAGTTCTTTTGACAACTTTGCCTTTGACAGCAAATTGACCTGTGTATTAGGGAGCATAGCAGCAAGTGCATATGTGGTTTTGTATGTTGCGATTATATTTCAATTCCTTTCAACTGTTAATACTATCTTATTACTTAATACTATCACACAAATATATAGATATGTGGGTATGCACGTGTATATGTTATGTCATAAATAAAAACTAACACACTTTATATTATATATATATTTAACAAAATGGGGATTATAAAAATTTAGTATTTATAAGAATGAGAAAAAGTGAAATTAAATATTTACTTGAAACTGAAAGTTATTGGATAGCTGATTACATAGAACTTTTTTAAAAAATGTTTTTGAAATATTGATGGCATTAGAAGTTTTATATTTTTCATTAACTTGAGTTAAAAATGGCCAAGGTTAGGCTGAGTAAATGGATATGCACACTACTGCAGCTGAAATCTATGATCAGATTACACTCAAAGTTGGAAGACTCAAGGAATGAGCAGAACCAACAAATAGTTACAATATTGGGGATATCAGGAAAGGCAATGTAGAGCCCACTGGATTTCTTGGGAAGGGAGTCAACATTTAGCCAACAACATAATGGACAAGAAGAAAGATGAATCAGGACATCTGCATTTAAACCTCAGATATTTATGAGCAGGATGATTCTCAATAATTAACATCATCTGTTTGCCTCAGTTTCTTCAACTGAAATGTGGAAATAATAGTACCTCCTCAAAGGATTGTTTTGAATATCAAATGACATAATATTTATAAATTCTGTATTTACATATGTATATACATACATATGTATATATATGTATATATACATGACAGTACCTGGCATGTAGTAAGTGCTATATAAATACTTATTCTCTTCCCTTCCTTACTATAGTCAACTTTGAAATGATGAAAACCTCAGGTCAAGTCCCATCTCAGATCATTTAATCCCAAGAACATACCTCTTACTCCTTCAGTATTCTGATAAATTTTAAAGAAGATATCTATTGGTAGAATTCTCTCTTGTAGGAGTTTCTTTCACCAAAAAAGTCACAGAGCTAATCCCAATTCTACATTGGACAAATGTATGATTTTAAAACTCAGGTAATAGAAATGCATTATTTTTTTCTCTTCTTACTCTACAAACATTAGTAAATTAACTTTCAGAATTCCTCAAGAGGGAATCTCTGCATTTTAAGTCACTGCCATATTAATCTGATGAATGGAAAAACTATAATAGAATAATATTCCAAGCCATTTCAGTCCTTTAAACCCAAGAAAGCAGAATGTATCTCAGAATGATATTCAATTCAATTCAACAAACATTTATCAAGAACCCACTGTATAAGACAATATGCTAGGCCCTGGGAATACAAAAAAATTCTGATCTCAAGTGACATATTCATTTAAGCTGGAAGAAACTTTAAAGATCTTTCAATTCAATTCCCTCATTTTATTTTTTAAACCTTATTGATGTCTTTTATCAACACAACTACTTCCATATATTTTCTCCTCTCCTTCCCCTTGTCACATACATATCCCTCTTAGATAATCCCTCTCTCACAAAAGACACCCTGTATCTGAAATTATAAGCAACAATCTATAACCACAGTCCCTCACTTCACCAAAAATGGAGGGAGGTGCATTTACCCACTTCTTTGGGGCTATGGATGTTCTCCCTCTTCGTTTTATATATGAAAAAAAATCTAGATTGAGATAATATATTAAGGTACATTCCTCATTAAAACCTGTATGTAGTAAAATAATCATAAATTTTGAATTATTCAGCTGTCTCCTAAAAACATTATACTCTATAACAATTTGGAAATTTAGACACATAGACAGACCATCTGAGACTCTATTCCATCTCTAAAGACAACACGATCCTAGCAAGGATTGTTTTAATTTTGCACAATTTCAAACCAGGCATTTCAACAGTAGTCTGAAGATTGAAAGATCTGGAACTATACAAAGGCTGATATAAAATATTACAGTTGATATATTTAAGTCATACAGATTTTTATTGATCAACCCTGGAATTGCAGAATATATTGTAAATGTAAGTGTTGAGTGCTACTTTCCAAAATACAATTTTAACAAAATGAGTCTCAGTAACCACCCATCGCCTAACTGTTTCTAACGTTAATTTACTTTATATTACAGAGAATTCTCTTATAGAAGCCAAACTCAAACCTCATATACCTATAAGATATGAACCATAAAAAAGGGATAGCAATTTCTATTATGAGCTAAAGTCCTAATTGGAAATGCCAAAAAACACTGGAGATTCAAAAGTAATATTTAATTTACATTTAAAAATATTTATGTTTGTATATAATATATACATATGATAAATATGCAGAATGATATTTTTTCCCTCATGAATCAGTAGGGAAACTGCCATTTGAGATGTAAATTTTGATATACAGATAAATTGATATTCTTAAATATCAATTTATATCTAAAATGGTAGCTTCCTAATGATTCTGTAGGAAAATACATTTTAACCATATTTATTAAGCATAATAAAACAACCCAGTGAAGAAGTACTTAAATTTAAAAGGTTAAGTAAGCCCTTGGTCTCTTGTATCTGTCTGTGACTTGGACAGTAATCAGCATTTATTGACAACTTCAGAGACATAGGGTATCTTGTTGAGTGGAAGTAAATCAGTGATGAATGAAATAAACATTTTTTTAATTTCAAAAGCTACAGAGAAGGCTTACATTAATATAGTAGGTCAATTTTCATTTCTTCAAGTGATTAGCCTATAAAATTTAAGGTCTTTCTATTTATTAACTTGAGAACCTAGAATTATTAAAGGCTCGGGGCAAAAACCTAGGATGACCTGTGAAAAAGTATTTGCCCATGAAACTGAGGATCAATATTTCTACATCTAACTAAAGTTTTATGTTTGATGACAAACACAGTTCATAAATGTCACTTTGCAATTTGCATCAGTACAAATTATTAGCAAAAAGTCACAGAGTTGGCACGTTTGCTTCCAAATACCACATAACTTGTTACAACATGTCCTCAAATTTATAACTGTGCTGTATGTTCCCATTAAGACTCAATAAATAACTTCTCTGCTCCACTGGTTATGAAGATTTTTCTTCTTTAGGGTGCCTTCCAAGTACACAGAGCTTTTAAAAGGTCATATTTTTAACCCAAGTAAGTGTAGCCACATTTTTCAACAAATGAGCACTTAGGAGCAGAAATCACAAGGGTTTTAAAAGAAATATGGGAATACACACCCAATCAAGCTACCATAAATCTAATGAGAGCCCAAATCGCATAGGCTTGTATTCCTCAATAAAATAATCTGGAGAAAACAAATCCTTCAGTAATCATTTCCCTATCAGTTATTGATTATATCCTGGTCTGAGGGAGGATATGTTCAATTTCTAAGAAAATAAAAACAGAAGGTTTTATATATGAATGTTCTCTTCTGGGAGAAGAGGAGATGGACCTCATAGCTTTGAAGATGAACAGAGAAAGAAAGAGGAATAGGAGAAGTATAGTTCTTTACTAGCTATCCAAAGTATTGTGTGTTTTATCCAATACCTAAAAAGAGAATCAACTCCAAGGTAGGAAGGGAGAAATGAAGAGGGATGCAAAATGAAAAGAAGACCAAAGTCTCTAGCTAAGAGATGTAGGAGAGTTGAATAGGATGTTTTCATCACTTGCCCACGTACAGTTTTAATGTAAATTTTCCCTTAATTCTGAACTCGTCTATTATCAGCTCTTGCTTATTCCCTAGTCACCTGTGTTTAGTTTGGGACTAAGAGTGGACAACAGGAAACCTAATCATGGGAATTATTAGACAGAAAATAATATGTGGGTTCCTAGCTCTAATCTGTGTCCTCTTCAACCTACAGGGTCCTTGGAGAAGTTGTCACATGTACTCCTGGAAATGCAATTCTGATTCAGCAGAGTCAGGCAAAAGAGAGGGGATTGACTTGGCCTGTCTCCCTATTTATTACAGCTGCAAATATGGGGGATAAGCACAAAGCTTCTGGTAACCCAGGTAGACATCTCTAAAGGAATTTGAATCACCAGTGCCACTTAATAAATGTTGAATTGAATCAAATCAAATCATCAACTGACATTTTAAAAAGCACCCATAAGACAAGTAGTGACATATTAAGTATTAGATTATGTGTGTGTGTATGTGTGTGAATATCTGCAAACCATAATGAGAATAACAAGTTCCCCTGATACTAAAGGGCCTAAAATGTCATTGAAATAAAGCAAAGAAATACTTACTAGCAAAATGCTAGAAGGTGGATGTCTAAAACAAAAATTAAACAATGTGTAGAGCAAAAGCACATTGATGGAATTTGTTTATATGTGAATATGTATGTTATTTTGCTTAGTCAAAAAAGAAAGATGCCAAAGAAATCTTAAGCTTGAGTTCTAAAAGACAGATATTAAAACCCACTCTTCAGTATCTTGCAGGACTACTTTGGTTCTCTGTCCAAAGACCTGTGGTTACAGAAAGTATCAGGAATATCCTGATAAAAGAAAATCTCACCTATAAAATGATCTTGTATCATGTGTCAGAGACACAAACATGACATGGCTAACACAAACATGTCATAACTGACAGCAGGGAAACACCTTCCTGTTTCTTTACACAGATGTTTAACAGCCCAGCAAAGACAGATGACTGTTGTCTGGAGTTCTGTGGCTACAATTGGTGGGGCGTCTTCCATGAGATGCCTGTGGGCATAGCATGAGTTTGGTTTAGTTCTATTATGTCATTACCAGAGAGATCAATCTGGAGAAGCACAGGTAGACCAAATGGAGACTGCCCAAGAAGTAATGCAATGCTCAGTCAGGAAGCAACAATCCAAGCTGGGGTCCAAAGCCCATCGGATCATAATAAGAAAGTATGGAACTGGCAAGGCTTGTAAAGACTATATATGGTTTGATTAGCTTCCTGCTAGCTAGCATCTGCTTTTATGCATGATCTGTTGACAAGTGCCCATGGTGTTTAAAGAGCTTTGGTGCTCCCAGCTTGCACAATAAAGGTTTTGTGGGCAGGAAAGCTGTGCAGGAAAGAACATGGGAGATTCTCCCTTACCATAGGAGCCACTTATTTGGGGATGTGTATGCATGGTGTGTGTGTGTGTGTGTGTGTGTGTGTGTGTGTGTGTGTGCTGTGACTTTAACAAGCATCTACTCAGTAGTGTAGAAAAGCACATTTTCTCTGTTTATCAGTAGGAATTAAGAAGTAAATGGGAAGCTGATAGAGCAGTCAGACTGATAATGAAGAGAGTAACTCCATACAAAACATATGTAGCCTTTAAGGGTATGCATACTTTTTCAAGGAATAATACAGAGGGAGGAAGGCAGTAATGGAGTAACATGGCCCATTAGATTTATTAATAGGATCTTCTACTGTGGTTTAACACAGAGAAGAAGATACCCACATGTATACACACACACACACACATACACACACATATGCACACAGAACATAGAATATTCTAATCTAAAGCCTGCTGAATCTGGAATAAGAGAATCTAATGTTAAATTCCAGTTTGGATAAGACCTTTTTTTTTAAAAGACATTTAATCAATGATCATTGACTGTTCTGTAAACTGCTCTGCAAATATTATCTCTTAGCATTACTTGTATTAGGCATAGTTTTGATCAATTCAATATTTCTTTATAATAATAACTAATGTTTATGTAGAGTTTTAATACATGTCCCTTTCTTAATAACCATTTCTTGAGGTAGATAGTAAAAGTATAACTTCTATTATTCAGATAAAGAAACTGAGGTTTGAGAGGTTGAATGATATGTCCATGTTTAGATGGATGATGATATCCTGAGGCAAGATTTGAATCAGTCTCTATATCAAATCCAGTGTTGTATCCACTCCTTCCAACTGTCATGAGTTCATCCTTATAAAGTAAATGTTGCCTGTTAAATTAATATGAAGAGAAATGCTGGCATCTAGCATATAAAACATTACATCCCTTTTATATCTTTGCCAAGAAAACTCCAAATGGGGTCACAAAGTACTGGACACAACTGAACAACACATCACAAAACCAAATCCCTAATACAACAGTGAGGTAGCACAGTAGATATTATGCCAGGGCTGGTCAGGAATACTTAAGTTCAAATTCAGCTTCAGATATTTACTAGATATGCAATCCTGGGAAATCATTTAATTCTATTCATCTTAGTTTCTTCATCTCCAAAATGAGCTGGAGAAGGAACTAGCAAACCATTCCAGTATTTTTGCCAAGAAAATTCCAAATAGAGTCATGAAAAATCAGACATGACTGAACAATAAAAATTTGTTAATACTAGAAAAGTATTAATCTCTGTTACCATGAGAAAGAGTAAAAGAAAAGGAAACAGATTTAATGGTCTTCATAGAGAATTAGAACTGAAAAGGGATTTTAAATGTCATCTCTTATTTTGAAGATGAGAAAACTGAAGCTAAGACAAAGTAACTTGCCTAAACATGTAAAAACTAAATAGCAGGGTGATGAATTTGAACTCAGCTCCTCTAACTCATAAGAGGGGAAAGTGAAGGAGAAAATCATACATAGGATATTTTTTTTTAAGTATATTAGTAATGGGAGTGACTTATAGAAAAGCCACTGATAATAGAGAAAATTCTTAGTAGCTCCCTTCTTAGAAAACCACATTTGCCAGTAATACTTTTAGGAAGCACAAAACAAAGCATCACTTTCACATCCAAATGGCAATGGGCTGCTTGCCCAGTGGGAATCCCTCGCCGGAGCCTAAAGATCCTTCTACAGCAGCTGCTTCCCCTCCAGGCCATCAATTTTGGCCACCACAGGGATTTATCAAATAAGACATTATGGGAGAGTTCCTACCAAAATCTGAATTCCCCATGAGAATATCTGGCAGACCATTAGCAGGGGAATGCACGACCATGAATTGTCAATTCTATTTAATTCAGTCCAACCGGCATTTCATGAAGTCTGTGACTTTGTGAATTCTTAGAAATTTTATCTAAGCCTTTCGGAAGGTGAACAAGTTCCTTCCTCTGACTTGTTTCCTTCTAAGAATGACCATTTCTCTTAAGTTATTCCAAACCTACACATTTTGCAAGGCATCATTCCAGCCTCACTTCCATTCTTTTTATACATACATCTCATTAAGGGCTACTTAAGTGCTAGCCATTATTGTTATTACTGTCTCCTCTATTAATCTCCCCTTTCTCTGAGGTCCTATTGTTCTTCCAGCCAGTGACACACTGTTTAACACTTTATTCATTATAAATTATCTTTTCCAATTCATTAAGTGTTTCATACTTATTACTCTTATCTTCCCAGATAGCCCAGAAGTTCCTTGAAGGCAGAAAAAAAAATCTTATCCTTGTCTAGTTCTGTGGTGGGCACTGAGGAAAAATAGAACAAGTATTTATTGACCAACAGTTTAACAAGCTGTAAGATTTCCTATATCAAAGGGACCAGAATGTAATGTTCCCTTTGGATTTTCCCGTGTTCTATGCTTTTACTCTGAAGGGATAGCTGCCTGTACTTGTTAATCACAGCTTTGGTTCTTGATGGCCTAATTTACATGCCTACACAAGATACAACATTACCTAATAGTAAGAATAAATGATGAAAGTTGTTTGCTATCTGACAAGGAAACTGCATTATCCCACCACACAAAGAGCACAAAGAAATTCTATTATTGTATTTATTGTTTGGACTATTATGTAAAAATATTACAGAAATAAAAACTCTCAGTAGAAAAAAAATCCTAGTATGCTCTGTAGGACTCTAGTCATAATGTGCTAGTACACAATCAATTCTGATAAAAGCTTTTCTCTATCAGTGTAGTTTAGTTGTCCAACGGGAATAAGTAATTCACTGTTTCTTTAAACCACACTATTGTCTGCTACTAATTTTTTTTCCTTTTTTGGTGGCTCAGTAGACTTGGGATCAGAAAGACCTGAGAAATCCATTGCGTCCTCAAATTAGTTGTATGGCCCCTAGGCAAATCACTAAATCTGTTTGCTTCAGTTTTCTCAGCTTTAAACTGAGGATAATAGCACCCTACCTCCTAGGGTTATTGTGAAGTTAAAATGAAATAATGTTTTTAAAAAACTGTGCAAATCTTAGAGCACTATTTATATGCTAGCTATTATGATTTTAATAAAATTGGATTCATCTTTTTCTGTGTTACCTTATATTATATCCAATAAACTCTGTATCTTAGAAGTCAAAAGGCTAAACCTTTTGAAAACACAATTTATTTCAATTATATCATGAAGTAACCGTAATCTTTTAAATTAATTTGAAAATTTTAATTAGGTCACTTTTCATATATCAAACAAGGCTGGTGAGTAATAATGAGAGGTTGCATAACATAGGGATTAGATATCCAGCCTAGACATCAGAATGACTTAGATTCAAGCCACGTGATCCTGGACAAGTTATAATTTCTCAGTGCCCCCAGGCAATTATCTATTACTAGAAATTACAGAATAAGTAACTGTCTACATTGGTAGAAGGGATCTCCACACCAGGAATTCCTTATATTAACAACATCTGAACACCTCCAAAATGCTTAAAATAATTGAACACCAGTAATAAGTTTTTTTTTAAATTTCAGTTCTTTATTATATAGATACTATAGATCAGGAAAATATGACAATGGTAATGTTAAATACTATTATTTTTATGAAGCCTTAATGATACTGCTTTATCATCATTAAGGCATTTTGCATACTTTTTTTCAGTACTGATGAATTTTCTACATCTACTGATGGATTCTATCTACAATTAATGACTCAAGACCCTAGTGCTTTGAAGTGGCTCAAAATATAATGAAAAGAACCATGAATTTGGAGTCAAAGAATCTTGGTAGGAATCTTGGAAAAGTCACTTCAGCTAACTGGGTTTCAATACATTCATTTTATAAAATAAGGGAATTAAACTAAATGGTCTCTAAGTTTCCTGGCAGCTCTAACTACAAATATTCAACTATAGGGATATAGTCCCTAGATATGGAAGTTAATTAGACTACACACTGCTTGTGGTTAGGGATTACATGTTAGACTTCTTTTCCTCCCAGTACTAAGCTTAATACTAAGCTTAATATCTTGAATCTGCTTAAATAGATATTAAGTAATGAGGAAGAAGAGGAAGAGTAGGAGGAGAATGATGGTAGTCTAAGGATAGTACTATTGATTTTTTTTCTTAAGTGCAACTCTCAATAAGCAAATTAATGCTCACTATATCAACTGAGTTACACTCAAGATTTATAATTTCTTCTTTCCATAAATTTGAGAAATCTCAATTCTCAAAAATTATCATTCTGCAACCTTTTTAAATAAGAAGTTAAGGATTCAATAAAAACATAATCACAGATATATGTATACATACATATTATTAATATTACCTTCATTATTTTCTTGTATAGATATTCAATAAAATAACAAATTAAGTACAGACTTGTACTGATTTCCTGATTTCCAAGGGGTAAATGCCCACACAAAAAAATTTACCAATTGGTTTTCTACACCAGTTCATTCTAGCTTCCACACACCCTCGTCTTCATCTATATTAGCCTCAGAAGAAGAAAAGACTGATTTCTGGGCATTTGAACATTTTCTTCCTTGACTAAGTTTAAATTTATTATTGGAATCAGATATTTCAAGTTGTTTTCTTTTAAGTTTTGCTAAAGTAACACTTCTGGACATCAACAGTAAAGTCTCTTCAAAGACATGTTTAAAAATACAGTAAGTGTAGTTTATGAGGAAATGGGATGAGATGTAAAATTACAAAGGAAGCTCTCTGGATGAACTGGTTTGAATGAAAAAATTAATATTGCATCCTGTAGCGAGCTGTCGTCTCCAGAAGCTGCTGGATCGCTCTCTGGGAAGAGATCTGCTGTGTCTACTCAAATCTCTCCAACAGATTCTTCTTCCTGTAATGAACCGTTGTCTCCAGGCAGTTGCTGTTAACTCTTGTCCAAAGAAGTGACTTCCCTTCCTGCAGAGAGCCCCGTCAAGCCTGATGCAATTCAGAGTCTTCCTCTTTCTCTGAGAGTCCTCTTCTTTTATTCTCCCAGAGAATGGGCGTGGGATAATGCAAGGGCTTCTGGGAAGAACCACCCCAGCCAATGAGCTTGCCCCCTCTATCAAGTCAACCTGAGTTCTCACCTTGTAATTGTCCAGAAAACCTGAATTCTCACCTTGTCACTGTCCAGACAACCTCAGTTCTCACTTAGTAATCCTAACATCTCCCCTTTTCTTTTGATTTAGAACATAGGACAGTCATGACCTTGAAACATAAATCCATCAATATGGGAAGTATTACAGATAATTACATAAATGACCTTGAAACATAAATCCATCAATATGGGAAGTATTACAGATAATTACATAAATTACATAAGCATATAGTAACATAGTAACATAACGCATGCTAGAAGTATATAACATAATCAAATAATCATAAATTGAAAATTTATAAATGTCCATAAGTCCATTGTCCATTAGTCTCATCTTGTGTGAGGAAGTCCAATGATTCCTGCTGATTTTAAAGTTCTTTAACAGTCTTTTTATTATCCATGCTCTTTCGGTGTAAGATGTTTCTTAGATCTTCTCCTTTATTTTGAGGTCTTTCTCTTTTTCTGTCTCTCTCTGGTGGACAAGGCGAATATGACTCGTTGGCACCCATCTGATTCCTTCTCCTGCTGAAGAAATACAAGCAAACCCTCTCCCCCAGGCAGTTAACCTATCTGGTCCCTTCCATTCACCACTTTCTGGATCTCTCCACATCACCTGGCGATTATCTAAGGACAGTGGAGATGCTCTCACTGGACACTGCCCTTCTGGTGGGTTATAAAACCTGTCTGCTGGAGCCAGTGCATCTTTGTCAAAAATTAGAAAATTAATGGTATAGAGAACTAAATTTAGAAGTTCCCTAGGGCTACCTGTGGCTCCCCCTTTCTTTTGTTTTTGGAGGAGTGTCTTAATATCTCTGTTTCTTCTCTCTACTATTGCCTGCCCTTGAGGATTAAAGGTTATGCCCGTGGTATGTAAAATCTTATACTGTGCACAAAAGTGTGTAAAATGTTTGGACGTATATGCAGGTCCATTGTCTGTTTTTATTGCTTGTGGCACACCCATAATTGCAAAAGCCTGTATAAGGAATTCAGTGACCACTCGGGCTGTCTCTTTTGCTGCTGGCATTGCAAATGTGAATCCTGAAAAGGTGTCTACCACTACATGGATCAAAGATAGACGACCAAAAGATTTATAATGGGTCACATCCATTTGCCAGATTTCATTGGGTCTCAAACCACGAGGATTCTTCCCTGGAGGGAGTGTAGGAGCATGGAAAGGAAGACAAGCTGTACAGCTTTTTACTATGCTCCTAGCTTCCTCTCTTGTGATTCCAAATTGTAAACGTAAAGCTCGAGCAGCCTGATGATATTTAGAATGAGATTCTTGTGCTTCCTGAAATAAAGGACTACTGGCTAACATGGTTAGAAGGCTATCTGCCTTTGAATTTCCATCAAAAATGGGACCTGGAAGTCCACTATGTGAGTGGACATGCAAGATATAAATCTTGCCTGGATGTTTTCTCACTTGCTCTTGAAGTTCCTTAAAGAGCTGATAAATATTGGAGGCTGCAAATTTTATTTGGGCTGTGGCAATTCTTTGTACTACACCTACTGAATAGGCTGAATCAGTAATTATATTTACGTCTCCTGGGTAATAAGTGAGAGCTAGCATGATAGCAAATAATTCATTCTGTTGAGTGGATTGAAAAGGAGTCCTGATTACTCTCTTTATGGTTAAATCATGAGAGTATATGGCACAAATATTTTCTTTGGAGGCATCTGTAAAGATTGTTGGTCCTTTAAGAGGAACCTTAGAAACCTTTTCTTCAAAAATCCATCGCCAATTATGTAGTAGCCGGGTAATCTTTAATGGAGATCCATGTGCAAAATTTGGAGCGGTGGCTAATAAAATTTGCCATTCTGGGATGGTCTCACAGCATACATTAATCTGTGCGTTAGTATAGAATGTGTATATTTTTTCAGGACTTATCCCAGATAATTGTGTTACTCTCTTAATAGCCTTTAATAAAATCCTAGCCACAAGCACTGGGTAAGGTGTAAGGCTTTGTTCTGGTTGTGCTGGGAGGTTCACCCACTCAATCACTCTGTCTCCTTGGTGAAGGACTGCTGTGTGTGCCTCTTTTGTAGCAAAAACTGATATTTCCAAGGGTTTTTGAGTGACTCTTTCAACCACATTGGATAAAGCCAGTTCAACTTCTCTCAAAGCCTTTTGTGCTTCTTTTGTAAGCTGGCGTGGTGAATTTAAAGCACTGTCTCCCCTTAAAATGTCATATAGTGGTTGTAGTTGATTGGTAGTTAAGCCTAACACTGGACGCATCCATTGGATATCTCCTATTAATTTTTGAAAGTCATTTAAGGTGTTCAACTTCTCTGTTCTTAAAGAAAGCTTTTGTACTGTAAGCACCTTAGGATATACTTCATATCCTAAATATTGAAAAGGAGCATGTCTTTGAATTTTTTCTGTAGCTATATGCAGTTTGTAGTACTTTAATGTTTCCATGGTCCTTTGTAGACATGCCTCTAACATTTGTTCCTCAGGTGCACATCCCAAAATATCATCCATATAATGTAACAATATTACTTTTGGAAAGGCTTTTCTTACTGGAGCAAGAGCAGCTGCAACATACATTTGGCACATAGTAGGGCTGTTTTTCATTCCCTGTGGCAAAACTGTCCATTCATATCTTTTATAAGGCTCAGCCAAATTAACACTAGGCACTGAAAGAGCAAATCTTTTCATATCCTCCTTATCTAGAGGAATAGAATAGAAACAATCCTTAATGTCTATAACCCATAGAGGCCATTCTCTTGGCAACTGAGTAGGAGATGGAAGTCCAGGCTGAAGAGTTCCCATAGTTTCCATCTGTTCATTTACTCTTCTTAGATCAGTTATCATCCTCCATTTTCCAGATTTCTTTTTCACCACAAATACTGGGGAATTCCAAGGACTTAGAGAAGGCCGCAAGTGTCCTTGGTCAAGTTGTTCTTGCACTATGTCTAATAAGGCCTGAATTTTATCACTTCTTAAGGGCCACTGTTCTACCCACACTGGTGAATCAGTCTTCCACTGAATAGGAACTGGTGAAAGTGCAGGTAGGCCTTCAACAGCAGCCCTGCCTAAAAAGCCGAAGTGCTTATTTGTAATCCTATCTGCTGTAAAATGTCTCTTCCCCACAGATTGATGGGGATTTTTTCAACCACAAAAGGAGTAAAAGCTCCTGTTTCTCCTTCAAATACCCATCTCAAAGGCCTAGCACTAACTTCTGCTGCTATTGATCCTCCCACCCCAGACATATAGGTGTCTGCTTTAATCTTTGGCCAGTGACCGGGCCAATTGGCACCTCTAATAACTGTACGATCTGCACCCGTGTCTACCAATCCTTCAAATGGTATTCCGTTTATATAAATAGTAAGCATAGGTCGGTCAGCTGTCACAGCTGCTGTCCAATATATTCCTGGATTTTGTTCATTGGAGTCAAAATCTAGGCGACTATCACTAGATTGCTTATTAGGGGTCCGTAACAATAAGGCTGATGCTACTACTTCTCCTGGTTGATAAATCACACGTTGTCTGCCTGTGTTAGTGACTGGGATATTAGATACACATTCTCCAGTCTCCCACATCAGTGTATGGATGGACACTGTTTTGTAGGCACTCTCAGAAGGTGAAATGGTCAAGCCTACTGTGCCTGGAGGCAAAGGATCCATAGGCTCAACAGGAACAGATTTCACTTCTCCAGGGAGTATCTCGGTAGTCTCTACTGCACACAACTCTATTTTTCCTAATTTCAATCCCTTTCTTCCATCTGATTGCCTTTTGGCTGATTGATCATGTCTTAAAATTCTCTGGATGTAACCTCGGCTGCCATCATGCCCCACTTGGGGGGCTGAAGCTGGGCCCCATCTGTCATTTCCCTGGGTCAATCTACATTCGGAGGCCCAGTGGAGGCCCTTGTGACATTTTGGACATGGAGTTTTAGGTCTTCTCTCACCCTGTCTTCTCACTGTATCTCCATATCTACACTGAGCTCTTAGATGCCCAATTTTTCCACATTGAAAACATCGCCGAGTTTCTCTAGAAGGCCCTTGCCAGGAGGGACCCTGCCTTTCCACATTCATCATAGTCCGGGTGTAAAAAGCATTTGTTCCCACTGTAGCACAGCGTCTTATGATCTCCTCTAAAGGAGCATCTTTGTCTAATCCCCATATAATTCTTTTGCAAATCTCATTGGCATTTTCCTTAGCCAGATGTCTGGTCATTATTTCTGTAGCTGAATTTTCTCCAATAGTTCTTTTGACAGCAGTTTGCAAACGTCCCACAAAATCTGCAAAAGGTTCATTGGGACCTTGCTGTATTTTAGTGAAAGCCTCTCCATGATCTTTCTGTCCAGGAAGGACACCCCAAGCTTTTATTGCAGCCTTAGCAATTTGTTCATATATTGTCATGGTATAATGAATCTGTTCCGAATTCTCTCCATACTGACCTTCACCAGCTAAGTGCTCAAAAGTGAATTGTGTGTTAACTCCTATTTCCAAATTGCATCTGACTTGAATTTTACATAATTCATGAAATTCCGCAAGCCATAATAAATTTTCTCCAGGTTCCAGACATGTCCTTGCTATGGATTTCCAATCATTCGGGGTTAGGACTTCATAAGACAAACCATCTAGTAACATTTTGACATAAGCTGATGTAGCCCCATAAAGGGTACAACCTTTTTTCAAATCCTTAATTTTATTCAAATCTAAAGGTGCATATCTTCTCCTTTTTTTACCTACAGAATCAATCTCTTCAATCACAGGATATGCATGTATAAAATCACTTATATCCTGTCCTTCTCTCTTAGCTTTAACCAATGCTTTTTCTAATCTTGTCATAGGCTTAGGCTTCTTCACAAGCAATTCTGTTTGTGTTTCTGCCTCTTCCCCTCTTTCTTCCTCCATCTCTGAAGGTGGGGTTGATGTGGGCCCGTCAATAATCTGTTCTCTAGGCAGGGTTGAAGCTTCTTCAAGAGAATCATACCATAATTCCTCATTTAAATCCTCTTGCTCTAGGGAAAGATCTTGATCTTTCCTTTTTTCCTCACACTTCCTCCTCTGTTCATTTTTAGAACTTTTCCTTCTCCTACAACTTGCTTGATAGTTTAAGGCTAATTGAACTATGTTGTAGATATAAAATACTTCTGCAGAAATTGAACGAGGCCCATTTTTTGCTTGAAATTCTTTCATTTCATATCCCACTAGCTTCCATTTATCTACATCTATCTTTTCTTCCTCTAAGAACCAAGGGGATGTGCGTCTTAATGCAGCCAAGAGTTTAGCAATCTGTACCCAGGTTACAAGTAAACTCTGCTCCTCAATTATCTTGATTATACTCTCTATAGTACCACTCCTGAATGGAGCTGAGGTTGCGTCTGGGGCTGAGGTTGAGTCGGCTGAGGTCCAGGGATTGAATATAGCTAACATCTGCCCCATTTCAGCTATAAGAGATTCCTGGTTTAGCCCTTAACAAGTTAAGTTCCTTATTTATCTATTAGCACGCTCACTTAATCTTTAACAAAGTTTCCTCGTTACTCACGGTTCTGGGTCAGAGAGACTGAGATCTAGATTGGAAGCTTTTCCACTGGAATCAGGACTGTGTCTGTCCCTATTCGGGCGCCAAATTGCAAAGGTCTGGTCTAGCTCCTCTTGTCAGGATAAGTAAAAGTCCTTGCCCCACGTGTGGACGCCAATTGTAGCGAGCTGTCGTCTCCAGAAGCTGCTGGATCGCTCTCTGGGAAGAGATCTGCTGTGTCTACTCAAATCTCTCCAACAGATTCTTCTTCCTGTAATGAACCGTTGTCTCCAGGCAGTTGCTGTTAACTCTTGTCCAAAGAAGTGACTTCCCTTCCTGCAGAGAGCCCCGTCAAGCCTGATGCAATTCAGAGTCTTCCTCTTTCTCTGAGAGTCCTCTTCTTTTATTCTCCCAGAGAATGGGCGTGGGATAATGCAAGGGCTTCTGGGAAGAACCACCCCAGCCAATGAGCTTGCCCCCTCTATCAAGTCAACCTGAGTTCTCACCTTGTAATTGTCCAGAAAACCTGAATTCTCACCTTGTCACTGTCCAGACAACCTCAGTTCTCACTTAGTAATCCTAACAGCATCCACTTTAAACTATTAACACAGGATATCACTTTCTATAATTAGTACTACACTACATAAACTACTTTTGTCAACAGTTCTCAGAAAAAAAATATGAGATAGTATATCAGGGGCATAAATATTTGCTATTTAGTCAGGGTTGCCCTTCTCCCTGATGAACTATAACAACTCATGCTAGAAGCTGGATTGCATAACATTGGCACCTTCAGATAAATTTGTATAACCTGACCCAACTGCTACCTAAAAAGACAAAAAAGAGGGAGAAAGCAAATAAGGAAAAGAAAGGAAGGAGCCTCTACATGGAACAAGTGGGAGTTACTGATCAAGAGGAAAGTAAGTTGCCCAAGCACTGGAGGAAGGAAAAGGTTAGTGGTCACCATGAACCAACTTAAAAGTAGAAAAATACAGATATCAAGCAAACATGAATAGGTGGTACTATGGAAAAAATTCTGTATTTGTGATCACCAAAACTAAATTTAAATCTCAGCTCTGCGAATTACTATCTTGGATAATTTACCTCTCAATGTTTTTCAAATCTAAAATGTGAGGGTGGACTTTTTAAACTTTTTCTACTCATGACCCCTTTTACATGACCCTTGTATATAAAACAGATATACAAACAAAACATTTGCTAATAACAAATCATAATTTTGTGATCCTGCATTCAGTTATAAGACCCCATATGGGGTTGTGAACCACAGTGTAAGAAGCTGGGGACTAGATGAGAACTCTAAAGATTCCTTCTGGTACTAGATTTACAAGCCTATGAGGATACTGCAGCTGTTTCAGCATCTGGCCATGAAACTCTACTGAAAAGTCACTAAGTTCTAAATACAGCAGAGTGATTCTGACCCTGTTCCTGAAGAGGCTATTACACTGGGGAGGACAAGCGATAGAAGTAAAGAACCCTAGCAAAGCTGAACAGAGGACAATTAACAGCAGTTGGAAGGACTTCTTGTGCCTGCTATAGAATTTCTTATGGCAATAAATCTAAGAACAACACGTCAGGGAGCTGCCAAACAAGGTAAGGATCAGGAAACAAGACACTGCAGGGAATCGGGAATCAGAGGGAAGGTCAGCCAATAAGCAACAGGAAAGAGTCCCCACATGGAAAACTGAACCCCGAGGCCGTCTTCCTTGTAGGGGTTCCATCCAGAGCAATATAATACAGAGCTACAGATAAAAATTTCCTGTACCTTGAGCAAGGTCAGGAGTAGGATCACCTGGGGTACGAGAATCTAGGAAAACAACATGGGGCAAATATAGGAGCATTCATAAGAAAATGTTTACAGACTCTTGGCAGCAAAGAAGTAGGGCAGAAAAGTACTAAGAACAAAACTGCCATTTCTGACATAGGAGAAGAGGAGAAAAGGGCAGGACATGAGAAAAAGTGACCCCAGTATGGTACCATCTCCACACTTTAAATTTTCCTTCCTGGGGAAAAAGCATCACTTGTTCTACCTGAGTTATGTCTCTGGTGCTGTTAGTTATATAGCCAGTACAGGTCCCTAGAAAGAAGCAGAAGTGCTGAGGGAATTGAGATTGAGATGTAGGGTGTCTATTTTATCTCATAATTTTGACTCTATGAACTCAGATATGGATCCTTTCTCCTGGCTAACAATTCTACCTAAAATTTTAAGTTTTATGGACTATATTAATTCCAACATAAAGGGAAGCTCCTGTGAGCTTGGGGGCATATAGATTTTTTTTTCTTTTGACTATGTAAATAAAATCTATTCTAACACTGAGTTTCTACCAGCCTTACTACTTTTCAAAGGAAGAGGAGTATTAGATTATCAACATTCCTAGCTTTCTACCTAAGTGAAAGTCAATGAACCAAACATATTTAGAGGGAACCCGAAGGATCCTGGATCTTTGGTGTTGGGAGGGAGTCTCAGACACAAGACAATGAGAAAAGCGACTACACACATAAAAATCCCACAACACTTTATCTTGTTTGCCTGGCCTTTGATATTTATCAATAATTCCTCTTATCTTCCTAAATATTTTTTCTTCCTTCTACCCACTCCTCTCAACTCTGCTCCTAAGCTCAATAAATACTTGTTAACTTAAAGTGAATTTAATTGGAACCAAAAGTTAGTGTGTACAACATGAACCATAATTTCTGGTTCATGTTGGAAATAAACAGGAAGTCTGGGATCTCACTGTTCATTAGCCTCTGAAAATACTCCCAGGGGAAGGGAGCAGGAGAGAGGAAGAGAAATTCAAGAAATATTACTGAGGAACTGGAGTCCATGATCAAAAAGGAGATCAAAAGATACTAGGAACTGTCACCACTGGTCAATGGAATTTGTGTGCTTAAGAGTTCTGGGACCTGGGGACTTTATAACGTGCAGTAGTATTGTCCTGAAAGGTCTGAACATTACTATTTTGAATTATATCACCAGATATATATGTAGCTATATAAAAATTTGCTTTCTCAATATTACTATAAATGGGAATAATATGGATAGGGAGTTCCTGGTGTGAGAACTCCTTCCAACATAGATCATGAACTATTAATGACATGTTTTTGATTTAAAAAGTCTCAGATATTATTTTAAAAAACAGAAAGTCTCAGAGAGTTTTCAAATACTAAATGATTTGCCAAGAGTTGCATAGCTAATTACATGTCAGAGGTGGGATTTAAACCAAGGTTTCCTTACTCTGAACTCCAATCCTTGTACTCTAACTATGCTAAGTTGTTTCCACTATGGGAAGCTATCACTGAATTACAAAACTCTAACTTTAAACTAAATTCCCTCCTTTATAATCTTATATAGGTAGTGAATGAAAAATATCATAAAACCATTAATGTTTTCATCTTAAGCATAATTTTTGTTGTTATTCAGTTGTTTCAGTTATCTGATTCCTCATAATCCCATTTAAGGTTTTCTTGGCAAAGATATTGGAATGGCTTACATTTTCCTTTTCAAGCTAATTTGACAGATGAGGAAACTGAGGCAAACAGGCTTACGTGAGTTTCTTAGGGTCATACAGCTAGGAAGTGTTTGAGGCCAGATCTGAACTCTGAAATAGTAGTCTGATTCTAAGTCTGGTGCTCCATCCACTTCACCAATCAATTAAAATCTTTCAATTTCCAATTAATTTAAATATTTGAAGCCTTCATGGATAACTGTGATCTTATTTAAGTTTCTACCATTTATTTTATCTTAAAATGTACAGGAAAATCAGACTTTTTCATTACTGGATTAGGTGATGGAATACAAGGCTAAAATGAAAAACAAATGATAACAAAGCCCTTTCCTCACATTAATCATTTGAGGTCCAGGACAAAATGCATCATCTACCATAGCTTTTCTTTTTCAGCAAGATTCTAATTCCTTGTTAAGAAAATGGTTCTTGAACGGATCAACTTGTACTTTCTACTGTAATAGACCAACTAGATCGAGATTTCTTGATCTTTTTAGCATGTTTATTAGACTCCTTTGGCAACAGCCTATGTATCCCTTCTCATAATAAAGTTTTGAACACAAAGTAAAATATATGTTTACAAAGAAAACCAATCATATTAAAATAATTAAATGTTTTTTAAGTTCTCAGATTAGACTCTGAGTTACAAAATCCTGGTTAGAACAAGATGATAATAGAACTCTAATACAAATTAAGCATCTCCCTAGTAAACTACATTTACCTAAACGTTTGCTTTGGGGCATACCCAGAAGAAGCTTATCTTTCTCACTTCCTGGGCTGCCCCAGGACCCTTTCACAGATCCAGTCTCTTCCAGGCAGTTGGTGTCTTAGCAAGTAAGGTGTTAATTACCTCCTTTACACCTCTCCTTACTTTGTGAGTAGTAAAGGCTCAATTTCTCTAAGTCAAGGTCATTACTGAATTGCTTTCTAGAGAGCTTTTCTAAATATGGTGTCTAAGGCTGTTCCATATGATTCCCTCATTTACACAAAACCCCTCTCTATGAGCGAGTGATTTCTTTTCTTTTCTTCTTCTTCTTCTTCTTCTTCTTCTTCTTCTTTTTTTTTTATTAATATTCTGTCTTCTTAAAAGGAACAAATCCAATTCCTTCTTTTAAAAGCACAAAATTAAATTAGGCATATTTTAAACAAATATTACAGGGCTTTTTTTTTACAAGCAGCATTGTGGAATCTGAATTTTATTTTTAAAGTTATAATAGAGGGAAAGTCATAGGCAAGGCAGGTCTGGGTTCTCTTCAACCTTTATCAACAGGAATACAGACTTCCTCCCAGCTGCCATCTCTATTAGACCAAGCTCTAAGTTGCTAAAAGTAAAATAGCGCCGTAGGGAGTCAATGGATTGTTTTTACAGACACAACACTGATAATGTGCTGTGCATTAACTTTAGTCTAAACAAAATCTGAGATACTCACAAGTGTGCAGATTGGCAATTTATAGATACAAGCGCCCAATGTTAAAACACATATGGAGTAGCTAGAAAGAAACCAGCTCCAGGCTTAAAAACCAGCAAGTTCTTTATTGAATACACATTCCCCAAGTATTCTCAAGGGCCACAATTAAAAGTTCCACTAACTTAAGGGCTAAGTTGTATTTCTGCAAAAAAGAACTATTTTCCAAAGACCATTGGGATTCTAGTTGAGCAAGTCTCATTAAGTCCAAAAAAATCTGGCCATAAAAGGCAGAATACAAAATGAAAATGAAAATTCAGGGGTACTTGAAACACTTATACTGAACCGCATGGAAAAGTCATCTAAACATATTTTTTCTATAATTATTTTTATATCAAAAGGAAATAATTCAACTTTCTGATTTGATACATTTGTTCTACAACTAGAAAATCAAAGCTATCTTATTCTGTTTATATTTCTCTTGCACATTAACACATTTCTTTTTGCACTGTGGTGGGAGGAGGGGGTAAGAGTACTGCCTAACTCTTAATCTTTACTCTCTGTGTGACTAGTAAAGTCACAACCCCTTATCCTATTTCTTAGCTTGTAAAAGCGGGGTAATAATAAATAGTACCTACTTTGCATGGTTGGTGAGAGAGAAAAAAAGATATACATAAAACACTCTGTACATCTTAAAGCATTATATAGTCTGAGAAAAGTTGGATAATAACCTTGATGGGGGTTGAAGTCCCTTTAAGATTCCTCTCTGACTGCCCTACCTGCATGGGTGTCCTTGATTCACAAATCCTGGTCAAAAGCACCCTTTTGAATATCCAGGCCCAGCCCCCACTATCAGCTCAGCTTTCCCCAGCCCTCACCTGATCTGAACTAACTGAAAAGCCCACCAAGAACTTGGGGGTACCGCCCATCTCCTTTTAGGCATAAAAAGGGCCAAATCAGAGCCCTCTCTTTGCAGGAGCCCTCCCCGCCAACACACATGGTATCCTTCCAACATTAGGGATTCCTGCCCGCCCAGTGGCCACTTTTGGCCCTGGTGTCTTTCTAACTGAACTTTACTTCCAAATTCCTACAATAAACCTTTTATTTATCAATCTAGGTTTTCGGGCCTGTACATTCATTTACAGGGGACACTGCGCCTTATGGGATTATTTTACTATCTATGTGCCGACAAACGGGGTTCTCCCTTTCCTTTCCCTCATTAACCTGAATCAGACTTTTGTCAACAAGGAGAAAAGAACTGGGATGAGTCCAATGACAAAGGTTCTAAGCTAGTCTAGTGAGTGAAAATGACCAACCTTTGGTTTCTTCTTTTTAAAGATAAAGATAAGTAATGGAATATTGTATTTTAATAAATGATTTTTAAGTTATTTTAATTATTATTTTTAAGTTAAGAAATGTGATTTAAGAAATGATGAGCAAACAGATTTCAGAAAAAATCTTTAAAGACTTATATGAACTGATGCTGAAAGAAGTGAGCAGAATCAGAACATTGTACACAGTAACAACAATATTGCAATGATCAACTATGATTGAGCTAGGTCTTCTCAGCAATACAATGATCCAAGACAATTCCAGAAGACTCATAAAAAATGCTAAATATCTCCAGATAAAGAATTAATGGAGTCTGAATGCATATAGAAGCATATTATTTTTCACTTTTTTTTTTGTGGAGCTTTTTTTGGTCTATGCTTTCTTTTCCAACATAACTGATGTTTTGGAAATGGAAATGTTTTACATGATTACATATGTATAACCTATATCAAATTGCTTACTATCTTAGGGAGGGTGGACAGGAGGAAGGGAAAGAGAGAATCTGGAACTCAAAACTTTAAAAGAAACTCAAATGTTAAAATTGTTTTTATATGTAATTGGGAAAAAATAAAATAGTATTCAATAAAAAAATGAAGGTAATAAAGTCTACTTTTGAGAGTTATTATTAGAAAGATCAAAAGAGATAATGTAGGTGAAAGCAATTTGTAAAGTGATATACTGAGAAGTATTGTTATTTTTCTACTTGAATTTTCCTATCTTATTATTCAACAAGTAAATAATCCCTTACTAAGTGGCTTACTTTGTACATAACTTTACATTTGAAGTTGGCAGAAATGTATCTCCACTCCTCCAAAATATATGTCATAATCTCTAACCTCCAGGAGTTTATGAGAGAGAAGAACACTGTTAAATGTTGAAACCGTTAAATAACAAAGCATGGAGGCAAATTATTGATGGAGCAGCTACATGATTGCAAAATGAACTTGGAGTCTGAGAGAATGGAGTTCCCATAATGCCTTAAAAATTAATAGGCATATGAGCCTAGGTTTACCTTCTCTGGGGCTTAGTTATCCAAAAATAAATATATAATCCTAAAAATGCCAAAGTGAGTGGAGTAGTAAGGAGATTAGAAGAAAGATGGTTAGCATTTGAAGAAACAAGATGTTTATGTGTGTGGGTAGCATTAGCAAAGCTTAAAAATAAGAAACAATTAGCATTTAGAGAACAATGAAGAAATGGGTTTGTTGAAGTAGAAGGTTGCAGATAAATTTGGAAAAGTGATATCATGACAAATTACAGAGAGTACTGAATGCCAATATGGTAGAGTGGAAAGTCATGGGATTGTTAAGAGACCCAAATTGGCCATTAACTGCCCTAGGAAAATGATGAAAGTGTTTCTTGGATCTATATATCCATCCCAACTTTCTCCTGACCTTCATTTCCATATTATCAATTTTCTATTTGGATATTTCCATTTAGATAGTTTATGGACACCTCAAACACAACATGCACAAAACAGAACTGATTCTCTTTCTTCTCCAAATCTACCATTCCTCCTAACTTCCCCATTCTGTTGAAAAGACAATTATATTTCTAATTATCCAGTTTCCCAACCCAAAGGAATCTTTAACTCCTCACTCTACTTCACTTCTTATATACAATAGGTTGATAATTTTTGTAAATTCTGCTCTCAAAATGTTTTTCACATCCACTCATTATATCTCACTCTCATAGTGACCCTGCTAATTCTAGTAATCATTTCCTCTCATCTGTATTATTTCAGTAAATATTATCCTACTTGCTTTTATTTTCTTCTCTCTTATTTACATATCCAACACACAAATGTCAAAATTGCATTTCTAGGCACAGGTCTGACCATGGCACTGCCCAAGAAGTATCAGAGGTTTCATTTTTCCTCTACTATCAAATACAAACTCTGCTGACTGGCCTTTGAAGCTTTTCACAATTTGGCTCCAACTTACCTTTCTAGACTTTAATATTATTCCCATTCATACATCCTTTATAGTCCAACAAAGGGATTGCTTGGTGTGCAATGGATAGGCCCTAGAGTGAGGAAGAATTATCTTCCTGAATTCAAATCCAACCTCAGACACTTACTACCTATGTGATCCTGGGTAGGTCACTTAACCCAGTTCACCTCAGTTTCCTCAGCTGAAGGAATGAAGAAAACCCCAAATGAAATCACAAGGAATTCAACATGACTAAACAACAACATGGTCCTTTTATAGGACAGAAAAACTGAAAACCAGAAAGGTCTTGCTTAAGGCCACATAGCTAAGGATAATAGAACTAAGATTGGAATTCAATTGTATGACCTCTTCAGTTTTCTTTTCACAACTTAGGTTGGGGAGAGAAAAGAAAGAAAGAGGGAAGTACTAGAAATGAGGAGGCCATTAAGGAAATTTACTTTAATTCCAGTTGTGGGTTGATAAGGATAGAACAGCAATGGGAGATAAAGGGTAAAGATGTGGGAGCTATTTCAAAGAAGACACTCCTCCCCTTTTTATTATTCTGTTATGCCTCAGCTTAATCAACAGTAATCTCTTCATATAAGATATTTTTCTTTCTTTTTTGTTTATAATTACTTCAGAATCAGTAGGTTCAATTTCTCTCAGGGAAAAAAGGGAACAGAACATGTAGAGATAATGCCTTTGCACTGGTTGATTTAGGACTGGTGTTTCCCTGATACACTTTCTTTTTTCCACCCAACATGGAAAAGCTTTACCTAAAAAAAATCAAAGCTTCCCTGAGTGACCTCATCAGACCCAGCTTTTCTGATTCAACTTCCTGGTCACCTAAATCCCAGCCACTGGAATTTAGCCCTCACAGGCTTAGTGAATTTCTGAAGACCATTTAAGTTACCATGTCAATCTTGACCTGAAAACCAGAGACATATCCATATGGAGATGAAGGCACCATATCCAGAAAAATGACACTGTCTCCTTTACTTTGTACCTCTTTTGGCTATCTGCTCAGTGATGCAAGAATGCCTCATCTCATCTCAACATAGATTTTAAAATAAGAGTGATGGCATTAGAGTGGCCTCCAGCAATGGTTAGTTCCTTCCACTCCCCACCCCCACCCCTTCCCTAATTCTTTCTTCAAATCCTAGAGGATTTTCACTTTCATGAATATGGAAACTCAGTTTCTGAGGCTTCATATTCATTACTTAATCAGTTTCCCCATAGCCATAGATCTTTCTAGGTCTCTGGTATCACCTACAAGTTCCAAGAGCTTTACTTTCCACTACAACTTCCAACATTGATCCAGCAAAAATAGCAGTGTCATAAGGTTGCTGAGTCTGTCATGTGCTATGTTCCAGAATTAGAGTCTGTAAAGATCAAAACCATAGAGCCAGAAATGCTAAATTCTTGCATTTTAATTATCTTGTGGTTTGTGCAGTTTAAAAAGGGCATTGTAATTAGGGTTCCAGCATCGAATACTAGGGCTTAGGATTTATTTATTGATTTAACTGATTGCTTTCATATTGCTTACACTGATAACTTAATGTTTACTATTACATTGGCATAGAAAAGCTGTCCCTATCTTGCCAAAACTTCCAGTGCTATTTTCCTACAAGATGTATTCTTTGACATTGCCAGAGAATGTAACTTCCTCTAACAAAAGAAATTTTGAAAGGTGAGTGAATAATCCTCCGTAACTAGATAATAAAAATGCTGATCATGGGATGTGAGTTCTGGAACTGATCTCTGGCACTGGAACCATTATCTCTGCAAAGAGAACAAGTATTCAAAGATATATTTCCTTTGTATATCCACCAAGTCCAACCCTGCCAAGACGATCTTATTTAAGCTGGTGCTCACATCCCCAGTGTTACCAAAGGCTCTGGCACTGATGAAGGGGTGGAGGAAAGAGTGTTAAAAGTCAGAGAACATGAAGAGGTAGAAAAATAGAGCAAACATTAGCACTTAAACTAGTGTGACTTAAAAGTATTGTTTGGAAGACACCGAGTTGCTCTTTATCTGCCCCAGGATGTTGTGTCTTTAGTCATTAATATGTAATATGTTCCCCCTACAGTGAATTGGGAATTTCACTTTAAATCAACAAATCGTTATTTAGCATCTTTTTGGCAGGACTTGCTTGCAGGAAGCTTATTCTTTAAACTTTAAAGGAACTGTCTGATGTAGTTACATATATTCATATGTATCTTTATATATGGTATTTTATGCATTTAGTACATATGGCTCCTGAATACTATGTTACTTGGGCCAGTACTGAACATCTTATATAACATCTGAACAGTACTCACTTAAGAAAATTAATTCATAATCAGGCAGCTAGGTGGTGCAATAGACATGGACTAAGGAAGATCTGATTTCAAATATCCACTTTTCCCCTGATACTTATTAGCTGTGTGACCCTGTACAAGTCACTTAATTTTTTACTTCCTCAGTTTTATCATCTGTAAAATCAGGATAATAGCAGTCCTTACCTCTCTGAGGTGATGTGGAGAAAAAATGAGATAATGTTTGCAAATCATTTAGTTAATTTCAAAGTTGTAGAGAGATACATTATCATCATCATCGAAGGTAGATTTTTTTTAAATTTAGGTTTTATGTTTCAATTTTTTTAACTCTAGTGCCCCTAACCTACTCTTCTTGCTAAAGACACTTCCATCATCGTTTCAGTCACCAAAGTTCACCAACCTAGCTCTTCATTCTGCTTTACCTGATCAATGAATAAAGTATGACATTTATTCAGGGTCAAGGAATTGCAATCTGGATATATTGTCTTAGAAAGGACAGTTCAGTAAGAGGAGTTACAAAGAGAAGTTATAATCACTCAGAAGAGACAGCTAGGGAGATGAAACACTGGGTGGGTTACAAGTTATTTATTGAGGGGTAATAGCACCTTCCTGGGAAAAAACCTTAGGATCGCTTCAGGCTGCTTCCCCACAGAGACAGATCACTGCCTCGGCCCCAGAAGAGGTCACTTGAAGGGTCACCAGAATAGCCAGACTACAGGAAGAGAAGGGTGCAGAAGTATCCCTTGAGCTATCTGTCTGGGAACTGAGGCAGTTAGAAACTGATGGGCACAGCAGTGATTTCCATTTTACTTTGGGGCAGGGGATGATTACAAATTGCTTGATCAGGTCAGGGTAGGAGGTTTAGAGTTTCCTAGGGATTGACTCTCTATATTCAATCTGTTGCTAAATCTTGTTGATTCTATTCTGAAAACATTTTTATATCCATCACTCATATGATCAAAAATCTGCTTATCTTATCACTTTTCATATGACCTACTAGAAAATCATCCTTATTAATCTCTTTTTCTCCAATCTCTTCCCTCTCCAATCCATCCTCCATATAACTGCAAAACTCATAATTAATATCCTGATCATGCTACTTCCCTACTTAGGAAATTTCAGTGGCATCTTTATGCTTCTAAAGTCTAATATGAACTCCTCCCTCTAAGTCCAACCTATCTTTCTAGCTTTATCACATATTACTCCTCTTTGTTCATACTATATTCCAGGCTTCATTGCTGTTCTCTGGACATGACATTCCATTTCCTGCTTTTATGACTGGCCACTCATGCCTGGGCTATTTTTCTTCTTCATCTCTACTTCTTAGAATCTCTGTATATGTAAGGCTCAGTTCAAGTGTCACTTCTTACAGCAGACCTTTCTTCACCTCCCCGGTTGTTAAAGCATTACCTCCCCAGAAATTACTTTATAAAGACTTATTTGTGTACATGGTTTTCCTCCAGTGAATGTAAGCCCTTTTGTAAGTAGTTACTCAATTTTTTTCTATACCCCCGTCACAGCACAAAGCCACCTAACACATAGTAGGAGCTTAATAAATGCTTCTCAGCCCAGTACCTAACACATAGTAGCAGTTAATAAATGTTTCTCTTCAATCCTCAGTCACTCTGATCTCGCTTCTTTTTCTCATACTATTTTAGAGAAACAGTAACTCCTAAAAGAAGAGAAGTATTTCACTGTGATCAGACATAGTCAAGGTATGTCACAAATGTAAAGTCCTATGAGACCCTAACAAATGAGTATTCAAAAAAATGGATGAAGATTCATTTCCTTTATGGTATTTCCCCACCTCCAACCCCTTGGTTTCATTCAGACCTAGGCAACTAATTTACTGGACTGTTCTCTTTCTCCATCTCTACTTCTTAGAATCTCTTTAGTTTTAGTCATATCTATGTATCTATAAATCATAAACTGCATTATGGCCATATTAACCTATTTTGGTTAATTCAAATGCAAGCATGTGAAAAGGCTATAGGCATTTTACCTTTCTATTCCTCACTATATCCCCAGTAGTCTAGGCAGGCAGCAAATATTACCTCCATTCCTATTTCAAAAAGGGAGTTCTAGAAATAGGACAGCAATTAAGTAATTTTCCAAAGGTTACTAAATGAGTCAGTGGCAAATTCAGCCACAAGAGCCCACCCTATGCTTTAACCCTGAGAAATACTAAGTGTCACACCAATAACTAGGAAGAAGTGAAATGTATAAATTGGCTATTATTGAGAGATCACAGGGACCGTGAGGGGCTATGTTCACATCTCAGACTGTGTAAAACTATCTGAAAACTGAAACACTAATAGGAGTAAGAAAATTGCTGTTTAAGGCCAAATAGCTTAATGAAAACTTCAGCTTTGAAGGTAAATAGCATTGTGCTATAGGTATTTTTAACATGCAGCACAGAAAGCTTAGAAGCCCTCTCTTGAACACAAATTTCCTAAATCCTCATCGATATTCATAGGTAAAAGCAGATATTTATAGGTCGTCTACACACCACAGGGTCCCCTAATTGTACTTATATAAATAAAGCAAATAGGTTTTTGTTTGTTAATATCAAGAGGGAATTTGCTTATAACTGACTGACAAAAGATTCTTTCTAGAGACTCCAGTCACAGTATTTGCACACAGGACTATTGTGAAAGTCTCTTTTTATTAGATTTCTCCAGCTAAGTGAGTTTGTCTGCTTATTCCTTGACAAGAAATGTACAATGAAAACCCAGAACACAAATGGTACCACTGGTTCCTGACTAGGAACCAGTGTTTGATTGGCTAAAACAATTTCACTCTTGTGCTTCTGTATATTTCCTTCCCTTTCTGTACCAAGTCCAATTCACTTGCATCTTGAGTAGTCCAGAGGACCCAACACAACCCAACTATTTACAGGAGTTATTTAACATTATCCAAATGTTTCACATCTTTTCTGACTTTGTATCCTCAGAGTTTACATAACCCTGATGTTAAGGTAGTTAGTCTATTTATCCTGAGCTAAAGCTTTTGATCCTGATAGTCTATTCCTTTTTGTTAAGAACTGATTGATGACTCATTCTACTTGACTAGAAAGCCCACATCCATATTTATCATGAGTCACTTTAGTTAACTGTCTTCTGTCCTGAAGGTGTCTCTTGGTGAAAAAACTCCAGTGACTTTAGGTGACGCACATGGTATTATATATATATATATATATATATATATATATATATATATATATATATATATATATATATATATATATATACATATATATATATATATATACATACACACACATATACATATATATATGTATATATATGTATATATGTATGTATATATTCCTTGGATATTTGGTATTGTAAAACAACAGACCAACAAATCATATTAAGTCTTGTATTTACTTGCTAAATTTAATCATTGTTTTAAATAGTTCATAATGCAGGATCATGACCCAAAGAAGAGTGATTAGGAAGACAAATGATTCACACATGATTCAGCCCATAAAATTATCCAGACTGCCTTTTAATAGTTAGAAAATAACAGTAGAAGTGCCACATTTTGCATGAGACATAGAGACCTTTGGCTAGACAAGGGGATGGAATCATAGATTTAAAGTGGAAAAAGACCTTAGTGACATGTCCTGCATACTAATTCCACTATACAACCAAGCACTCTCAACTTTCAAAAGGACCAGAATTTCAGGGGTGAGGTCTATTTGCTGTGGGAAAAGTGATGGATTTAGAGGTAGAAAACCTCAGTTTGAATCTGAGCTCGGCCAATTACTACTTGTGTGATCTGGGAAAGCCATTTAACCTCCAAGGGCTTCTGTTTCTTTATCTGTAAAATGAGGGGGTTGAACTAGATGACCTCTGAGGTTCCTTTCATCTGTAAATCTATGAGCTTATGATCCTATTATAGGTTGCAAAATTGGTAGTGGAGGTGGTGACAGTCATCCTAGCAGATGTCACTGCTTCTTTCTCACATTTTCATGAAGGCAGTCCAGTGAAATTCTGGGTCTATCACCAATGGCAGGAATACCATAATATCTACCAATATTCACTTACGAATTCATCAATTATTTATTGATTGACTGATATAGTCAATAAGCATTTATTAAGGACCTACTATGTGCCAGCCAGGAGGGATACAAAAAGAGGCAAAAGACGATTACTGTCTTCAATCTAATTAACTCACAATCTAATTAGAGGGAAATAAATATACAAATTCATACAAATAGGGTATCTACAGGACAAATAGGAAATAATTTATAGAGGGAAGAATTAAGAGGGGGTGAGGAAGAACCCCTTGTAGAAGCTGGGATTTTAGCTGGATTTTGAAAGTGACCAGGGAAATCAGAGGCAGGAAAGCATTCTAGAAGGCAGGACAGATGGAGAAAATGCCCAGAGCCAAGTCAGTATCTTAGCATTACCTAAATAATATCTTCTTTGAAGTTTTCCTGATAAATGGTCAACTAGATTATGAGATTTTCTGAGTTCAAATCTGATCTCAGATTTGATCCTGAGCAAGTCACTTCATCGTATTTGCCTCAGTTTCCCCATCTGTAAAATGAACTGAAGAAGTAAATGGCAAATCACACCAGTACTGTGACCAATAAAATCCCAAATGGGATTACAAAAAGTTAGAAATGACTGATAATGATTGAAAAACAGCAACTACCTCCTTCTGTAGACAATTCTACCCTTGACTAGTTCTAATTATTAGAAAAATTTTCCTTATGTGGAGCTAAAATTTAGCTGTCTGCCACTTCCACCCATTGCTTTGAGTTTTATCTTTTGGGACCAAGCTGAACAAGAATGATCCTTCTTCCATTTGACACCATTTCAGATACTTGAAGACAAATTATCACATTTCCTTTAAGACTTCTCTTTACTAAACACCCCCTAATCTGAAGAAGCACAGAATACATATAGGGGAGTAATAGTATATTATTCTATCTCTTTTTCTGAAATATTCTCATGAATTCTCAAAAGCTTGAATCCCAAAGAGGATATCCAAACAGGCTAATCTTGGTATGCAATAACCCAATTGAGAAAATAACAGGAAATGTTATATTTTCATTCATGCTCTGTCATAGGTAACTGTCATAAAGAAGAAAATGAGTCATTAACAGTGACCAGGGTGCCTAAGAAAAGATAAATTATGTGGACAAGGTCTGGAAAATATTAGAGGAAAGTCTTTTTGACCAAACTTACATTCAGAGATAGAGACAGACGGATAGAGAGATAAACATAACAATATCAGCAGGATGGTCATCTTCAATTTGTCTGGAAAAATCTCTGAAAAGCAAAATTTAGGACCACTCTAAACCCTAAAGTTATTCACAAATATCAAAGTGCCAGGCAGCTAAGTTGTGCAGTGGTTAGAGCACTAGCCTTGAAGTCAGGAGGACTTGAGTTCAAATGTGATCTCAGATACTTAATAGTTTCTAGCTATGTGACCCTGGGCAAGTCACCTAATCCCAATTGCCTCAGGAAAAAAAAAAAAAAAAAAAGCTCTATTTTCAGTCAGTAGCATAAGTGTTTCCTATGTTCCAGACACTTTGCAAAGTGCTGGGGATACAAAGAAAGATAAAAGATAATCCCTATCTCAGTTTTGTCAGCAGAGAAGTATCCTAAAATTTAAAAAAATAAAAAAATATATCACATACTAGGGATACTCAGGGAGCTATCATTTCTTTCTCCAAGCAAATGTTAATCCTTCCCACTTTTTTGCCTATTGCGTTTGTGTAATCATTCCTTAATATTTCTGGCTAAGTCTATTACACTGAATCAGCCACCTCACTTCCTATTTACCAAAGCTTCCTGCCAAGAAAAATCCTATTTACATATCATTTTGATGTGTTTTAGTTAAAATCAAAGAAATAACCTATCAAATGTAATGTCAAAACTGCAGTGATCCCAAGAAAGTATAACTAATTATAGTACATAATCAAAACTAACTAATTCTATATGAAGACTCAATGACAAGGTGATAAAATGACGCAACCCTTCATTTTATATTAAGAACATGTCTATTTTTGAAAAATTAATTTTATTCTGTTTTCAATGTCTCCTTGATGTTTGCCTCCTGTTACTTCTCACATTACTCATTAGAAGATGCAGCTCTGCTAAAAAGAGTATCTTCTTACAGCAAAATTCCTTCAAGTATACCACATCCTGATAGACACTAAACTGCTCTATCTTGATTTAAATGAAGTCTTATATTTTAGTAAATTAAAAAGAAGATCCAAAAATCTTGACCCAAATTTCATCTTTATGGCAAAACATAAAACAAGGAAAAATGAAATAATCCCTAGGCAAAAGAAGGTGAAATAATTTCAAAGTGATTTAGTCCTTTAATTAAGAGTGATTCTTATTTAGAATTATGATTTGATATAAACAATGTTAGACACAGAGGTGAGTAGAGATAAAATAAAGTTCAGAAAATACCTCGGATTTGAATTTCATAAAATGGATTATATGATTTCCTGATATCAATCAATCTGTCTTGAAAATTAAGATAAAGGAGTCTATGGATAAATTTCAGGATGCTTGGGAATTTGGATGGGAAAAATTACAGTCTAATTTTTCTTAACTTCCAACTGAAATTTATCATTTTCTTCAACTTTGAATTTTTAAAAAAGATTATTCTGAGAATGGGTCCATAGTTTTCACCAAATTGCCAAAGCTTTTTCCAAGTCTTAATTCAAGCTACACAATGCTTACCATTTGAAGATTTGGTTTGCAAGACCACCTAAGTTTTACTTTTAAATCTTATATTTTAGCAAGGATAAAATATGAACATTTATTATCTGAGATTAAAATACTCTTTTAAAGCTTTTTAAAAAGAACACAATTGGAATGGGAACAACAACTTTCCTTGAGTTTAGCTCCTCCCTTTATCACACATTTCTGTCGTGGCCATGGTTGTGAATCACTACTGAAATTATCATAGTAAGAGCGCCTCCATTTCCTCCAGAATAGGGATCATTTGATATGATTGCTGCAGTGCTAGGATATTTTGTTTTATTTTGGTTTTTCTGGTGGTCCTGTCTTAATAGTGGCCAGGCATAGAAGGAAATCAAATCATTCTTTTTGACATTTGAAATACATGCAGAATTTGTTTTGGAAAAGATATAAGGTGATTTCTGGTAGGAGAGATTATCCTGTCAACATATAAAAAAGCTAAATTCTTGCAATCAGGGACAGACTCTTCTGATCAAGGGCAATCTGCTGCTTTAGCTCCAAAGCTTTGATTAATACTTGTAGCTGCTATGCAGATGCATTGCAACACAAGACTAGCCTAAGGGCTTTTATATTTCTTTAAAGGATCAGCCATTAATGGGCTAAGTTTACCACTGGGAACCAGGGAACTAGCCCAAAAACACAAGCTCAAATGTATTTATTTTCCAATCTATGGTTTTCACGCACCGTGTATCATTTCTATGAGGCTTTAATGAGAGCCAAGAGGTGCACATTACAAAAAAACACATTTATAATGGTGCTCAGTGCAGATCAGAGCATGATTTAGTAACTTGCCTAAGCTTTTACTTGCATTGGCATTGCAGTCACTAGATTTTTAGATTTAAACATTAGATTCTTGGGGAAGAAGCTTTTTAAAGTCACAAGAAGAGCTTAAAAACAAACAAACAAACAACAATTTCATAATCTTGATTATGATCTCAAGAAGAATACTGTAATTCTAGGATCAGGCTCCTTTATTACAGAATCAGCTATAATGATAGTGTTCTTTTCCCTTTCTTTAATTTGATTAGTTTGTTCCCTGGGTTGATTTGTTCTTGCCCTAATTCCTCTCCTACTTCAGACAAACCCTGACCCCTATACAGATACACACAGAGTATTGCTAAAAGATTTTTTTCTATGTCCCTTTGTCCCAGAAGAAGAACATGCATAATTTCATATCTCAGAGTACAAACGCACAACCTGTTTTCAGGGACACTGACTCAAAGACTTAGTAACTGGGAAAACTAGGGTTGTATAGGAATTATCCAGAGTCTCTCAAGTTAGGGAATTTTTATGATCTTGAAAAGAACTTTTTTCCAAAGGAGAAGTCTAGACTAGGAACAATACTGGTCTGCCACACTTCTTCTGAACTATTAGGGAACTAGAAGAATAAGGACCTTCCCTGTGACAGAAAGCAAGAAAAGCAAGTAGACCTCAGATCTTGAGATGTAACAGAGGAGGTAGGTACACAAAAGAACAATTCCCAGGAGAATGGAGGAGAGAACAGATTAAGCCAGAGCAATAGACCATACATGGGTGGTGATGTTGGTGGGAACTCTAAAATCAGTTTATTCTCTTTCCTTATCAGGAACTATTAAAAACATCCCACCCTGCTATTATCAACCATAATCAAGTTACCAAAAAAGTACAAAAAAAGAAAGCTACTTCTTCCTGAGTGCCCTGCTTGTGTAGAATAATGTGGAGGAACTTTTAACATATGAGAGCAAAACTCTTAATCTGCCCATTTGGTTTTACATTGTCTAGGACTCCAACTTCTGAGACTGTCTATTTAGCATCTTTAAGACAGTCACAACAACCTTTAAGATCTTGACTGCCATATTTTTAGACAGGTCTGGGACCTGATCTCCACCTGGATCCATCTTGATCCCACTTTTATCTCCCCAAATTTCCCCCTCCTCTCTTTACTCCCTAGATCCTGCCTCTACTACCTTGAGACGTTAAAAGTTGTGTTCCCTAAAATGCAAATCACTCACTCAGTATGATTGCCTAGTCTTAGTTGGATTTGCTTGAGCCCATGGAGCTATTTTCATGTAAATAAAATAGCAAACCTTTGTAACCTGTGATGAATGTCCGACTTGATTTCTTCAGGTTGACTTAACTGTAACCCAATCTATTATATTATTTTTATATAATATTATTTTACAATTATGCTCTCCCAAATTCATTGCTCTGCCAAATCTATTTCTATTTACCACTTCTGGTGCTTTTCATATCACCACAATGTCTAATCCACAAGTCCTTCATACTCCTACTCTCCTTTTCTAAAAGTCACAGTGGGGATGTTTCTTTTACCTGCCTGATCACTTCATTCCCTTTTCCATTCTGATCTATGGAGAGTGGGAAGGTAAGGAAAGAAAATTCAAACTCACTGCTGCAATTCATATTCCTTTTTTAATCCTTTTATTTTAATCCTTGTTTATGTTTTTATATTATGTGAAACCTCTATCAAAGTATATGGCTATTAATAGCAATTTTAGTCCAACGCAACAAGTATGCAGTTCGGAACTGAGAGAAGAGAAGCTCATATAAGTGGGAGAGAAAGTAGTTTGAAGCCCAGGCTGAGGTGAAAGTCACCTGATTTGAGAATTTCTGGAATTCTAATAATATTCCAGAATCTATTAATACTCCATACTTGCTTTTGAATCCAGAGAAAACCTTTAAGAGAAAATGAGCCAGTAGCAATGAAAGGCCAAAGTTGGTGTCTTTGTTTAAGTAACTATACATATCACATAGGACTTCACATAGCTACAAACTATATCACAGTATATAAAACCTCACAGTATTTATTAAGCATGACAAAGATTTAAAGATTTAAACAAATTGCTTCTTTCAGCCATTCTTTGTTGCTTCCTTCTGGGACAACAAGCTCCTCCTCTGGTATTTTTATTCTTTTTTCTTGCTTTTCTGTCCTACTTCTGTACCTGGTCCAAGGCCCATGCAAACTCTAACTCAGAACCTACTTTAATGATTTGCTCATGGAGGCACTTAATCAATACTGTAGCAGTACTAAGAGTTGTGGGGAAAGAAATAGATAATTGAAATACAATTCCATGAATATTATTGTTCTGTAAGAAATGACCAGCAGGATTTCAGAGAGGACTGGAGAAACCTACATGAACTGATGCTAAGAGAAGTGAGCAGAACCAGGAGATCATTATACATGGTAACAACAAGATTAAACAATGATCAGTTCTGATGGATGTGGCTCTTTTCAACATTGAAATGATTCAGGTCAGTTCCAATGATCTTGTGATGAAGAGAGCCATCTACATCCAAGAGAGGACTGTGGGAACTGTGTGTAAATCACAACATAGTATTTTCACTCTTCTAGTTGTTGTTTTTTGTATTTTGCATTTTCGCATTTTTTTTTTTTTTTGCATTTTTTCCTTTTGGATCTGATTTTTCTCAGGCAGCATGATATTTGTGGAAACATGTTTAGAAGAATTGTACATGTTTAACATATACTGGATTACTTGCTGTCTAGAGGAGGGCTGGGAGGAAAGGAGGGAAAAATTTGAAACACAAGGTTTTGCAGGAGTGAATGTTGAAAATTATCTATGCGTATGTTTTGAAAATAAAAAGCTTTAATAATAAAAAATTACAGTTCCATGGATGACCCTCACTCAATTTCACTTGCCATTCAACTTTTCCATTTTCCATAATATGCAGCATCTACTACCATATACTTATTTCCAGTTAGGAATTTTATGTATATTAAGTATAAATGTAAGTATTAAAGTAATTTTACAGAAGAGCAAACTGAATTTACTTATCAGATAAAAAACAAAAAGTATATAATAATATAAGATTTATATTTCTGGGCAAAAATAAAATGGAATGGATGGCTAATGCCAAAATTGTAGACCTTGACAATAATAGTTCATTTTTATTCAGCACTTTACAGTTTACAAAACATTTTTCTTAAAACAAACCTAGAAAGTAGGCATTACAAATATTTTCATCCCCATTTTACAGATAAGGAAAAAGAGTGTCAAAAAGATCAAATGATTTCCTGAGATTTGAAATAGATCTCTGGACCTCAGGTCCATGATTCATTCAGACATACTACCGTACTAAATTTCACTATCAATCTAGCTAAATCAGCAATTTTTTAATGACTGCAATGCTGAGATGCCTTAAAGATTTTCTAAATCAAATTGTGACTTCATTGTTATAAGAAACTCCCAATAAGGAAACTCCCTCCACCAATTCAAATCACTACCTACAATGTATTTTATAGTCTCAGAAAATTACAAGGTCACTGAGCGAGAAGTTATCATTTTTGCCTATGGTAGTCAGGTTCAAGAACAGTGGCTAGAAGAACATGCTAGAGAGAACCAATTGTTAAATTGTCAGTGTGAGAATTTACACAGTTAATGCCACAAATCGATCCTGGATTTAGTAATATAGGACAGATTTGTATCGAAGTGATCTGTTTAAGGAAAGAAAAAAAAGGCAATCATTTCTCTATAATACTTTGGAACCATAGAATGGTAGACATGGACTTGGTTCATTATGTGATAAGCAAACTGAGGCCCAGAGAGTTTAGGTAGTTTTCCCAATGTCTTCTAGCTTCTAGTCAAAAGTAAAGTAGGATAGAATCCATTCTATAGAGTAGCTATTTCCATTGCATCACTTTTAATGATAATCCTGTCCCAAAGACTCTCTATCCAGATCTATATGAATTTTGAAGTCTTTTCCAAGATATGATTTGATGCTTGTCTCTGACTTGTCTCAGTGGGGGCATTTTCCAGATTGAAGGATGAATGTGTTACAGTATACTATATATTTCTAACTTTTCAAATTCTTTTCATCAGACTTATGGTTTCACTGGGGTTAGAAACCTTTCCATGATGAACTTCCTCTACAAATATAAAATGGCACTTTCTCTGCAATTTATGGTATTAAGAGTTGTTTGGGGGCCACTGAGAGGTTAAATGGTTTGTCCTGGGTTCTAGAGCCAGCATGGGACTCTAAGGACAGAATTCTTTCTACTAAGACCATGCTATCTTTCCTTTATTGCTAACAAAGATTATAGATTTATTTTTAAAAGCTTTTTTTTTATTTCCAAAACATATGTATAGATAACTTTCAACATTCATCCTTATAAAATTTTGTGTTACAAATTTTTTCTCTCTTCTTTCCCCCAACTCCTTCTCCTAAACTGCAAGTAATTCAATATGTGTTAAACATGTATAATTCTCCTATACATATTTCCACAATTAACATGCTGCACAAGAAAAATTGTATCAAAAGGGGAAAAATGAGAAAGAAAACAAAATGCAAGCAAACAACAACAAAAAAGTGAAAATACTTTGTTGTGATTCATACTCATTCCCCACAGTCCTCCCCCTGGTGCAGATAGCTCTCTTCATCACAGGACCCTTGAAACTGGCCTGAATCACTTTACTGTTGAAAAGACTCATGTCCTTCAGAATTAAGATCATAGATTAAAAGCTGAAGGGTCACTAGAAGCCGTGGAGACCTAATCCCAACATTTTACAGAAGAGGAATAGAGAAATTAAGCAAGTCACCTGAGATCATATGGTTTATTATGGATGGCCATGCTCCTTTCCCAAGTTTTTGTTTTTTTCACTGTATTATTCTGTTTCTCTCTCAAAGGTGACACAGTTGTATGTGGCACTCACAATACTCACAAAACACAGACAAAAGCCACTTTCCATACTATCAGTTTGAAAACATTGGTAGCTAAGTTTTGTTTTGTTTTGTTTTTATTTGTATCATTTTCCTCCTTTTTATTACTATTTTCACCCTCTAACTTAAGAACCTAATAACTATTCAACCTATACAGTGTTACTGGATTAATTTTCCTTTCACTTTAATTTGTTCATATTACTTTCTAGCTCAAGCTCTTTCAATGTGTTCTACTTACTGAATAAAGTTGGCTTTCTTAGTCTAGAATTCTAGACTTTCTTCTTCATATCTGATACCTTCCCATTGAAACCTTGTGTTTCAATATAACAGGACTACAAGCCAATGAAGTCTAGAAGAGAGTGATGGATCTGGAATCAAAGAACTTTGGTTTATTTCTACCTATTGAATCTCATCCTATTATCCAAAACTCAGCTTAATGTCTACCTTTTCCATGAAGCCTCCCTCGATTTAGGCCCATTGAAATGGATTTTTCCATATTTATTTATAGGAATTTTTGTGTTTATTTTTCTTATTCTGCTTTTGGAGTTACAGGGAAATTTTAGTAAGGAAATTCCATCAACCAGTGCTGATTAGTAACTGCTCAGCCCCTTAGTATTAGACAGCTGTTCAAGCAGTGATAAAGCGACTTGTCTTGAATCACACAATCAGTCTGTACCAGAGGAAAGATTTGAACCTAGGACTTTAATGATTTGCTTCAGTTTCTTCATTTGTAAAACAAGAATACTAGGGCAGGTGACTAATAATTAATTAATGAGATCAGGTAGGTATGCCTAATTCTTTAGGTGCTCACCAAGAAAGAACACTAATGGAAAAGGGAAATGGGGTGGTAAATGCACTTTAATTGAGTACAGAGAGTATGGGGGCAAAAGAAAGCACAATAAGTATAGAGACAAGTGGCAAAGGGGATGCAAATGTACAGGATAGGGATGGAGTGGTAAAGGAAGGTAGATGCTTTTATGAGGAAAGGATGAGGAAAGGGAGAGATATAGAGTATCTCTCATGTAATCATAGATTAGAGTTGGGGATATAGAGGCAACATGGACCCAATAGAGATGGAGAGTTTTAGGAGGGCAAAGTTGAGTTTTATTTTTATAGAATTTTTGTCTTTATAGGGTTTGAGTGTGTATCTTGGTGTTAGTTCAATAAGATATCCAAATCCTCTCAAAGTTGTTGGTAAAATTTATAAGTTAAACAAATCAATTAAGAATTCTTCTCCTTTTTTCCTTTTAGTCTTTTCCCACTAGGACACTCAGAATCCATTCAAGATTTCTGGGAGAAGGAAGGATGCAGTACCACTAGGAATGGCCTTTCTTCTTTTCCTCTCTCACTGTCTTCTGACTATCTTAACCCACAGGGACTGCTTGACTGCTGACAATTCAGATTAGGTGGAATTCCTTCTAGTAAAATGGTAGCTGACCAGCCTTACTATTTGCCTAGTCTCTAGATTCCTGGCACTGCCATCTGACCTGCTGAAACAACCTAAGGGCCTCTGGACCTTTCCAGATACCTCATCATAACTCCCTTAAGACTTCAGAGTTTCCCATTTTGTTTGCAATTGAACTTTTTTTTTTAATTCATTACCTCTCCCAATTAAAGTATAAGTTCCTGAAGAGAAGGGGCTATTTTGTTTTATCTATTTATATGCCCAGGGCTTAGCACAATTGTTAGCACATGGTAAAATTCTTTTTCATTCATTCATTCTTTGAGACTTTAAAGAAGGGTGGATCTTGAACCACAAATCCTATGAAGCCATATTATCATCATGTTGGCACTTGAAGCATTTAAGATTACAGAGTTTTGCTAACTCAGATATTTGAACTAGCCAGTCATTCCAATAGAGAAATCTCAGTCATTGGATCCTAATAATTATACCTATCCAGGAAAATTCAAAAGAAGAAAAGGCTGTTGGAAAGTAAGACTCTAGATATTGTTTTTATTATTATTATTATTATTATTATTATTATTATTATTATTATTATTATTATTTGTGTGTGTCTATGTATGTGTGCACTAAAGATAAAGAAGGGTGGTTTCTACTTGGCTAGCCTCTGGAATTATGTTATTGATTCTTCATGCAAATGTTTGCTGCAGCAATGACCTGATAGGGATGCAAAGGGAAAACAATTGGTGCACCATTGTAAAACTACACTGGTTTTTCATGGAAGTAGTGGAGCACTGAGAAGAAATTTCTTTTTACCCTCTGAGACTGCATCCCTGAGAGAGATAGATTTAGCTGTTAGCTAGGTATTAATTGGGGAATCTATCTTTGCTGGTGTGGAAAGATTAGAGAGGGAACTCAGTCAGCTGAGGATCTGCTAATCCCTCATCTGCTGCAGTTGGTGCTGTGATGCCCTCTGGGTAGGAGTCCTGAGGAAATCTAGAGGATCATTTACTGACAGTTTCATGTGCTGAGCTGCAATGCCTGCATGGCTTTGATTATGGGTGTTATCCTAATCTGACCACCCGGCAACTAAAGGGACAGAGAAGCCAGCTGTGTTCCAGAGAGGCTTCCTCAGAAACTGCCAGAAGGATTACAGAATAAAGACATTGCCTCTTACTGCCAAGTCCACATACATTCCAGTACAGACAAAAGGAAATGCAACTTCAAGGACTATGCTTAAGCAAACAGTTTTGGCCGGACTGCAACTTTTAGCCAAGAGGACTTGGAAAAAATGGGTCAATCAATCATTTCAAAGGAGTTCAGTCCTATATAAAATTCTCAAGTCCACAGAAAGGAAGGAACAATTAGCAAATTCAGCTTGTTTGGGGAACCTGGCTTCAAGGTTAAAAAAGTGGGGAGGGGGTGAAGAATGAGACTTGTGAAGTGTAAACACACTTATGGAAATGTAAACACACTTTCAAGTACTAATAGCCCTCATCAAAGCTAAATCCCTTAGTTCAATATACAACCAGTCTCTAGGATAGAAAACTAAATATAAGTATAGCACATGGAGGGTCTTCCTTTACTCAAGGAAAAGAACTGGAACCCACTCTTTATCAGGGATATGTTTTCTAATTACACCACTTAGGAAAACCTAAATCAGTGTTTAGTGGAGAGATTTTTGAATAGGTCCATAACATCAGAAAGTGTCAGTAGAAAATAGTTGGAAGTAATATGGGACAGGAGTAATAAGGGATAAGAATTAATACTTGATATCTTTCCTGTTAGAGGATTGATGTTTGTTTTTGAGGACCCTAGAAAAACATGTATAGCCAAGACAGAGACAGGGTATCCAAGGAGAATAGTAAAACTGACATGCAAATGGAATAAAAAACATAAAATAAATAGAAAATTGGGAAAATTAGATCAATGTGAAGGGATTCTTTGTAGAAACAATTTCAGAAACCAGAAATCTAAGTTCCAAGCAGTGCATTGTAATAATAGAAACATTTTAGTGGAATGAGTGCTAAACTACAGCCTTTCATTCAAACCCCAACTCTGCCACTTATAAGCTTCATGACTGTGAAAAAAATCACTTTAATTTTCTGGTTCTCAGTTTTGTTTTCTGTAATATGGGGGCAATAATACATGCACTTCCTATTCGTGAAGGTTAGGAGCAAAACGCTTTGAAATGTGGAAGCAATACCATAATTGACATGTTATTATGTTAGACAAAATGGGGACTAAATTAGAAAGATAACAGTTTGGGGACTAAAGGGTCAACAAGATGGCAAACTAGACATTTTTTCCATATTGGCTTGAATTTTGAAGTCTTTTATTTTTATATACTTTTTCTTCCTCTTCCTAAATATCAATTCTCTAAGACTCCATATAACTTGTCTATTTATATTCTCCCTGTTCTCTAGCTCATTCTACAAAGAAATGATAAAAAAACTCCACAAAAGAGTACTTATGTATAACCATAAATGCATAATATCATAGATCTTGAACTAGAATCATTCTTAAAGCTATCTTTCCAAACCTTTTCACTTTACAATTAAGGAAACTGATTTCCCAGGTCAGAGAGACTAACAACATCTGAGGCAGAATTTGAATTGCAGTCCTCTGATTTTAAAATTACCACTTGTCTCATTCTAATATAGCTGAATGTACAAGGAAAAAAAACAAGTCTCAAAAATAAAATCTTTATGAATATTAATTCCTAAATAATAATCTTTAAAGCATGCACTCAACATTTTATCCCTACTTCCAATAGCATTCATGCTATTAGTAGGGACAAAATGATCTAAAAACATATGTCTAAGAGCCTATATTGGGAATCTCTTCATGCTGCTGACACTTTGTAGAAGTGATACACTTTACCTATGTCTTTCCTTCATCAATAATAAGTGATCTTGATGTTATCCAGCCATGTCAGGTGGAGTGAGGAAAAGCATTCTTCCTTATGCTTGGATTGTCCATAGACTTCAAAGGGTCAAGAGACTCTATAAATAATACCCAGGCCCTTATCCCCGAAACTCTCAAATAGTGATAAGCCATGAGTGTGATCCAGGTGGAAAAGAAAGGGATAGTCAAATAATATCTCAGATCAGAGGGTCAGCTTGACTGGTTCACTGGGTTAAGGAAATGGCTTAACTGAAGTTAGTCTTGCACCAACAATAGCCCTGCCTATGTAGGGTAGTTTCCTAGGCTAGTAAACATTAAGTCCCTCAGCCTAGAAGATGGATGCACCATAACAATCCAATTCTTAAAGTATACCCACCCTCAGAAAGCAAAGAATCAGAAAGAAAATAATTGAAAAATAGAAGGGAAAAAAGAGTATAACATCACAGATTTCAAAAGAAAAAAAAAACTAAATAAAAACCTACAGCATAAGCAGGTAAATCAAAAGAGCAGATCCTAAAACTAGAAAGTAAAATGAGTAGTAAATTCTCAAAGAGATCATGAGACTCTTTTAAAAGTGCTACAAGAAAAAATACATTTTTAATAGTGGTACAAGAAAAAAATAAAGTGAACCAAGTCTTATATGGAACATAGAATTATTTGTTCAAGATGTAGCCTGAATGACATACCCTGCAAACCTAAAACTAAATATGAATGAAAAAAAATATGACTTTTCAACAAAGGAGAGGCATTTGAAGCATTTCTAAGAAGAAAAACCCAGCATTTCTATATAGCAATCACAAAGTTCAGAATGCAATAATAGAAAAGGAAATCTCATTCAAAATAACTTCAAAATGCATAAAATATCTGATAGTCAACCTGCCAAAGCTCATTCAACACTTTTATAGATACATTCACAAAATGCTCCTTATAGAAATAAAGAATGATTTAAATATCTGGAGAAATGTTCATTGCTCATGTCTAGGTTATATTAATATAATAAAAATGACAATATCTCCAAAAATAAGTTGCAAATTTATTTTATACCAAATTTTCAAAAGAATACTTTATAGAGTGAGAAAAAAACCCAAAATTCTTTGCAGGAGCAAGAAATTTAAGAATATTAAGAGAAAAATTACAATGAAGGAAGAATCACATTTTCAAACATCAAACTACATTATACATCAGGAATTATTGAAATTATTAGGTCCTGGTTAAAAATAGGAAAGTAGATCAGTGGAACTGACTATAACAAGAATAATTAGAAATAACCAAATTCCATAGCACGGTACTGGATAAATATACAAAATAAATAACTTAGGAAGGAATTCCCTGATTGACAAACATTCTGAGAAAATTAGAAAACAGTATGACAGAAAGTAGGTTTAGACTAATACTGTACATAATAAATTCAAAGTAGAAACGTGATCTAAATATTATAGGTCTTACTATATGCTCAGAAGAGAAGTTAATTATACACCTTTGATAATTCTTACTCAAGTCAGGGCTGCTGGAGATTCTAAAAGCTAAAATAAATAATGTTGATTGCATGAAGCTAAAAAGCTTTTGCACAAATAAAATTAATTCAACTAAGATAAGAAAAGAAATAGAAAAATGATACAAAAATCTGTGAATCAAATATCTCTCATAAGTGTCTGAGGCATATGGCAAGATATACAGACAAAATAAGACCAACAACCTGTCTCTGATAGATAAATTTTAAGGATATGAAACAGAAACAATGGTTCTGAAAATACAAATTTCAATCTATAAAGAACCATGTAAAAGAATGCTCCAAATCACTAATAATAAATGAGATGCATTTCAAACCAACATTGAGGACTTTCTGAACTCCCCAAAATTGGCAAAGATGATAAAACATCATAATTATCAGGGTTGGAGGGATTGTGGAAGGACAGGCATCAGTGTTGAGGTTATAAATTGGAGGGGAAAGTTATATGATTTTTTGATATATTTGAAAAGAATAGGAAGTTATGCATAGTAAGTTTACAGTTTCATCTACAATCAATGTACTGTGTTATGGAAATATTTCCATTAATTTAATACGTAAATTAAAAATAAAACATTTTAAATGAGAAAGCAATTTGCAGTTATTCAGAAAGAGTGACTAAAATATCCATATCCTCTCACTCATTGTGTCTACTTCTGGAAATATATACATACATACATATATATATATAAGGTCAATGGTAAAAAGAAAAGTCCAAATTATACCAAAATTTCAGCATTTTTTGTTGTAGCAAAGAATTGGAAGAACAAATGCTACTGATTGTGTTATATGAATGTAATGGAATATCACTCTGCTGTAAAAAACAATAAATTCAGAAGACTGTGGAAAGATTATGTGAATCAAATCAGAGTGAAATAACCCAAACCAGGAAAACAATAAACACAAACCAAAAACCAAAATAAACATAAAATGTGGACAGAAAGAGAAACAACAACAGCCATGAAATCAAAACTGAATGCTATAAAATTATAATGACTGAGTTTGACCTGCAAAGAGATTTTTGAAAACACTTCCCTTCAATTTTTGGCAGAGGTGGAAGATTGTGGGTATAGAACACTGTACAAAATAGCAGACATTTTCACTGTGTTGGCCAGTTTAATTGAATGTATTGGGTTGAGAGAGAGGAAGATAAAGAGTACAGTGGGGAAGATACTAGATTAAAAAAATGAAATTCATTTTATTTTTTAAAAGTAACAAACAAGAAACACCAGTTATCTGGATTTTTATTTTATTATTTAAAATTCTATGTATGCGTGTTACTTTTGTACTCTATTCTTTTATCTTCTGGTAAAAGTGAGAAAGAAAAGATGATTGATTTTTTTTCTCCCCCCAGATGCTGAAGAAAGATGGGCAATGTATCCATTTGGGGTATTGCGTAGCTGATTCCCTCACAGATCCTGACCTGTATTTCACTTTTTTAAATTAGGCAAGACTTCAGGAGAGGCGCTTAATTTGTCCCTAGCTAATATGTTATCAAGAAAGAAAAATGAATGACAACATTAAGTAAAAACAAGTTTAAATAACTTCTAATCTGTTATCTCATTTGATCTTTACAACAAGCCTGTGAGCCAAGAGGTTTTCTGTCCTATATTTTTAACATACAGAATAATTATATTTAAAATAGCCATACTCCTAAATCTAAAGGATTTGGTTGTAAAATATTTTTATGGGTGAAATGTTTAGTTCCAGAAAAGATACATGCTTATATATTTTTGGAGCCTGGGAATTCTCCATTGTTTTATTTCTTCTTTTAATTTAAGTGGTCACATGTATATGTCTGTCTTCCTTATTAGGGAACTGGGGGACTGGATATCCCAAGAACCAAAGATTATGTGAAAATAATGCGGATATAAAGAAAATACAAATACCTACAAATGAAGCCTTACATTTGGGTCCAAAATATGAAAATAGATTTGTTATAAATGTTTAATTAAAGAGATTTCTTAAATCTTAACTACAAAATACTTTTAGAAAATCCATTTTCTTTTTAAGCATTGTAAATCCTATAACAAATCCTGTTAATTTTTTTTTTTATCACATATTATATTGAAATTAAAAGGAAGTTTAAAAAAGTCTGTTAGAAGGAAGCCATTATTCCCACTTTTACAGATGAGGAAACTGACCTGAGAGACATTAAGTGATTTGTCCATAGTCAAATGGCTACTAAGTGTCTGAAGCAGAATTAGAATGCAGCACCCTCTGACTACAACTTGAATACACTATCTGCTGGGCCATAGTAACACATTTAAGTTTATCAAGTGTTTTTGGTCAAAACAACCATCTGAGGTACCTCCATTTTATGAATGAAGAAACTAAGTCCCAAAGAAGTTAAGAGATTCATCCAATATCATACAATTAGTGTCATAACTATGACTTGAGTTCAGTTTTCTCCTGACTCAAAGATCATCACTCTTTCCACTGCACCACATTTTAATCTGGGGTTGACTGGCACATTCAAAGCAGTATAAAAAGTTCTCTGATATAGCAAAAAAAAGGCTTTTGATGGATCCATCCTACTAAAACCAAAGAAAATCACTACATAAATTAACATGGTTTTTACATAATAACGTGTAAGTCACTTTTTGCAGACCTTAGTTTTGGTTTAAAATTATATTATATTTAAATGGAAGTTTTCACAATTGAAATAAGAAAGAAAAATTTACCCTAGATGAAAGCCTAATTTCTGTACAGAATTTTGGAAATGCTGTAATACATAAAAATATAACCAAATGTTCTTATTCAACTTCTCAGCTTTATACAGGAATAAGTATGGTTATTTTTGTTAAAACTAAGCTCCTGAAATATTTTATGTTATGGCTGTTTTTGCTTAGTTAATAAAGCATTTTAAATTAAAAAATAAAACAAAACAAAAAAAACCTTTCATTTCTCTCATTATCTGTTTATGCACTAATAAGGATTACTTTGCCAATGACAATATTATCAGGTTTCTACTGAGATAATTCTATTCTAAGGTTGTAAGGGTATATAAAAGCTTTATATTTAATTCTCTCTTAATGATAACCATACTGTCCTGGCGGGGTTTATAGTATTAAGATTATAGTTAGATGGGCTAAAATATGTGGAACTAAAAGCTAATTGGATGCAGAGGAGCTAGGGGAACCCTCCTTAATAAACACTCAGATCTGGGCTTTTTCAATAATGTTTATCCCAAAATGGGTTTTATATATATATATATATATATATATATATGAAATAGTGAATGATTCACATTATAATCTTAAATTAGCAAACATATCCTCTGTTTCTCCAATGTATTTATGTGACATTACACTTAGTACTTCTTTACGGTCTTTCATCTGTGACCTTAACAGTGTTCTGCATAAATTAATAATGGCAACATGCCTCAGAGGTGAGTAGCTCTTTCCTGATCTTAGAAATGGGGCACAGAAAAAAGGAAATAATTTGTGCAAGGTCACAAATCAAGAGGTAGAGTCAAGAGAATAGCCTCAATTTGCTTTTATCTGTCTCTATCTTGCCTCTCATGCTTTAATATCTAAGTTTTTTTTCTTTCTACTCTAAGAATCCATTATAAAGGTAATATGAAAATGTAATGGTGATGGTAAATTAGCCTCCTCAACACTAAAATTCTATACAACTAATAAACAGAATTTAAAGTCTGTTCTATGATTTTGTTATTGTTTTTTAGGACAAGTCTCTTTTGGCCACTATAACTGCTGAAGTTGATAGCAAGCCAAGAAAACTAAGACTGGAATCCAGAGGTAATGTCTCTGAGGTAGTAAGTAATGGGAATGAGACTAAAAAGGAAGTCTTTGGCAATGAATAACAGGGAAAAGAAGGGACAAATGGCAATCCCAGTGTTATTACTTTAATAGAAACCAGATGCCTGACAAGAATTCTTCCAGTCTCATCTCCAGTGAGTGTCTTTGGGGTCCACAGAAAACAATACTGCAGTGTAAAAGTATTTCTAAAATAGTTGGGAGTGAACAAATTTGGTTAGAGTTTAAATCTTGTAGCTGGAAAATTCAGCAATTCCTTTTCTTACAAGGAACAGTAAGAAAGGAAAATAGGGCATGTTCATCAAAAACTGTCAAGAAAATTCTTATTAATTTTAATTAAATAATTCTTATGCCATCATTCATTTTTCTTTCATATCTACACATACAAATATTTATTAATGTGTAAATCATTTATTGTTATGTACTCAACCATCCAATAACACTGGACTTCTTGGTGATACAAGAACACTATATTCAATCTCTTGATTATTCATTTTGATTAGCTGTTCAGCCCTATCTGGAATAATCTTCTTCACTTTTATCTTCCAGTTTTGTAAGATTCATTTCAGGTCCCATCTTTAGTAAAAGAACCAACCTGATCTTTTCCCACTCTCCCATCCCTAAAAAAATTGCCTCCCATTTAAATTGTACACATTTTCTATTTATATGGTTGTTTACTATTGTCTCTCATATGCCATAAGGGCAGGGAGTATGTTTTTTACTTTCTTTGTTTTTGCAATATTTGGCACAATGACTAGTATATATCAATTTACTTAATAAATGTTTGTTGATTGCTGAGGCATTGGGGGAATTATAAAGTCTAGATAAAAATGTTTAGTCCCTGTCATCATGGAGCTCACAGCCTAGGAATATATACTATTTTATGTGCCACAGGTGTGGCACAGGCATTAGTTCATATGATTCTATTTACATTTTCTTGTAAGCTAGAAAAAGACCAAATTAAAAACCCCCAATCAAATACTAAACTTGAAATTCTAAAATTAAAAGGAGATATTAATAATATTGAAAGTAAAAAAAAAAAACTATTGAATTAATAAATAAAACTAAGAGTTGGTTTTATGAAAAAACCAATTAAATAGATAAACTTGCTGGATCAAAGGGTATGCACAGTTTGATAACTTTTGGGGCATAATTCCAGATTGCTCTCCAGAATGGTTGGATTCTTTCACAACTCCACCAACAATGTATCAGTGTCCTAGTTTTCCCACAGCCCCTCCAACATTCATCATTATTTGTTCCTGTCATTTTAGCCAATCTGACAGGTGTGTAGTGGTATCTCAGAGTTGTCTTAATTTGTTTTTCTCTGATCAATACTGATTTGGAACACTCATATAAGTAGAAATAGTTTCAATTTCATCATCTGAAAATTGTCTGTTCATATCTAGGGCAACCAATACCTGAGCAAAAATTCTCATTATAATATTTCTCAAGGCATGTTTTAACTATTCCTTTTATTATTTTGCCATCTGTAGATTTCATGAAATGTTACCTATGCTTTCACCCAAGGAATTGCTAGCATTTGCATAGAACTTTATGGTTTGCAAAGTGCTTTGCAAATATAACATTTGGTCCACACAAAATCCTTTATCATCATTTTAATAGATAAAAAAAGTGGCAGATGGTCTGCCCAGATCCACATAACTAGTCTAGTAAGTTTCTGAGGCCAAATTAAACTTAAATCTTTCTGACTCCTGGTCTACCACTCTATTTACTGAACCAACACAGGTCTAAGGACAACACATTCTGTACCCTTCAGTAGTGAAAGATATCCAAGTCAAGCTATATGTGATTTCTACTTGGATATAGATGAGCTTTATGATAATAACACCTATCTCACAGTGTTGTTGTGAATACCAAATGAGATATCATATGTAAAATACTTGTCAATCCTTAAACTACCAGATAGATGCTATCTATCAACTATCTATTCAACAAGTTCCAAATCTTCCCTTTAGGTTTATGCAACGCCCATAGTACATAAAAACAAACTATACCTTTTAGAAGATTTGGAGATGAAATTAATAAATCAAAATATATTATAGCTTTATCTTCATTTCACATATTTATATCCTCAGGGAAGAATAGTCACTATCTTAGAAACACCAGCCAACCATCTGAACTAATCATGAAAGTATAATTCTTAATGACAATTTTCTCCTAAAATGTCACCAAAAGAGAAAGAGAAAATCTAGTTTCAAAACTCAGACTTCCCCTGAAACTTACAGAAAAGTAAAACCCAGTACATCAATGTGTAAATTTTTCCTCGTTTTAATATACTTAAACAGATTTATTACATGCAATAATTGCGTAATTATTACTTAATTCTAATGTAATGTTCTTCATTAAGAAGAACTGAACCAGGAATAATAAATTTCTCATCTGCTGTCCTTTGCTCATATTTTATAATCCGTATTTAATCATGAAATCATGATACAGCTGAGTATAGTCTTATGTTGCTTTTCCCATCTTATGTTTCAAATTGGTATTATATTTTGATCTGAAGATAGCATAGCAATTTCCATTACAGTCTCCATTTCCAGTTTTGTTTGAGCAATCTTTTAGGTACAATAAAGACTTTGGCTATAGGCCTCTCATTCTTTTTGTATATTATATTATTATTTAATATAGCTTATATTGTCTTTTTTTTTTCTTTTTGTCCTGAAATCTGAGTGATCTGAGTGATTGTGTTGTTGATTAGTTGTCAATAAATAAGCATTTATTATGTACTAGGAACTTTGCTAAGTACTGAGGATATAAATAAAGACATATATTCATGCACATAGATAAGCATATATACATATGTGAGAGAGACAGACAGACAGACAGACAGACAGAGACAGAAAATGAACTGGGGATTGAGAAAGGCTTCTTAGGGAATACAGGATTCAGAAAAGCCATGAATTGGAAATAAGGAGAGGGAATTCTAGGCCTGGGGATCAGTCAGTGAAAGTGTCTGGAATCTGGCAATATAGGGTCTTATACAAGAACATCAAGGAGATCAGAATATATAGTGGGGAAAAAAAGGATAAGAAGACCAGAAAACTAAGAGAGGGCCAAGTTATAAAGTTGTAAAAAAAAATGCCAAACAGAGGAGTTATATATTTTTTCTGGAGGTGACCTTATTGAATGGGAAGGTATGTGTGTGTGTGTGTGTGTGTGTGTGTGTGTGTGTATGTGTTTATGTGTGTGTATGTATGTGCATGCATGTGTATGTGTGTGAGATATAGCACCTTATGTGACCCTTTGTGAATGCTGGTTATTATTGTTTTTTAGTGTAAAATTAAATTTCTTTATGTACATTATCTGTCCTATTACTGGTAGTTTAATATATTTATAATCAGTAATTTCCATATATATATATATATATGAAGGAAAATGATGAACTATATAGATGAAGGAAAATATGAACTAAAATAACATATGAACATAAAACAACAAATGATACTGCACTGTGGAATCAAAATGACCAAACTTGATCACAGCAAAGAGTTGAGAAAATGCTTCTCTCTTCTTTCATTGCAGATGTAGGAGACTATATAAATCAAAGGTGCTGCATGTATATCTTTGAGTAGGAAGAATAATAGCATTAAAAAAAATTGAAAGCATCTTCAAATGAGTTTTCTCTTAAAAATAAGATAATTACTTGCATATATCATTGGGATAAAAGAGATTTTTCCACCTTTTCCTTGAAGCTTATTATACTAACTCAGAAAGTTTATTATAGTGGATGAGACTATTAGATATCGGGGCAGCTAGGTGGTGCAGTGGATAGAGCACCAGCCCTGAATTCAGGAGGACCCGATTTCAAATCTGATCTCAGACACTTAACACTTCCTAGCTGTGTGACCCTGGGCAAGTCACTTAACCCCAGCCTCAGGGGGGGAAAAAAAAGAGACTATTAGATATCTTGGATCTACCCCTTCCTTGAGGTCATAGTAAATGAGTCAAATTATGATAATAACTATGCACACCTTCACACAAGATCATCTATTTTATATTCCTATCAGGTATCTCCATATATATCCTTCAATCATAATATTTAGAGTCACATTAACATCAGATGAAACCAAGTAATACAAACCAAATAGCAATATTGGTAATGAGATCTCAACAATTACCCACGTACACCTAATAGTGAGTGATAAACATACAGCTCCCACATATAAAGCCACAGAAGTACAGGTCTAAAGAGACCTTAAAAGGTCAACTTGTCAATTCCCCTGCCTTTAGGACCTTACATAAACCTCTTCCAGGAACAACACTGTATTCATACATGAATTTATACTTAATAAAGTATAAACCAACTGAAGCAGCCTTCAGAAGAGTCTTTAATGAGATAGAAAGAGCAGTTAATCTTAACCTTGGAGAATAACAAATGACTGAGGGAGGTTTCTGAGCCTAATTTCCACTCTGTTCATCACTCACTAATGTGAGAAGAATGTAATGACAGTCTTGTTAATAAGTATCAAAAATTTATCAGTCCACACACTTTTTGTTAGCATACCTTCCTTCCCTGGTGGAGTCAAACCAGGAAGAAAGTGAATTGTTAGCAGTCTTGTTTTCTTGTGTTAAATTGTTACTTATTTTGGGTAAGTGGTTATTTGAAAGGTTAAAGCATTAGAAGGTATATTTTATCTTTGTACCAGGTTTACATCTTGGTTTGAGAGTAGCTAAGATAAGTTAAATGTGGCCTCTATTTTGCATACAACCAAGCTAGGGCTTTTAGACAAATGTAAAGAATAGATTAGATTAAAGTTGTCTTTCCTGGGAACAATCCAAGAATAGCTAAGTGTTACAGGAGAGTGTTATATTTGAAGGCAACAGGATTGGAATTTAAATCCTGCCTCAGATATGACTTCACAAATGATTGCTAATTCATTGATTAAGTAAGGATGGAGAAAACACTATATTTAGAACCATAAGGGAACTTGAAAGCCATCTTAGTTCAACTCTTCCACTTTATGAACAAATATATTGAAATTCAGAAAAATTAAATGATGTGCTCAGGGCAGATTTGGGATTTCAACCTAGGTCATCTGAATCTTAATCCAGCATTCTGTGGCACTTGAATCTTTGGATAAGAACTAGGTTAATGTGTGCCTTTAGATTACTCTATTAAATGGATTTTTAAAGTAGACCATCTACTTAGAAGTTATAAGAGGAGAGGTAATGAACAAGAGTTGAAATGCTACTTAGAAAAGCGTGGCCCTACTGGTTCAGTATTAGGAAAACTATTAGCATAATATATCAATAATCAAACTAACAGAAAAAACATGATTATTCCAATAGATACAGAAAAAGCATTTGACAAAATCCAACACCCATTCCTATTAGAAACACTAAAGAACATATGAATAAATGGAGTTTTCCTTAAAATGATTAGTAGCATCTATCTAAAACCATCAGCAAGCATCATATGCAATGGGGATAAACTAGAAACATTCCCAGTAAGATCAGGGGTGAAACAAAGTTGTCCACTGTCACCATTACTATTCAATAATGTAATAGAAATGTTAGCTTTAGCAATAAGAGAAGAAAAAGAATTTAAAGGAATTAAAGTAGGTAACAAGGAAACACAATTATCACTTTTTGCAGATGATATAATGGTATATTTAGAGAATTCTAGAGAATCAACTAAAAAACTACTAGAAACAATTTACAACTTTAGCAAAGTTGCAAGATACAAAATAAATCCACATAAATCATCAGCATTTCTATATGTTACCAATAAAGTCTAGCAGTAAGAGATACAAAGAGAAATTACATTTAAAATAACTATATATATGTATATATATATATATATATATATATATATATATATATATATATATATATATATATATATATATATATATATATATATATTATTTGGGAGTCTACCTGCCAAGACAAAGTCAGGATCTATAGGAACACAATTATAAAACACTTTCCACATACATCAAGTCAAATCTAAATAATTGAAGAATATCAAGTGCTCATGGGTAGGCTGAGCTAATATAATAAAATGGCATTTCTACATAAATTAATCTACTTATTCAGTGCCATATCAATCAAACTACCAAGAAATTACTTTACAGCGCTAAAAAAAAAAAAAAAATTAACCGAGTTCATCGGGAAGAACAAAAGGTTGAGAATTTTGAAAATGAAAAAAAAAAAATACAAATGAAGGTGAAAATGTACCAGATCTAAAATTAATATTATAAAACAGCAGTCATCAAAACCATTTAGTATTAGCTAAGAAACAGAGTAGTGTAATCACTAGATATAATGAAGAAAAACAATCAGTGGAATAGATTAGGTTCATAAAACTCAATAGTCAATGGTTATAGTAATTTGTATTTGATCAAGTCTCAAATCCCAGCTTCTGGGATTTGACAAAAATTGCTGGGAAAATTGAAAAACAGTATGGCAGAAAGTAGGCATTGACCAACACTTAACATCTTTTATCAAGATAAGGTCAAAATGGGTTCCTGATTTAGACATAAAGAGTGATACTATAAGCAAATTATAAGAACAACCTCTCAGATCTGTGGAAAAGGAAGGAATTTATGGCCAAAGAGATCATTAAAAAGGGAAGAGAACTCACATGTGCAATAATATTTTTAGCAGCCTTTTTGTAGGGGCAAGGAACTGGAAACTGAGTGGATGCCCATCAGCTGGAGAATGGCTGAATAAGTTATGATATATGTGGAATATTATTGTTCTATAAGAACCAATCAGCAGGATGATTTCAGAAAAGCCTGGAGAGATTTGCCTGAATTGATGCTAAGTTAAGTGAGGAGAACCAAGAGAACACTATACAGAGTAACAACAAGATTATGTGATGATCAAATGGGATGGATGTGGCTCTTTTCAACAACAAGATGATTTAGGTCAATTCTAATAGACTTGTGATGGAGAGAGCCATCTACATCCAGAAAATGGACCATAGGCACTGAATGTGGATCACAACATAGTGTTTTCACCTTTTTGTGGTTGTTTCCTTGCTTTTTGTTTTCTTTTTCATTTCTTTCTTGTTGATCTGATTTTTTATGCAGCATGATAAATGTAGAAAAATATACAGAAATGTTACACATGTTTAATATATATTGGGTTGATTGCTGTCTAGGAGAGAGGATGTAGAGAGGGAGGGAGAAAAAATATAATACAAGGTTTTGCAAGGTAAATGTTGAAAACTATCTTTGATGTATTTTGAAAATAAAAAGTTATTATTAAAAAAGAGAAACATGGCCCTAAAAACTACTTCTGATACTTACTTGTTGTATGGTTCTAGGCAACTCACTTAACTTCTGATGTAGCGTATGTTCAGGGAAGACTAATAACTCTAGATTGAGGGCTGCTTTTCACCTTTGGTGACCACCTAATTCACCTGACACTCAGCTGTGGCTCCAAGAAGCTATAACATGCACAGTAGTCATACCCTAATAAACTGTTGGAGCACAGAGGGGCTAAGCTAGGTTGAGGATAACTGAGGGATCTTAAACCCTATGGTGAGTGATTGGGGGTATCTACACAAACATGTGAAGATTTCCCCTGGTGGATAAGAACAATTTATTTCAATGGCCATGACGATAGGTGAAATAGGTGTTATGAGCACTTAGAGCTTGGTTAGACATTAAAGCCATTGAAGTCATCCATTTTATCTCAAGTCATCACCAGTCATCTTGACTCTGTCCTGCCATCAGACAATGGTGACTGTAAGAGAGTGAGGCTGATGACTTCTGGCTCACTTAAATCAAATTTACACCAAATAAAGAAAAATGCAAAGCATTTGTAAATATGTGTCAATGGAAGAAGTTTCTTAAACCATAAACAAATAGACTTACAAGTACAGAAACAAGATAGTAGAATAGGCACATCTGACCCACTTAGGAGAACAAAATATTTCCAAGCACTTTAGCAAAATCCTTATATAGCAAAAATTGTAAGCTAATTAGGAAAACATCTTGATCCAATGTAAAAACCCCCCTGCATTTTGGAGTCAGAAGACCTGGATTCAAATCTCAGCTCTGTTTCATATTATCAATATGACCATGAGCAAGTTATATAATTTTTTCTTGCACTCATTTTCCCTTTCTGGAAAGTGAGAGTTGAACTAAATGACCTCAGAGTTCTTCTATATTTATAACTCTATGATCCCATCTTTTTCTGGAGGGTCCTTGAATGAAATATTATTTTTATCTATTCATTAAAGCAGATTACTGAAGGACTTCTAATATGTTAATATGATACTAATTTAATTCAAGTTGTTCTATGTGCTGAAAAGCAATAACATTGAATTTAACAATATTTGATTATTTAAATTTTTATTTATTCAAACTGATTTTCTTTTCCACATTAATCTAAATTAACAGATTTGTAGACTTTTGTTGTTGTTGTTATTTGTTTGTTTTTATTTATTTCCTGTTTCTGAAAGACTGGGCTGCTGAATGACTTCAACTAATTTGTCATCTAATGCCAGGCAATAAATTCAGAACCCTTTATTTCTATAGCTGAACAACCCACTAATCTGAGAAAAAGAATATATATCTGGAGGAGATGAGCTTTTGGTTCTACATGAAGTTCTACTTTATAAATTGGTCTAGGACAACAATTAGTTATATCACCTCCATAATTTTGGAGTTTTTCTTTTTGCCTAAATATTAAGACTTCTACTGGTGCTAAATGATTCTTTTTGTGTCTTATCTCCTTTGTACTTTTGTCTTATTTTGGGGGAATAGAATGCAACAAAATAAGGAGGAAAGCCATGAATGGGTTTTGTCCAAAACAAGGGAGGCTAAATGCCTTTATTAGCTACTTGAAGGTTATTTTGGTAATCTCAAATAGACCTCCCACTGTCTTATAGAAGGATTGCCCTTTATGTAAAACCAACAGACTCATACTTAAGAATATAATTTTGGAGAATAAAGCATAGTGGTTATACTTCTGATAAAGAAAAAGCATGGCCCCTCAAAATAGTTGGAAGAGGCTTTTGGAAACAACACAGATACCTCACTGTAAATAATTATTTAGTCCTTCTGGGAAGATATCTGAGAATAAAAACAGTGGTATTAAATTTACAAAAATTCTGAACATTGAATTTCTCAAATAGCATACTCTGAAAATATGCCAGAAGAATTATAGCATACCAATATTCCACAATTTTAATTTTATTTGAAATCACCAAATCTTGACTTTCTCTAGAATATTAATTGGATCTATACACAGTAGGGGCTTTGAACTTTTTCATCTGCCCAGAAGTCTACTTTCCTATATCTTTTATCTCTTCCAATTAGAGTATGAAGTTCTTAAAAGGCAGGTATGATCTTTCTTTCAATTTGCATCCTCAGCACTTATCATGAATAGAACTTATAAAAGCTTAATAAATTTTTGAAATATTTATTCATACTCACATAGTCAGTCTTTTTATTTGAAGGCATTTGCTTCACCAAGCTCTTTTCTACCTTTATAATATGCAAAAAGGATACTGGCTTAGGTATTCTTTTAAAAGTAGGACATAGGAATTACTTAACTCTTTTCTTTTGGTAAATATGTCTGTTTTTGAACAAAGTATAAGACAGGGCAAAAAAAAAAAAAAAAAAAGACTGATGGAAGTCCACTGCTCAATGAACATATAGGAGTTAGGGGAGGGATTAAGAGCTAAGAGATAAAGTGTCCTGGTCCCATTGAACACCTATATCGATGAAAGGGCAAATTAGTGAAACTGTGAATGACCCCAAGAGCAGAGCTCAAATCTGAAACTGGTTACTGAATAAGGAAATAAAGTAGCACAGCTCATTGTGGTGATGACAGCAAATGAGACTGAGAAGAGGAGATGAAGAAGACCTGTGGGTCTAGCTATGTTATTCCCCTGCTCAGGAAACTCAATGATTCTATATTGTCTCCAGAATCAAACATAAAACTCCCCTCAGTTTGGTATTTAGAACCTTTCATAATTTGTCTCCAATCTATCCTTCTGTATTCCTTAAGTATAACCCTTCTTCCTCTTTTATGCACTCTGTGGTCCTGAAAACTAGTGTTATTCCCAAGCCACATGAAACAATCTATCTTCCATTTCCATGGATCTTTGAATGGTCTCCCATACCTGGAATGTTCTTCCTCTTCATCTCTTCTCTTAGAATATCTAGCTCCTTTCCCTCAATCTATCAGCCATTCAGTAAGTGCTTACTATGTTCCCCAGATTGCTAGATGATGAAGATATGAAAACACAAGGAAATAGTCCCTCCTACTAAGGATCTTACAATATAGTCAGAGAAGTAATATATGTGTATTTGTGTGTCTGTAGAATGAAACAAATGGATACTAAGGCACTAATAGCTAGAGTTCCATGCTTCTTGCTACTAATTAAATATATAATAAACTATGTAACCTTAGAAAAGTTGTTCAATCTTTCTCAATATCAGTTTTCTCATCTACAAAATAAGATTAGTTTAGACTGCTGTTACTTAAACCGAGTCATAACTTGTAGCTCCATAATGGGTCGAGTAACCTAATGTGGGGGTTGCAAAAAACATTTGGCAACAGTAAAAAAAAATCAAATATTTTGCTTAAATAATTCTAGATTTAATCACATCCATCTCAGTATGCAAATTTGCTTTCATCTTTAATATATGGTATTATATGTATACCAAAGATTTTATTTAAAATAATTTTCATTATGATTATCAATAAATGTTTGATTTACACACACACATATTTATATTTATATTTATGTTCCTCTATGCCTGGGGTTGTGTAAAAATTTCTTGGGTGAAAAGGAGTCTCAAGTGTAAAAATTTTAAGAAACTGATTTAGATGATCAAATAACACTAAAATTTCGAGTATAAGTCCCATGATACTCTTGGCATAAAAGTACTAAGCAATTTCATTACTAATAAAGTAATGCATTTACTTGGAACAATGAAATTTGCAGTAGGTACTGTCTATATTATCACTTCCATTTCCAAATGGGAAAACTGAGATTTTAGGAAATTATGTCAATTATCACAGTGTTATTAAGTGTCTGAAGCAAGATTTGACCTTAGTCTCTCTTTACCTAGTATAATAATGAGTATTCATAATTAGGGGACTGCCAGAATTTTCTATCATGTTATTTCTAGTTCCTATTCAGCAAATAGACAAAACTTGATTTAATTTGAATGCTTAAATATTTTTATTTTATTATAAAATGGAATATTCCATAATCAGAAACATTCACTTATATCAACATTTTAAAATCACTGAAACAGGTATTTTCACTTTATTTGATACTTTTTTGAAAATTCTTTGGAAGATTTCCCATCAGATCTATTATTTTAATATTCTTATAGCAAAACACACACACACCCCCTCTAGGTATCCACAATTTAATACTTTTATGGATTTATGATCTCATTTATGTGGTTAGTCCCTCTACCACTGCAGAAGCAACTCATTTATACATTCTTTTCCTGTGTAACTCTTTGCCATATCCATCCCTAAATACTCCATCGAATATCTATCTAATACATAGGAAGCTTTCTTTTAAGGTGTATTGGAAACCAGTGCAACTCTTGAATTGTTCATCTGTTTTTACCATTCTTCCTATATGAAGAAATTTTGTCTTTGGTCAAACATGTCCTTTATGAGATTTTACTCAATGGCTAAAATCTGCAGGACTATTGTTATTGAGTAATTTTTTTCAATCATTTAGCTTTTTGTGACCTCATTTGGGTTTTCTTGGCAAAAATACTGGAGTAGTTTGCTGTTTTCTTCTCTAGATTATTTTACAAATAAGGAAACTGAGGCAAATTGGATTAAGCAACTTGCCAGGGTCATATAGTTCGTTAATAAATATCTGAGGTCTGATTTGACATTAGTCTTTTTTTTATTCCAGTCTAGTGCTCTTATCTATTGTACCACTTAATTGTCCCATCCTTTGCACCACCTTAAGCAATTTTTTTTGTCTTCTATTATAACCTTTTCTCTCTGTGTATATATTCCTTATCTTTCTTAACATATTTTAACTCTCATCTAAGCTTTGTATAACCAGTATCTTACCCAGTATCTTGAGCATAGAAGATATTTAATATTTGCCAATTAAATTAATTGATCTAAAAGTAGGGGAAAGACTATATTGAGGCTGAAATTTAATTTTTTTCTGGTAGATGAGTGAAAATAAGAAGAGTTAATTCAACCTAACCTTCATTTCGACATCATTTTAACCTAATGGTTTCTTTTAAAAATCAATAAAAGGCATAGTATATTTCATTCATTTCTCTTCAAATTACCACACAATACAATGTAATGAGACTTTTGAGTTTCTGAGCACTTCAAAAAACTCTTCCCCTGTCATTATTTCCTAGATAGCACAACGAAATTTAATGATCAAATCTCTCAAAGTAATTTGATTTGTATGAAATGGACAACAAAGCATTACTAATGAAGTGACTTTAGCTAAATTGTAATTATATGTGCAAGTGCATCAATTCAACTTGGTCAAACAATTAGATGATTAATCATGCAGAAAGTATAACAGCACAATTAGACAGATTATTTTCCCCACTCCTTTCTTAGTAAGGTGTTTCTACTCTTTGAGGTCAAGATACCAGATTGCTGTTGAGTTGTTAATTTGTTACTGGTGTCAATATAAAACATACATAAATGACCACATTGTATATGTGGAAGAAATAGTGAGAGAAAGAGAAAGAACATCCATGCTGAATCTAATTCTCCTCTTCTGAAAAAAGGATGTAAATTTAGTTATGTATGTGGTCCCATATTTCCCATATTTAGTTATATAGGAAATACTTTCACAATATTTCAAAATCACTGTGTCCCCTTTGAAATAATATTAATGCCACCTATCATCTAGAATACTGGGAAGGTGTCATTATATCAATTTTATGCACATATAACACAAAGCCAACATTATGACACCATACACTTGTTATTCAATAACTCCACAAGATTAACTAACAATAGCTAACATTTATATAGTATCTAGAAACATACAGTGTGCTAAGTATTTGACCAATATTATCTCATTCAATTCTCACAACAAATCTGGGCAATTATGGTTCCTATTTTACAGATGGAAAAAATGGAGGCAAAGAGATATCCAATGTCACTAAGTAAATGTGACTCCAAACCCAGTGCTCAATCTTCTATGCCACTTGGATGCTTCTGTAGGCTATCAGAAATCCTCACAATACAGATGCTTAATTCTACAGAAGAATCATGGCCCACTACATTAATCAATAAATTAACACTTTTTTGGAAAACCTATAGGTCCTCCAGCAAGAGGAATATAAGTTAAGGTTCTCTCTCTCAAGGAATGTACTGTCTAGCTGTATGCTGGCAGACATTCCTTGCCAGGCAGTATTCCAGACTTCCTCAACCATGACTTGGAAATCTCTTGATCTTGGAAGTTCTCTTCATTCCTGGACTTTAAACACTGGAAGTACCCTCTGACCTTGTGGTTTTTCCCTCTAATTGGACAGCTCACAGAAGAAGGTTGCTCAGGATAGCCATTATCTTCATTCTTTTCCAGGATGCATTCTGAACTTTTTCTAACATGGGGGGAAGGGTAGAGACTATCTTTTATTCCACTTGTCTTTAGATTCCTAGTGTTTAGCACTAAGTCTGGCCTGTATTAAGTGCTTTATAAATACTTATTGAGTGACTGAAGGTACAAGAATGACCAAAACAAACAATAAAAGCACAGTATAAATTAGCATACAATTATCTAATTAAATGCTACAGAAAAAAATAACTTTATAGTGTCCCTTATTTTGAATAACTATAAACCTAGGAACTTACTGTATTTATGTAGTTCTTTGCAGTCTACAATCTACATTCAAGACATAGCTCACCTGGGACTCCCCTTCCATTCAGTGCTTAACTTTTTACTTAGCACCAACTAACACTACTCTGTTTTGTATCTCCTTTTTGCATAACTTTGCTAGGTAAATAGGCTAGCTTTTATGATAAACTAATTTGTGCAAAGGTATTGATGATTTGCTGTATTATTTATTCTATGCGTTTTTTCCTGAAAAAGTAGATTTCCTTTCTAAAGGAGATCTTCTGACACAGGAAAGAGGAATGACGGTAGGAATTCTGTATACTGTGACAAACTATCAGGAATGTTATTTTGGAGTCATGAAATGATGTTTCATTGATGTTCATACCACTCTACCTTTGAGCAAGCTAGCCTTCACAGAGGAGATACCTGAAAACTAAAAAAGGATTAATTTAATATTTTTGCTTCAAAAATGAAAAAGGAATGACTAAGTCATAGAAGTTCAACTTTGGATCAAATGATATAATGTATATAAATCTGCAAACTTTAAAATGTTTTATGAATATGAGTTGCTATTGTTATTATCACATGTTTTTTATCTTTGTGTGTGTGTGTGTGTGTGTGTGTGTGTGTGTGTGTGTGTGTGTGTGCAGCTCAGATAGAAATGGTCCTGAGATAAATTTCCCTTCTAACTACTTTTGATATTATAATTGATAAGTATGTATATGTAATTATACATAGAAAGGAAATGACTACAAAACAAATTTGCAAACAGCCTAGAAGTTAATAACAAATGCTGCTTTATAATCAAAAGTCAATAAACATTTATTAAGTGACTACCATGTGGCAGACAATATGCTAAGCACTGGGATACAAAGAAAAGTAAAAGATAGCCTTTGCACTTTATCTGATGTAGCTCACAATGTAATAGAGGAAAATAAGACCTAAGTAAGCAGGAGAGAAAGAAAAAGATGTCTTGTATCCAGGAGGGACATATGAGATATCTGCTTAAATAGAGTCAGGTCAAAGAGGAGTTTTATATCTAATATTTACTAGACTGAGAATCTGAAGATCTAGACTTTGCCCATTAAATATGGGTGAATTTTAATCAATTGAAGCCTCCTCACTAATCTTTAGTATCCTTTTTTCATAAAATAAACGGACCTAGAATAGGTCATCGGCATGGTCCCTGAGCAGCTCCAAGACTCTGAGCCTAAGGACAAGACTTATCCAATTAATTTAATCTATTCTCACAAATCTTATAGATTCAAGTTAAATAGAAGCTACAACCAATTGACTTTGGCAGTTTTGGGATTCCATACATAAAATCAGTCATTGATCACTGAATTAATGGCTTTCACAAGAAATCAGAAGAAAGGAGGCTTTGGAAATATTGAGGTGAACTTAAAATAAGAGTTAAAAAGATTTAAGGCATTGAGAGAAACAGAGGCTTTAGAGGCAACTAACTAAGAGACCTAGTGGAAAGAACACTAAGCTAGGAGTCAAGAAGATCTGAGTTTAAATTCAGTCTCCCCCCACATACTTACTAATTATATGACCCTGGGTAAAGCACTTAAGCTCTATCTGTCTCAATTTCCTCAACTAAGGATAATAAAGTACCTACCTTACCAGGGTCTTTGTGAAAATCAAATAGGATAATATTTTGAAACCACTTAGCATATTGCCTAATCACTTAATAAATGCTTATTCTATTCCATTTTATCCAATTTAGAGCTAGAAGGGACCTAGGCGATTTTTGCAATTTACAGGTGATGAACCTGAGATCCAAAGAAATGAACTAAATTGAAGTAATGGATCTGGAATTCAAATCTAGGCTTCTGATTCCATATCTCTTTTTAATGTCATTACCTCATGGTCTAAACTCAACTTTACTTATAAGAATAACTCATATACCTTGGAAATTATGTTAATTTATTACAATCCAGACCAAAAGAATTCCAGTGCTAGTAGGGAAACTACTAAACTATAAAGACTTCAAGTATGGGCCCAGTGATGAATGTATTTATGATCTAAGAACCAGCCCATTAGGTTTGAAAAAGGGTGACACAGTGATAGAGTGCTTGAGCCTCAAGTCAGGAAAACTCATCTTCTTGAGTTCAAATCTGACTTCAGATATTAACTAGCTGTGTGATCCTTGTCAAGTCACTTAATTCTGTCTGCCTCTATTTTATCTATAAAATGAGCCAGAAATGGCAAACTACTACAACATCTTTGCCAAGAAAACTTCAGACATGATTGAAAAATGACTGAATTTCCCTAGTCTGGTCTAATGGTGATAAATTACAAGGAGATTATGATATTATTCGTGTATGAATGTGCCCATAGTGATGAAATTACAAGTTCTTGAAGTAAGGATATATTCCCAGGAGAGGAGAAATATCATGTATATATTGATTGATAATATTGGAAAGTGGGATTAGTGGGACTAGAAAAAAAGATACTAGGAAAATTATATAATACAGTATGAAATTAGGTTTCCATTATCATTAAAAAAAAAAACAAAACTATTGGCAGTTTCACTATAGACCAAAAGATCAATCTCTTCCAAATTCTTTTAAAAACTTAACTCAGGTAATAATCCTTCATTCAAAAAACATTCCTCTGGCTTATACAACTGTTAATTGAATGCACAGATGGTAAGAAGGTCATCTCACTAAAAAAGGCTGCAATGCATCAATGGGGAACTATAAGATGTGATCAGCAAACAGAACAAGTCTATTGCTAGTTTAGCTCAGTTGGTTGAGACACTATAGTGATATGACCAAGGTCATGGCTTTGATCCCTAATGAGCCAATTAGCTTTGCTCTGTTATGTGGCCACAGACATATCCAAATCCAATCTAGAGAGTGTCAATGGCATAAAGCCAATAATTCTCCTGGAAAACACCCCAAAGCATATAGTCTATGGATAATATTGTACATTATTAGTGATACCTTTATCTATGAAAGACAATAATAAATAAAATAAAACTGAAATATTGGAGAGTTGGAAATCACCGTAAGACCAATTTGATAATGTAATAACTACAATTCAGTGCATGATTTAGATGTAATTCCATATTTAGAATTTAATTTAAAAAACAGACTTTTTTCACTGAAGCATAAAGATGATTTTGTGTGATATTTTATCAATATGCATTGATCTAAAAACAAATAAAATGCTGAATCTGTATACAAATTTTCATAAGATAAGGATTCATGTGCAGAAAACATTGTAAGCACAGTATTTAGAAATACTTGGATTAGCTCCAAGGTAGTTGAACAAAAATGAGACTAATAAAATATAATTAAACATTAATTACTGTAACTATCAAAAATAATTGACTTGTACAAAACACAGTACTCCTATTAAAAAAAAAGAAACCTAAGGGTGATAAAAATATATATAGTATTCTTTCCTGTAGACATAATAATTGCTGTGTAGCTATTAAATTTATAGACAACTGTTAAGATACTTCTGTGACTCTTTAGTATTGTGAATTCAAATCAGTTTGAAAGAGAATTGTCTCTAAATAAGTCCTTAGTACTATTTAGCACCTTCCCAGTAAATACTACCATAAAATCAATGACATGTGGGAAGAGTAAATGAAACAGAATCTCACATACCATTTATATACTTCTGCTTTGAGAAGAGAGTTTTCAGGTAAGAAAAAATGTGATAAACCAAGCTATATAAATATGATGGTGAATAATATAATAGCACTTTAATGAAACTGATCATTGGTCTGCATGTGATATCTTCCATTGTAAAGCCAGTAGGGTCACACTGCTTTTTAAAAATAAGTTGTAATTTTTTTTAAACATGTGTTTTTTCCCCTTTATGAACTTATTTCTTAAAGTCAGACAAAAATGAATGAATATGATGATAGGCACCTTCATGTAGAAATTGAGCTTCTTCAAATCTTAAGATCATAGATTTAGAACGAGAAGGGATCTTAGAGCTCATTTTGTTCAATTCTTCATTTTACAGATGAAGAAACTGAGACTGAGAGGTATTAAGTGACTTGTCCAAATTACCACTTGGTGATAGGAGCTGGAATTTGTATTTAGGTACTCAATTTCTGTCCTCCAAATTTCATCCTTTTTCCACTATAGCACTTAACAATTTTATTTTAATTTACTGTAGAAGCATTTAATAAAAGGAAATATAAAACTGAATTTATTGAAATCATTAAGTAATAAATCCATGTTGGGGAGAAGGAGAAAAAGAGAGGAATAACAACAAAGAGCTTTCACTTTTAGAAATAGCATGGAACTTCTTTATCCCAACAGTGTTAGGTGTGTTGTGAGGCTAAAAGGAGATAACGAATGTAAAGCACTTTACAAATAAGGCATCATATAAATGCTAGTTATTATCATTATTATTAGTCCAAAGTAATCTCTGATCTAGTGATGACTTTGTTGTCTGCTTCTTCTGCTACACACTTGCTGAGCTTGAGCAATATTTATGGAATATTACAATGAGTGTGTTCAGCTAAATTGTTAATAAATGGGATGATCTAGGGCAGGGGTTCTCAAACTACGGCCCACAGGCCACATGCAGCCTACTGAGGACGTTTATGCAGCCCGCTGGGTTATGGAAAATAGGCTGAGGGGCGGAGACAGAGTATGAGTTTTTGTTTTTACTATAGTCCGGCCCTCCAACAGTTTGAGGGACAGTGAACTGGCCCCCTATTTAAACCACTCATACCACTGGGAGGTATGAGGAAGAGTGATATATGCATACATACTTTAAAGGTTGTTCTGCACTATTATCACTTTTAAAAATCTAGGCAAACAGCAAAACAATATATAAGCCTTGATTTAAAACAATTGTTGATTTCTGAGGGGTAACTGCTCCCCCTAAATATTTAACAATGGATTTTCAGCCAGTTGAGGGTAGTTCCAACCTGTTCTTGGATAATAGGGGAAAGAAAATTAACCCCCACATATCATTGAATTATCAAAGAAATGTTGACCTGAAAGAATCTTAGAGAGATCACATTTTACAAAAAGGAAGAGAAATGTGCTCAGCTAATTAGGAGGCAAAGGTGAGACTAGAAACCAGGTCACTTTTCTCTTTCCTGGGTAGGTAGCAGAGTTGATAGAAAGCTAGGTCTAGAATAAAGAATACCTGAGATCAAATCTGGTCTTAGACTTTTCCTAGGTGTGTGACCCTGGGAAAGTCATGTAACCCTATCTGCCTCAGTTTCCTCATCTGCAAATAGAGGTGGACAAGGTTATGGCAAATCATTTCAGTGTCAAAACAAACAAAACAACCAAATGGGGTCTAAAAAGAGTTGGACACAACTGAGCAAGACCTCCTTCCTTGTTTAATATTCTTTCTATTGCCCTATATTTCATCTACCAAGGTTTTGAAGGCATCATAATCTCACTATGCAAAACCTGAACACTATGTAGGGTACCTCAATCCAAATTTGGAATAGAATTTTATTGATAATGAATGATCTTTATATATCTGCACTAAAATAAAATTTCTATAACTATTTCTATTTTCCCCTACAGCCACAAGTCATTAGAAGAGTTGTGATCTATATAGGTGAAAGGAATAGCTACTCAGATGGAATTGCAATTACTGAGATATATTAATGGATAATGGGAAAAATGGAAGAAAGGGTAGGGAGCTGACCTATGATCCTATTAAAGTAAGGGACTCCCAAAGAAGAACTCCCTTTACCAATGAATATTGGTACCTTCTATATCATTTATTGTCTAAGAAAATTACATGGGACAATTAGAAATTAATTAACTTGCCCAGAATCACAAAGACAGTATGTGCTAAGACGGAGCTTAATAGTACCATTACTATTAAGGGACTGTTACTTAACAATTTTTTTTTGGTCAGGTACATCTTGCTCTTCCTCTGAGCTAGATTTGTACCTACAAAAGCATATTTCTGTTGCTGCTTCTTTTTTTTTTTTGGTATTTTTTTTAAAGGCAATTGGGGCTAAGTGACTTGCTCAGGGTCACACACCAAGTAAATGTTAAGTTGTCTAAGATTGAATTTGAACTCAGGTTCTCCTGACTTCAGGGCTGGTGCTCTATCCAACACGCTATCTAGCTATTCCTACCATAGTCTTTACCTAGTAATAATATATTACAATCACCCCAAATTAGAAGTGGCTTGATTTTACTTTAACACAAGATTTAATAATTAGACACATTTCCTTAAATCTGCCTATTTTGAACAATTCAAAATTATGCTATTTAAGAAATTTGTTGAAACACTCCATGTATATGAAGGCTTATTCATGTTAATATTGTTCCATATTGTTACCATAGAGGAATTCCCCAGAGGGGTTATAGTAGCAAGGTTCTGAGAGATGAGCAGGAAACATAACAGGAAATTAGTAATTATGTCATTATAATAGTCCACTACTGACTTTGACTCAGTATGAATTGTGAATCCTACAAGCATGTGAATCAGAATGTAAAACTAAGTATGAACTGAGTTACTTCCTCTAATCATTATTCCTACCTGTTAAGCTATGATTCATTGGATTTAAGAGGATAAAAATATTTCATCAAAAGATCTTTATAGATTTCTAGGTCTCTGAATCATCATTAAGAAACGATCACTTTTCTATTTCATTAAGTATGGCATATTTAAGAAAAATCCACAAATGTTTGAAAATAATTCTTTAGAACCTTACAAGGAAGTGACTCTTCAAACCTTGGGGTTTTGTTCAGAAACTGATTAAAATCAAAAGACACTAATTGGTTTGCCATGCTACTTAAAATTACCTCAATAGGATGCCAAATGAGAAAATGTAGCCATATGTGCTCATTGGGTGTGGAAGGAGGTGGGAAAGGGAAAGGGAAGGAAAGGGTAGAATAACTTGTTTTATTTCTTTTTTTTAAACAGTGGAAAAGCAATAGCATCAACTCATAGAAAACCCCCCAATCTGTCAGCCTCCACGGAGTGTTCAAAAAGCAGTGTTCCTTCCGAAGATGGTTTGAAGTTTTAAAAGGACCAACTGGGCCATTTCAGGTTAGAAAGATCTTTCAGATAAAATAGCACATTACTGGCAATAAAGAAACAAACTGTCAGACTGCCAAGATTTGTGGGAGATAAAGTCTGCACATTAAATCATTTTCAGAGGGAAATCCACTTAGGATCTGGGAAGAAAAGGAAGTTCCTGTTATTGTTTGATGTATTTTCTGCATCTGAAGTGAGGGAGGCAAGTCAGTCTTTCAAAGATACAGCTGTATATACATTCACAAGAGAAGAATACAGGCCAGGAGGCATAGTAATAGCCCTGTCAAAAAACAATACAAATTATACATGGCAGCTGTGGCTGTTAGGGGCCCCTTGACTAACAGCACCTAGCATAGGGATTGGCATGTAGGAGGTGCTAAATAAATGTTTGGTGACTTGACTTAATTTGACCAAACCTCAAATAAATGGGACTCATCTAAGTAAATTAAAAAGTATTATGCCCACAGATAGGATGGTGATAATTCCATTGTGTTCTACACTGGTTTGCTCACAGCTGGAGCATTATGCTCAGTCTTGGGCAGCACATTTTAATTGGAATGCTGATAAATAGGTTGCTATGGCAAAAAAAAAATCCTCACCTAGGATCCAACCTTCTAGTGAAGAGTTTCTTTGTACTCAGCTGGGCTGCTCTTTGGACACAGGCACAGTCTTTCACTAGGTATATATCAGAAACCTTTTCAGCAGGAGAGAACCAGCTAGACAAAGCTTGCACACCACAGGGGACTTAGCCCTTAAGAATCTAGGGTGACCTGAATGCCAAAATGAAGCACTAGAAATGTACAATCTCATAAGAATCACAATCACAGAGGATACAAAAGGTACTAGAAAGATTCAAGTTGGCTGTAAGTGCATTGTAGCCTGTGACTAATAATTATTGTCAGCTCTGAAGTGTCACAAAAATATTACCAAAGGAAATAGATAAGCAGAAAAAGAGGTGGGTCTGTTGTCCACCATGACCCCAGTAGCTCATTATTGGGAAAATTTCATCATCCTGCAAGATCCCATCAGCCTTGGTACTCTATCTCATCACCTACTTTCAGTTGCTTCAATTAGAAGGTGGAGTCATTAACTCTAAAACTTCCATTTAAAGAGGGAACGCAGCTCAGAACATCTCATTGCTCACCTGGATGAACTACTTTTGAACATGTCTACTATCACACCCCAGCATTGGTACCCTAGCTCCCACTTTTTAGCTTCCTTTTGAATGTTCTTTCCCCATTAGATTGTAAGTTTCTTGAGGGCAGGGAATTTAAATTTTCATATATGTATCCCCACCACTTAGCACAATGGCATGGCACATAGTAAGCACTGAAAAATGTTTAATGATTAACATTGCAAGAGTAAGAGATATCAGATCTGGGGTTGTTGGGTATGTCCCCTATAGAAAATTTTTGGGAACATTTGGAGAATTGCAGCAAGTGAAGTATGGTGGCTGCCTTGTAGTTTGCACTGATTGAGGTGTTCGCTGTATTTCAGTATTCACATTGATGAGATCTATTGCCCTGTTACATTAGGAATGGTTTAGAAAACTGGGAATGTTAAACCTGGAAAAGAGAAGATCTGAGGGAACATAATAGCACTTTCAAAAATGAGAATGGATATTTTAAGGAAAAGAAAATGGGCATTCTTTTAGCTCTGGAGGTCCTGGAATAAGACCAATTGATGAAAGTTAGAGGGAGAAAGATTTTAATGGCTAGAGTGGTTCCAAAGACGAAATGGACTACCTTGTAAGTCTATGAGATTCCTTCTAGTGGAATTATTCAATTAGACTAAAGAAAAGCATCTACAGTATCTATTAGAGCTATTATAGAGGAGATCCTTACATTGGATGGGAGTTTATCCTACATGACATCTAAAATTCATACCACTTAGATTTTATGATTCTAATGAGCAGATGCATTTTATCATTTTAAAAATCCATATCCATAATGTTCATTTCATCAGGCATTGCTGGTAAAATACTTTTAATAGTACTCTATCACATATTTGTCAATGAAACTCTTTGGTTATGCAATTCAACAAACATTTTAAAACTTTTTATTGATATCTTTTGTTTTTATATGACATTGATTTCCTAATGTATTCTCTCCCTATCTAGCAAACCATATTTTGTAATAAAGAATTTTTTAAAAAGAGAAAAAAAGTAGATCAGCAAAACCTAACAAATGTATTGCTTCACTATGTTCACAATATCATAGAACCAGAGCTGGAAGGGATTCTAGATGCTATGTAATCCAGCTCCTGCATTTTACAGAAGAGGAAACTAAGACTCAGATATGTAAAGCAACTTGCCCAAGTATTTCTACTGAAGATAAGATTTGAAGCCAAGGTCTTCCCTAGAAGCAGTGATTTTCCTTTGAATTATACTGCCTCATTCCATACATTCCCTTCTTCTTTTCTTCCCTTCCTTCCTTCCTTCCTTCCTTCCTTCCTTCCTTCCTTCCTTCCTTCCTTCCTTCCTTCCTTCCTTCCTTCCTTCCTTCTTCCTTCCTTCCTTCTTTAGTTCTTTCTTTCTTTTCTTCCTTCCCTATCTCACTCAGGCTGCAAATGCTGGAATTACTACTGACCACTCTGATGAGCATAGGTTTGATTTGCTCCAAATCTGATATGGATGAATTTATCCCTCCTTTACACAACATAGTAACCCTCTGATCCTAGGGATTCACTATAAAAATGTTGAACTTTTTATGAACACCCAATCCATCCTGAGTGTTCAGGGCTCTTGAGCTCAAAAGATCCATTAGGCAAAGTCTCACCAAAAGCTGTGATTATTAGTGTTTACCACCATGCTTGGCAGAATGTATTTTCTCATTTCTTCTCTCAGCCCAAGTTGGGTAATTATAATTCCGTAGCCTTTAGGGTTTTGTTTTTTAAGATAAACATGTGAATGTACATATGCATGTGCTTGCTGTGTGTGTGTGTGTGTGTGTGTCGTGTGTGTGCTGTGTGTGTGTAGAGACACAGACACAACAGAAAGAGAAAGAGAGACAGAGACAGAGAGACAAAAACAAAATGGAATGGTACAGGTCCCTGTATGTAAAAAGATTACAGAATACAATATATAGTATATTAAGCAAAACATACATACATAAATTTAGTACAGGGAAAATTGAAAAGGGTTTGGACATCAAATTGCAAGGGATCAAGGAGTTAAGAGATTGAAAAAAAAAGTAGAGGGAAGAAGTGTTAAACTAATTGTGTCACAGTGACAGTGAGGAAAGACAGGAAAATTGCATGAATCAATGCCAGGGAAAGAAAAGTTTTGCTCATTTTCTCTAACCTCTATTATGTTAATTTCAGGGACAAGGATAAGTCCTAGACCTGTGATTTCATTGATTTAGGGAGCTCCCAATAAAGAATTTTCTTTAACAATCCAACCAGTATTTTATCTGCAACTGATGGACGTAGAAAGCTGTTTAAACAGAGTTTAAGTGAGTTGTCCGTGGACTCTTGGGCAATTCTTGTAACAATCAGGACTTGAACTTGGATATTTCTAGCTCTGAGGCCACCACTCTCATTATTTTGCTATGATAGTCCTCATAGTACCATGCTCCATATTTTATATAGGAAAACAGAAGCACATAGACTCTACCCCAAAGTCCAGGTTTTATAATAATGCCAAAAGAAACTCTTCCGATATCTGGTGTTTAAATTAATAAATTTATGAACATTTTTGAAACCAGTTTTCCTCTAAAAGCTGCCATAAAATTTCCCTTCTTTATTCAGTTATGCTTGCATTTTTTATTTTATAAATATTACATTTTTATTTTGCAAAAGCCCTTGATTATCTATCTGGAAGCTGTCTGCAAAATAAATAAATAAATAAGTAAATAACAATAAAAGTTGACTTTCTCTTATTGCTTCTTTGGACTCTATTTACCATCAGTACTGTGTGTTCAGGAATAAAATAATTTCATGTTATCCCTAGCAAAACATTTAGAAGGTAAATTGACTTTTTTAAAAGTACAAATACAAGTTCACATAAAATAGATTTGATTTTTGGATTACCTAATCTTTGGCATTATTCATCACACTTAGTAGAGATAATCCCCTTCCCTTAGTACAGATAATCACAAATTGACTGCAAATAGATTCTGAAATTTGATGTGTCACAAGTTTCTTCTTTTTTCCCCAACTCACAATAGTATTTATTTGTTCATATTTAAGCAATCCATATTCACACTGCCATCCTTTACTTCTTTTTTAATCATATGCTTTTCTTAAAAATTTGTAAAAGCTGTTTAGATTTTTAGAGACAAGATATAAGAAAATACCTCAAGGAAGTAGGTCATATATAATTTGACACTTTCTTGCTTATTATAAGGAAAATGATTTCTCTGAGACTTTATTTTATTTTTTTGTTTATAATTATGCTTTATATTTACAGAGAAAACCACCAGCACCAGATGGGCTAGCCCACAAATAGTCTGCTGGGTATTGCATTTTATTAGCAAAATGTTATTTTTTCTCTCTTTTACCTCAAATATTTCCTCTGTTATCAGAGTTTAGTTAATCCTGTATATTACCCTACAATTATTTTAAAAATGCACCCTTTTCTAGATTGTTCTGCTCTCTGTCTCCTTATTATCCCCCAAAGTGATGTGCAGAATAGGAACGGGATGTTGGAGAAGGTGAGGATTGGGCCCTCAGAGAACCAGAATCAAGGGATTGTTTAGGGACATAAACAATGTGTCATATAACCTTTGCTGGGCTCTGTTCTTGGATTCTTTTTGAGCTCTTTAGCTGTATCATGCCAGGCCCTGTTCTCCAGCTTCTACTTGTCTTTCTTCTACTGCTGTGCTATTTTCCTGTGAGCTTTCTTGCTTTTCTGCCAAATCTGTGACCCATTTACACAGAGCTTTGGAGTTCTGGCTTGAACTGCAGTCACATGCCCTTCCACATGGTATTCCACCTGCTTGCTAAACTGAAAATCATACTGAGCCTGTCACCTTCTCCTCTGGTGGTAGGACTTTGCTTTCAGATATCATTGATATTGTAAAAGCCTTTCCATACAACTTTCTCTAAAATCTTCTTTTGACATCTCACAGTCCTTCTTTCCACCTCCCTGGTGACTCCAGAATGAGGGATCTAAGTAGAAGCAGTTAATGGAAGATTTTGAAGAAACATTACTTTCTGTTTATGTGGTCACTATTTTCTTTTTTCTTCATTTAAATTTAAATAAAAATGAGAAAAAAACCATTGACGTGTGCACAGAACATGAGAGGATTCAAAATATACTGCAATAAATTTTCATTTCAATAAAACCTATACAATGAATACTACTATACATTGTGTTCAGAGCTGTCCATCTTTTCTTTGCTCTCTAGTAAGTTTTCTTTTATATTCTGCTGTGCAATTTTTATTTTACTTTCTTCCCTTCTTCCTCTTACCCCAAGAAGGCTACAATTAAGCATGGATACACATACAAACATACCCACATATATTCGTAGATATCTCTAATCATACACATAAATACATATACATTCATATGCACCTAAGTAATATTGTATTATGCTTATTTGTCCTTTTTCTCTGAAAGCATCTTTCTTCAAAAGTTCAAGTCTTGCCATATTTTACTAAATCCATCAACTAATCATTCCTATACTACAATAATATTTAAATCTTATACTGTCTTTTAAATAGTCTAAAATGGTACTCATCAATATGGCTGATATATAGTGTAGTGAAACTTTTTCTTTTTTGATAAAATCTACTTAAACATTGTTTATATGACATCATGATTATTACCCCTGCTTTTTTAACATAATAAATTCTACTCCTGATTTTTATTTTATGTTTGTGTATATCTCTCATTTTTATAACATTTCCTAAAAGCAACATATTGAGTTCAAATTTTTTAATCTATTATGTTTCCATTTTATGGGTGAATTCATCCAATTCACATTCTAAGCTACAATTACTTATTTTTCTCCTTTCTACTTTCCTCACAATCATTTCTATCCCTCTTCACTCCTCTGCTTTACTTCTATCCCTCCTAACTCCTCTAATTTACTTCTCCCCACTACCTTGTCCTGTTTTAACCTAATCCCTCCCTTATTCTCTCCCATTAGTTTATCCCTTCCTCTTTTGTTTCCATCTGGATTTATACTTTTATGACTTTTATACCCTTCTAGATATGTGTTGTTCCCTCTTTATTACATTCCTATATATAATATTCTCTTACCCACTTACTTCTTTATAAATTTAGAAGATATATACACACATATATGAATCACCCCATCATACTTAGTTTGGTCCAAGCCTATCTTTCAAACTATCCAAATAAAAATAATTGATAATATTTTCATATATAAGAAGTGAATTATTTGACTATATTGAATCTCTTATAACTTGTTCTTCTTGTGAATGTTATATGTAGACTCTTCCCTTAATTTTTCTGTTTTTTGTTATAAATATCTGAAAATCTTTCAATCTGTTAAATGTCCATTTTCCCCACTCAATATTATTCTTAATTTTTCTGTGTAACTTACCCTTGATCATAAATCTGGTTCTTTTGCTTTTCAAAATATAGTATTCCAACACCTATGGTCCTTCAATATAATAACTGCTAGGACTTGTGTAATCCTTATGATAGCACCATGATATTTAATTTTTTTTTCTTGTTGCTCCTAATGTTTTTTTTTTCTTTTCCTTAACGTGGGAGCTTTAAAATTTGGCTATGATATTCCTATAAATTTTCCTACTGGGTATCATTCAAGTGGTAATCAGTGAATTCTTTCTTTCTGTTAAGCTTTCTTTTTTTAGAACTTTAGGGCAATTTTCCTTGATAATATCTTGTAATGGTATAACAAGATTCTGTTTTTATCATAATTTTCAGGCAGTCTAACTATTCTTATATTATTTTTCCTCAATTTCTTCTCCAGATCAGTTATTTTTCTGATAGATGTTTCACATTCTCTTTCATTTTTTCATTCTTTTGATTTTGCTTTATTATTTCTGTGTGTCTTACAGTGGTATTAGCTTCCCTGTAATTCTAGTTTTCAAGGACTCATATTCTTCCTTAAATTTTTGGTTCTCTATTTCAGATTAATTAACTTTCTTTTCATATTTTTTTTTAAATTTTCCTGGATTACTCTTATTTTTCCCCTAATTTTTTTCTTGATCTCTTTTCTTTAATTTTTAAAGTTCTTTTTAAATATTTGATGATATATTAGTACTATATTCAAGCTGAATCTTTGTCCCTATAGGGCAGATCTTTTCTGGGGTCTTCTCAGGTTGCTTTACCTTGACTTTTGTTTATTTCTATTGCTCTATATTTCCTCTGTGACAATGTTGTTTTTTTCTGTGGAAGAAATTTGGAGAGCTGAAAGTTTTCTGAGCTATGCAGCTATTTTCCCAACATTCTCTCTGTTGTCAACATGAGGACTGAGTGAATATATAAGAGACACCAAAATATAATAGAGTGTGGATTTGGAATCATAAATATCTGGATTTGAATCCTATGTCACATAATTATTAAGTGACTCAGACACTGAATCACTCTGGACCTCAGTTTCCTTATCTGGAAAATGGGATGGTTGAATTTAATGAACTCTTTGGTCCATTTCAGCTCCAAATTTATGAACCAATGAATATATGAATCCAAGAAACTGTTAATGTTGAAAGAAAGTCTCTTACGAAGTTGGACCCTACAGAATAGATTTGGCTTTCTTTTAGAAAAATCTAGAAAATTATGGCTCATTTTGGTCTATGCTATTATCATCATCTGCAAAAGTAGCTGGAGGCTCATTTCCAAAAAGTAGCTATTAATAGTTCAATGTCAGACTGGGAAACATATTGATCTCTCCTTCCTGACACTCATAACACTTATTATCTAAAACATTTATTTAGCAATTAATCATGAACTGCCTTGTGACATCTTGTATTGTTGTTCTGTGCTATCATTTAACTCTTTTATTATTTACAGTTTTGTATATTCATGTGTTGTCAGGCTATAGTAGCTTACTTGTGTTGCAAAGCATTCAGAAAAGTTATGAATTGAAAAGGAGATGGGCCTTTCACATAGTGACAACAGGAAATGAAATCTGCTGCTCTGAGTATTATACTATTTCCAAAGAATTTTCTTTTTTTTTTTTTTCTTTTACTTTTCATTGTTTTTTAATTTATTTTTTTTTCTCCTGAGGCAGTTGAGGTTAAGTGACTCACCTAGAGTCACACAGCTAGGAATTAAATACCGTGTTTCCCCGATAATAAGACCTATCCTGAAAATAAGACACCCACATACTCTTTAATATTCCGCTAAAATAAGCCCTCCCCCGAAAATAAGCCCTATCGAACTTACTATGAAAACGGTCATCATGGTGATCCCCTGCGCTATATGCTGCGTAGCGGTACCTTCAGTAAGCAGCGCCGCCCTCCCCTCCCGGGTGAAACGCACGTCGCGCTCCGAGCTGCATCCAATCAGAGCTGCAGCAGTGAGCGCGTCATCCTCTTCTTCCCTGGTGATTTGCTTGCTGGTGCTACTGAGAGCAGCGCCGCGGAGTAGAGCTGAGACAGGACCATCTAAAAACTCGGTAAGTTCAGTAAGCGATGGAGAATAAAATAAGCACTCAGGGGGCATGATGGAGGCTAAAAGGGGCATGATGGAGGCTAAAATGGGCATGATGGAGGATAAAAGGGGCATGATGGAGGCTAAAATGGGCATGATGGAGGATAAAAGGGGCATGATGGAGGATAAAATAAGCCCTCCCCTGAAAATAAGCCCTCTGGTGTTTTTTATCCTAAAGTGAGGGAACAAGTTTTTATTAAACACCTACTATGTGCTGGGCACTGTGCTAAGCCATTTAATATATTATTTCATTTTATCACAACAACCTCGGATAGTAAATATTATCATCCTCATTTTACAATTGAGGAAAATAACAATTAAATTATTTGGCCAATGTCATACAACTGCTAAGTGTCTGCAGCTAGATTTGAATTTAGCTGTACTGACTGCATATTCTGTTTCTCCACAGGACAACTTCATAGCCTCTGGACAGAGATGTTTTTCATTATTATGTATATGAATAAAATGACTTTATAATCAAGCCTGTAGATCAGATCACTTTATAGATCTTAAAACACACCTCTATTTGACTATGAAAATTATGAGATATTCAAAATGGAAATGTTTTCCAAAGGAATGATGTCTAGTCTTATTGTTTTTTAAACAAAAGATTAATTTTTTAGTTTCATCATAGTCTTATTTATGGGAAAAGAGACTGAACTCTTAATGCCCTTTCTAATCTTGGGCTTCCAAGAAAGAGAAACTGACTTTCCTCAAACATCCACAATTAAATATTTTAGTTTTGGGTATTTTCTGGCCTCTTCTTTAGAAACCTCATTTCCAACTGTGTGCTTTATTTATTTCATTAATGTGACTTTCTATTCATATTCTCATCCTTAGTGATCCCACTTGAATGGGCATATACCACCAAGAAAGTCAAAGATAGAATCACAAAACAGTATATGGCAAACTATTCCTAACAATACAGTAGTATTATAGTAGAGAACTGAAAATAATTAAAAATGGCTGAATAAAATGTAGTTTATCACAGATTTCTCAATTAGCATGAATTTGTTGTGTCTGTTATGTGGTAGGTGGTATGCTATATACAGAACTGAAACAGTCCCTTCTCTCAACGAATTTCTATCAGGAAATTTCCTGAAAGGAATTTCCTATCAGGAAAGATGATCTAACAAGTATTTTCGTGTGTGTGTGTGTGTGTGTGTGTGTGTTTATATCTGCCTATAAAAACCTATATATTCAAAATATGTTACTATGATAAAATATTATACCAAGTATAATCATAACTATGAGAACTTCACTAAAGCGTGTAAAGATCTATATGAATTAATACAGAAAAAAATGAAGACATAATCTACATGATAACCAAAATCATTTAATGAAAATATCACGAAAAGGAAGGCAAACTCTGAGTAAATGCAAAAGCTAATATTGGTACCAAAGAACATATTATGAAATATATCTTCCTTTTATAAGCAGAGAAACGGGAAACCATGGGGACAGTATGTTATTGTATCCTTGGTTAGAAATAGCATATTGGTTATTTTTGTTTAACTGTTTTCCTTTTTGAAAAAAAGATATTAATATCTCCCTCCCCAGGTGGGATAGAATTTACTCAGTTAATAAGTGTGATATTAAAAAATGGCATCAATAAAACTTATTTAAAAAAGGGAAAATTTCTTAGTTATGTAAGTTACTTTTAAGCATTTAATGACTGAATGAAAAAACGCATCCATTAGGGATTTACTACATGCAAAGCATTGTGTTATGTGCTAAGAACACAAATGGAAGATACAACAGTCACCACTCTCAAGGAGCTCACATTCTAATGAAGGAGATACATGGAAGATTTCAGCAGCAAGTCACGTGCAAAGGTATCATGGTCCTTGTGGAGCAGCAACAAAACACATGTCAATGTCTCTCCCTTAATATTATTTCCACTGATAAAATCATATCCATTTCTGATGTTGAACCATTTAATAGTGTTGAAACTTTTCTTTTCGAGGTCTTCAGTAACAGTGGCTAAAGCATCTGTAGGAACCAGTCAGTATCTGTATAGGGTTTGTATCACTGGATGACAGCTAAGGACTCTGGGCTGGAAGCATTGTTATTTCTAAGGCTCTAGGGTCACAGTCTGGATATCTTCTCCATCAGTCTGAGGGGATATGATGGCCAAGATGATGGCACAAGCTTGACTTGTTGGGCCTCCTGTCTTTCCTTTTTAAAGGGAAAAAGTGCAAGTCACTTAATCTCTCTGTGTAGTTTTCTCATCTGCCAAGTAGGAATAATAATACTATCTACCATTAGGGATTATTGGGAAGATCATATGAGATGATATTTGTAAACCTTAAAGCACTATATAAAATATCATGCTATTGTTGTTATTATTATTGCTATCCTAATAAGAAGTATAGGAAAACAGGAATTTATATGTATACTTGCCCATTCAGGACTAATAACATCCTATTTAGGTGTATATGTACTTGAACCTAAAGCAAGGGAATGGGACTATGGATTTAAGAATAAAATTAAATAGAAGAGAGAGGAATGAAAAGAATTGTTGCTGTTGTTCTTTATCTCCCTGTTTTATAGCTGAAAAAATTAGAGTAAGTGACATTTTAACCAAGATCACTCAAGTTATTAAGCATCAGGTTGTTATTATTTAGTTATTTTTCAGTTGTGTCCTGCTCTTTATTACTCTGGGGTTTTTTTTTGGGGGGGGTTCCCAAAAAGATACCTGAGTGAGAGGCTGGGATTTTTTCTCAAGACCTTCCTTCCATCCATGACTTTTCATTAGTACTTGATCACAAGCTTGTAACACATCCCAACTCATTATCATGCTTTAGTGAATTGACACCAAATTTAATTTCCTTTGCTGTAAATCATGACTTTCAATTCATCTTGGATTATATTTACTAATTAATTGAAAAATTATGCCCATTCAACTCAGCCTAATCATGAATCACTAGTAGTATCATTTTTGTCTATGGAAAATAGACTTTAGTAGAAGTAGCAGCAGCATCTAGGAATTCTGATCCATTTTTTAAGAGCAGGAAAACTTAATTTTAAATGTTAACAGATATTTTTCATAATAAATCAGTTATTAGGTCAATAAATATTGATTAAGTACATTCTATTATCTGCTAGGCACTATGCTAAGCTCTGGGGATACAAAGAAAGGTAAAAGATAGTCCTTATTCTCAAAGAGTTCACAGTCTTATACTTTACAATGTACAAATAATTATGTGTAAAGAAGACAGATGCAGGACAAAATTGGAGATGAGCAAAAGAGGAAAGGCCCTAGCATTAAGGGAGATGGGGAAAGATTTCTTTCAGATGGTGGGGTTACAACTAGGACTGAAAGTATTCAGGAAAGTTATTTGGTAGCAATGAGAAGGGACAAGATTTTAGTCATGGAGGACAGTTTAAAAATGAAAATGACCAGTTGGGAAATGGAATCTTATAATAGTAAGGAGCACAGTGTCACTGAAATACAAAGTACATTCAGGAAAGTAAGATATAAGAAGATTGGAAAGGTAATGGAAGGCCAGGTTATAAAAGAGTATGACTATTAAACAGAAGATTTTATATTCAATTCTAGAAGTGATAGGGAACCACTGAAGTTTAATGAATCAGAAGTGAAGGGATAAAGATGACATGAACAGGACTCTGCTTTAGAAAGCTCCCAGAAAATGAGGGAGATACTGAAAAACCAGAAAGAAAAACCTAAAGATTCCTGAACCTGAAGATCCACTTATTGTAATCTTTGGCAATATTCACATAGAATGTGCACAATAGTGTCATGCATTTATATGTTTTCTCTAAGAAGCACAAAACATTTTACAGATGTTATTCATTTCAGTCTCCTAACAATTCTCTTTGTACTCATTTCCAAACATCACATGAAGAAAAACAAAATATGGCGTAACAGAATGCAAACTGTGGATCTGCTATGTGAGACGGAATATAATTTTCTGATAGGGGTTAAGATGGGAGGAAAGGGCAAGTGCTACAAAAAAAAAGTAGAAGCTATGGACCTTTTAAAATGTATAGATAAGAATGAATTATAATTCTAATATAATATTTCATCCATAACAGAAAAAAGAAATGTATTTTTCCCTTTCCATGGATAAAGCCTTTTTCTATGCATATCATAGGTACAATCACTTACCCACTCTTTCAGTATCTAGTTCTTCCACTTATCATTTCCTTCTCTAGAATTTTAGTCTCTTCTTTACCATTAAGTCACTCTCCTTTGCTATTAAATGTACAGAGAGTAAGAGCTTCTATTTGACCTTAACCTAGTTCTACATTAGGTGGTCAGGAAGAAGATACAAAGCACAACAAACAATTAAATATTGTAAGTTGGAATGGTTGGAGACTACAGCTCAGCGGGATTAATTTGGAATTGTTTCCTGAAGTAAAGTTCATGGCAGAGGAAAAAAAAGATTTGGATTGATTTTTACTGTCCAATTCATTCATGCTAAACTTCAAAATTCTGATAAAACTGGGGTTATTTTGGTTAAAAAAAATCCTCAATCCATTAACAATTAAAACAAAAAAAACAAACTCAAATTGGATCCATATCATCCTAAAGCCCTCCCAATGGCCACCAGAACCTCTCAGCAAAAGGCCAAATGATGATTTTCTCAGGTCATAATCAATCTAGAAGACATTCCTAATTTAACAGGTCAATGGTTGGTTATGTACTCAAAGAGCACTCCAAATGCTAGTTTAAGAGACAATGATTGTATGCTAGATATGCATTGCATGCTAGAAGGGAATGAATTAAGCCATCAAGAATTTATTAAGAACATATCACATGGCTAAGTATTGAGAATTCAACAACTGACACAACAACAATAGCAAAATAGTTTCTCCTCTGCAGCGTATATTTGAATAGGAGAAACAAGATGTAAACATACTATTTACTAGTTTCAATTTTTCAGAACTCAAGTTAGAGACAAAGTTACCTTATTATATATACCCAGAGCCTCCCAGATATTCTCAGGATGTAGATTTGTATTGGAGCTAGTGAAACCCATGTAAAGCTATAGAAGAAACCTTGACTTAAGAATAAGCTGGAGGACCAATGGAACAATACTGGGTTGAATCAATTCTGCCTAACCACACTACTTTAGAACAATTATGAATTCTGGGAATCTCTTTGAATGGAGAGCTATGTGTAGCAGTTGCTGATCTCTCCAGAGACTGTGCATTTCTAACATTCTATCCACCTTCAGTTACCCATACCAATTTAGGCATAAATGACCCCACAATCTCAAATAGTCATTTGGAATGTTTAGGAGTCCAACAAATTATTTCCTGTGAGATTCTAATACATTTTAGGTATAAAATAATAGCAATTATAAATAAACTATAAAATTCCTATATATTTTCTGTTTCATAGCATAGCAATATTTCACTTCAGGGGATGTACAATGTGGGAGTTAGCATACCAATTACCAGCTATTTGTATAGATGAATGTATCTATGACAACTGACATATGTGCACGTGCATACGTGATTTTATTTAACAATGTAGCATGCATAGATATTCCTTGCCTTTTCCCACACTAATATGTGGAACTTAAGGGCATCTTCTTCTAGCCAATGGGGTGACTGTCAGTGTACCATGCCAATTACTTAGACATGTGAGTCTGAAAAGAGTCTCCTCCCTACAAGTATTGTCTTAGAGGCAGGCAGGAATATCTGCTCATATTCAAAGACTATTCCTGAATATTCTGTCCTTTCTGGCATTTAAATTTTTTTTTAATTTAAAATTTTTTTAGTTTTTAATTTTTTTTCCTTTCTGGCATTTTATGATATTACCCTCTTAATTTGCTTTCTTACTGTCTGACTACTCATTCTTAATCTCATTTTTTCATCATCTATATCATGGTACCCAATTCCAGGTGTCCCACAGGGTTATACCCTGGGCCATCTCCTCTGCTCCTCTACTATCTAGCTGCAGTCTCTTTCCAGAGATTCAAACTTTTATCACTACTTGTCTATTGGACATCTTAGAAACATCTCAAACTCAAGGTTTCTAAAACTGAATGCATCTTTCTCCCTAAACCGCCCTTCTTCCATACTTTCTATTTTCTTCTAAGGGGCCACTATCCTTCCAGAATCTCATGGGAATTATCCTAGACTCCTCACTCTCCCATATCCCACATATCCAAATACTTGTCAAATTCAGCTGTGTTTACTTCAAAACCCCTTCTCTATTCACAAGCACTAGCTAAATTAAACTCTCACCCTCTCTCACCTATATTACTGCCAAAAGTCTCTTCCCTCAAGTCTCCCCTCACTCCAAATCATCCTAAATACAGTTGGCAACCCCATATAACTTCCCTAGTGAACCAACTCCAGTAATTTCCTATTTGACTTTACAAACAAATGCAAACTATTCTAATTAACTTTTAAAACCCTGAATAACCTGTTCTTTATCTTGATAGTCTCATTGGATATTACTTTCCCTTGCATACTTTGCAATTCAGCTAACCTTTCTGTTCCTGACTCACAGCACTTTATTGACCATTTTTGCACTTTTGTATTGATCATCCCCCATAAGTGTAAATTTTCTCTCTTTATTTTAAGATGCAGGATTTTCTGCATTTTCTGCAGAAAGCCTTTTCTCCCAATTGCCAGAGCCGTTCACTGCCATCCTCTATTTTATGTAATTATTTTGTAGGGAATTGAAGAAAAGGATCATGATGGAAAGGTTACATGTTGTATGCTTAAAAATGCTGTCTGTTAATATGCATAGCTAAAGTTAACTTGCTCTATAAAAGTTATCTTTCTCATCTATATTTTCTTACCCTTTATTTTTTAAACAGTTAATTAAAATGTATTGGGGAATTCAAAAAATTAAGTGACTCTTTTGAATAGTTATCTGATTACTTTTATTTTATTGGATCCTAGACTTTAAGAGACAGCTTAGTATATACAGATTGAAACCAATTTTAACACCTGTATGCTTATCAATAAGTGTTCTTAACCTCAAAAGTAAGCACACTGTTCAACAAATTTGACACTCTGTAGCAGCACAACTACCAAATCTATGACCAACTAATTTCAGAAAGGAAGCGAAACATTATAATAAAAGGCACACTTCCACATGTTCATGCTGTCATTTCTGAGCTCTAGTCCAAAACCAACCTCCCAGCTGTTGTTAAATGCATTAAAAATGTACCCAACTCAGTCTGCCAGGCTTTTGTCTCTCCGCCCAATAAGAATAAGTAAGAATTTGATTATGATGTATTTGATAAGTAGTGATCAGTTTCTTCTGGGGCTAAGGTTTGATTTTTTAGGAAACAAATTAAAAGTTGACATTTGTCATTATTATAGAAATAAAAGACTTAATTAATGAGATCTCATTTGAATCCAGTCTCCTTAACCAACCCTCCCTTTGAGTACCCACAGTGAATACCAATATATTTGCATGGCAGTGTTGTGACACATGTAACATATTCATTGTGCTGCCAAGTTGAATAACGATGTGAGAAACTCATCACCATGTGGCAGGATAGCATGGTGACACTGGAGAGAATCATCATCAGGTTGCAATACAAGGTAGTGTCTGAATAATGAATCTGAAATTTATGCCCTCATCTCTGGTATTTAGCACAGGGAAAACAGTAAGCCTTTTCACTCACTTGCAGACATTTCATGGGACTGACCTGTGATTAGAGTAATAGAGAAAAAGGTTACAAAGCATATGTAGTCCTTGACCTAGGAATCATACTGATCAGTTTGTGGTTGAATCAAGATTTAGCTCTTCTCCCATATCTAATGACAGGCATGGAACGGTGAAAGACATTGCTGTACTTGCAGGAGAATAAGCTCATCTATACCTATGCAATAAACATAAGCACACTTATGGAATGGTGTTTTAAATTAAATTAAATTTTTGTTACAATTTAAATTCTAAATTATCTGTCTCCTTTCCTCCTTTCCTTCCCACCTTGCATCAGAAAAGGTTACAATTTGACACAAACATATACACACATACATACATATAAAACCATATTATGCATACTTCTATATATCAGCTTTGTCTTTGGAGGTGGATAGTAGCTTCCTTCATAGGTCCTTTGTAGTCGATTTTAATATTTATAATGCTCAGAATAGCTTAGGTGGTCAGTTATTCATCAAACAACATGACTGTTAACTGTATATATTCCCTTGAGTCTGCTCATTTAACTATTGTTTCATGCAAGTTTTTCTATTTTTCTAAAGTCAAATTGCTCATCATTTCTTAAAGTACAGTAGTATTCCATCATAATCATATACTAGAACTATTCCATATAATATAATATAATTCCATATAATCATATAACAGAACATTCCTCAATTGATGAGCATTCCATTCAGTTTCCAGTTCCTTGCCAACACAAAGGTACCTGCTATAAATATTTTAGAGCATATGATTTTTTTTCCTTTTCCCTGATCACCTTAATGGTATTGCTAGGTCAAAATATACATACAGTTTGGGGGCATAATTTATGATTGCTCTTCAAAATGTTTAATTTACTTTACAGTTCCACCAAAAGTGTATTAGAGTCCTATACTAACTGAATTATTGACCTTTCACTTTGGATTTTAACATAGTAGCAGAAGGATGAACTAAAAATAAATGAGACAATATGGGAAAACAAAAAGATTGGACAAAAGAAAAATCTGATGATATATTGTTATAGAAGACTAGACATGAAGAGGAAAATATAGTAACTTGAATAAAATGGAAATATTTGTAAGGACATCTTTCTTTGTGAAATGTATACTAGAAAAGTTAATTATAAATTAACTTTTTAAAAATTTGAATTCTGTCCTGTGACCCAGGGAAATCCATTGATGGGCATATATCTTAAGGGGGCTAAAGAGAAGGAAAGATTTCATAGATATCAAAATATTTATAAGCAGTTCTTTTGGTAATGGCAAGGAACTAGAAACAAAGCAGATGTCTGTTGATGGAAGAATGGCTAAACAAATAGATGGCACAGTGGGTAAAGTACCTATTCTGAAGTCAGGAGGATGGGAGTTCAAATCCAGACTCAGAAGCATACCAGCTGTGTTATCCTGGGCATGTCACTTAACCCTAAATGCCTCGGAAAAAATCTAACTTAACAAATATTTATTATAAAAAATAAATAAATTGTAGTGCATGGATATAATGAAAAATCACCCAATAGCAGGAATCATGAATGTGAAAAAGGCAAAGAAGAATGAGAAGATATATAAATGGAAGCAAAGTAAGATGAATAGAACCAGGAAAACATTACATTTAATAATTGCTACACTATAAATACAAAGAACAACAATAGAAAATGAAACTGAATAATATGTAATTATAATGATCAAATTGGGTCCTAAAGAAAATATGAAAAAAATATACTTCCCTTCTTTGCAGAAATGGAGGACTATTATGAGTAAGGAATATTGATACTATCAGAGTTGGTTGTTGAACAAAAGTTTTTCCCTCTCTGTTTTTAAAAATAAAGAATACCTTGCTATATTGAAAATTAAGATGACATTAAAGAACAATCAATAAGCAGTTAAAATCAGATCAAATAGTATATGATAAAAGCTTATTTAAAAGAGGCCAGCAGGAGATTAATCCTTAATGTGACACAATGGAAAGAGAGCATAGGATACTCAGAGTATGAATACCTTAGTTCATGTCATATGTCTAAAACTTCTTAATTTTGTGATGTGACAAGTCATTGAACCTCATTTTCCTATCGAAAAAACAGAGTTGGTAGTACACATACCACCTATATCATTGGATTGTTAGGAAACATGCTGTACACCTTAAGTCACAGTATAAATATAAATTATAATGGATAAATTTGGTTTCACACATCATTCTTTTTTGTTTTGTTTTGTTTTTGCAATTAGAGTTAAGGGACTTGTCCAGGGGTCACACAGCTAGTAAATGCTTGGTGTCTAAGGTTAGATTTCAATGTAGGTCCTTCTGACTTCAGGAATGGTATCCTATCCACTGTGTGATCTAGCTGCCCCATCATTTTTTTTTAATCATGAAGAAAAACTATACCTATATTTGAATGTATGATTTTCTTTTAAATTAATGAATTACTGTGGTCTTAGTGATACCTTTATAAGTGTCAGTTTGGCAAAGCAGATAAATCTCATGATTCAGATGAAGTCATCTGAAAAAGCCTTGAAGATTTTAATTAATTACAAGTTCTTTATTAATCAACAATGTGATGAAGATGCTAAACAAAATTAAAATGATATTAGACTTCACTAATATATGTGAAGGAGAGGACAGGCAGAAAGATCTGAGTTTAAATTTGACTTTGGATACTCACTAACTGTTCAACCCCACGCAAATCACTTAATTTTTCTTTCCTCTGGCTTCCTCATCTGGAAAATGGGAACAATAATAGTACCTTTTCTTACAGAGCTTTTATGAAGATCAAATAGAATCAAAAGAGTTAACATATAAAGTACTTTGCAAATCTTAAAGCATGATAAAACATTATTATTATTGTTATTACTATTATTAAGTAAAAGAGGAGAGAATGGACAAATTATACACAGAATACTATGTTAAGTTATAAGTTTAGGAGGGATATTGACAAGCTGGAACAGATCTTGAGCATAGCTACTATTATGGTAAGAGAACTTGAAACCATATAGGGAGAATCAATCGAATGACTGGTGAAGTTTTAGCTTGGAAAAGAGAAGATTTATGGGAAACATGAGTATTCTAAGAACTGTTGTGTATGAGAATGATTAGACTTGTTTTGCTTCTCCCAAGAGAGAAGAACTTGTAAGATGTTTGAAAAAGCACTTTATAAATTGAAACACTATATAAATGTAAGTTATTATCATTATATAAGATTATTATTAATATAAACAGGTACAAATTACAGGGAAGCAGATTCTGGCTCAAAATAAGTGAGACTACACTAGTAATAATAGCTATTACTAAATAACAATTTTACATCAAAAGATTGATGAGAAGAAGCAATGGACTAGGGATAAAGAATGAAAAATAAATTTGCAGACAAAGCTAATGTATTCATTTGTTTTCTTTAACTATACCTATTTGTTGAAAGTATATTCTCATGTTTGAAAAGCAGTGGCTTGATGGGTCATAATAATATTACAAAAAAATGAAAAATATAAAGAAAAGAACATCAATGAAATATTTTAAATATGTAATAGAAAATGGAAGAAAATTCAAAAGGAGACATAGGCAAGCATTTTATTACTACCATGTCAAATTTAATATATACTTGAAAATAAACCGTTAACAGAAGTACATAGTTTCATGTGCAACCATCTTTTCTGTTCTTAGAATAGTGAACAGCTCATGTTTGTTGAAGATTAAGTTCATGATAAAAAAGAAAATGTATTAGTAAAATAAAAATGAAATTATCTTCCTTATGAGTTTGAGAGCATATCAGTGGGGAAGATCAAACAAAGATAATTTATGAAGGAAATTGTAGAAAGAATTGATACACAGAATAGTTATTGAATTAAGTGATGCCAGGGTTCCTTTCAGCTCTTAGATTCAATGACTCTTTATGTAGCATCCATTCTCCAGCTCACAATTACAATGGCAGAAGAATTCCCCAGAGAAGATATGACTACTCATTTCCTCATGATTCTAGGTGTCAACTTAGAATTACATTTAGTTGTCATCATCATCATCATAAAATTAAATTCCAGCAAGACCACAGTCCCCACCAAAATTATATTTTCTCCCCCTTTTAATAAAATGTCGAATATTTTGTATGCTAGAATCTATGATGGAAAGATTGATTCTGTTTTTTTTTTAAGTTATCATATATTATAAGCCAATCTAATTCTAAATAGCTGCAATTGGTATTTCACTAAACCACAACATTTTTTTTTGAAAATCTCAAAACTCTTTAGCTTAGATAACTGCCTTTAAGTACCTAGAACAACTCTCTATGACCTACTTTAAAAAATAGAAACTGATTCTCAGTGAGGAGGGAAAGAATATGATTATATAGCATTGAAAACTGAATAAGTAACTTCCTTTTTCATTTCAGGGAATTTGAGTTTTACTGATAGGAAGCTCCCAGGCTGAGAGAAGTAATGGCTGGCTATTGTCACTAAAATGATTTCTTTTTTTTTCCAAAAAGGAAAAGACACATATTAAGTTGATTTGAATTTTCTCTTGCTAACTTTTTCTTCAAATATCAAAGAGGAAAAGTGAATGGAACTGGTGTCTCAGGGTCAGCTTATAGGCATCATCAAACATATGACATAATAAGAATTGCTATATTTAGGAAATGATTATAACAATGATAATGACAGTAACAATGAAGATAATAGTAATAATAATAGCAATGGTATTTATTTTATATATTAATATATAAATTGTTTGGATAAAGAACTTTTATCTGTAAAAAAAAATGGTCACTTGAACTAGCAATTTTAGGTAAAATTTGAATCAAAGTCTCAGAAGTGAAATTTATAAAAAATAGGTTAGATATAAAAACAAATAGCTTTATAGAATGGGTTTTAAACATCCAAAAGAATTATCAAAAGCACTTATATAGTCACAGACTTTAATAGAGAGAAAAACCTGGAAGATCATTGTGTGCAACCCTCTCATTTTATAGAGGAAGAAATTGAGGACCAGGTTAAGTGACCTTGGGTAAGACAATGTAAGTAATAAATATCACAGGACAGAAATGAACCCAGGAATTCTCACTCCAGAGCTAGCATTCTTCTTGAAGTACCCTTTTCCTTATAAAGCAGGTAGATTATTTTATATCTAGTGTACTCTTTCCTGCTGTAATTCCAAGAAAATGAGTACCTAAGCAATAGCCAAGAACACTAGACTAGGAAGTCTGTGGAGTAGGCTTCTTTAATAGGTTAATTATAATCAGCTAGCAGATTTTAAATTCTTACAAAATCAATCTCATAAGCACCTTTTGCTGCCAATCCCTTTCTTTGCTGCTTAGCTAGTACTCTGTGCACAAAGGGGAATCTTATTCAGCAACTTCACTATCAGAAACCCTCATACCCCTATTACCATTGCCCCATTATTAGGGGAGTAATACAGGAAGCTGTCATAAAGGGAAATGAGTAGCAATGCCTACTTTTTTAGAAAAGTTGGGCATTTTTCAGTAAAATCATTTATTTAATTCATCACTCTTACTACTTATGGCTGATAGGAAATAAAAGAACCAAAAATAATAGTCTGGTATTCTTCAATGCTCACCACGAGCTAAGCAGTGATTACCATAGTGGCATTGAATAATTTTGTCCACTTAACTCCCTCAATAAAATGAAAAACTAATTTACATACTTCCAGGTGAGCTAGGTTAATTAAAACTGTGAAAGGAACTATGCAAACGTCATTTATGTTTACTGTTACTTACTTTACTGTTTTATTTTACTGTTACTTAGCTTTTTTCTCTTTTTATAAGTAAAATCTTAGGCTATATTTCTAAACCAAGAGTTTGCAAAGCATTGCCAATATGTGTCATTTTTTAAATACTCTGCAGCAGTGGCTCATCCCTTCTCCAAGCTCAGGGTTGAGAAATTTGTGTATAGCTTTGGATCTGAACTACTTTGAAACTTCTCTGAAGTTCTACATGAAAACCTATTAGGGTCCTGTAGAAGATACCTTTAAAAGTATTTACTTTTACAATTAATTGTAAATAATTACTCTTACAAAGTAAAGCAATTACTTTGCTTCTGCTTTCTTCTCTCTTACTTATGTTCACATCTTATAAATCAGGGACACTGTCATTGAAAGTTGGGAAGAACTGGTACAAAGAGAGTACCAATATGAAAAGAGAATTTTGAGGCAGCTCCTTTACTTTATGATATGTGAACAAATGTTCATGGGCACATACATCTAGAATTGGAAGAGGAGACTGACTATTCCACTTGTCAACGAAGGCCTCAGAAAGACTACATATTTTTAGTCCAAGGTCACACAAGCAGTAGGAACTTGAGATGCAATTTGAACACTTATTCCCTGTTGCTAGGGTCACTGCTTTTTTTCCCTTTATCACACTAATTCTTGATAAAATTATTTTCCCATTGAGGGAAAAAATTAGAAAAATCATTACCAAATTATGTAGTAGGATTATGTGATAGAGGTTTAAATCCTAAATTTAAGAAAAACACCAAGTTGAATTTTGCCAAAATAAGAGTGGACTATCCTGATACTATTTCTGTGTGTATGTATGTATGTATGTATGTATGTATATATATATATATATATACACACACATACATATATGTATATATACACACACACACACACACACACACACACACACACAAACATACCCAAAAAACACTTCTTTTATGGCTAAAGTGTCAAACACAAAGCTAGTAATTATCTGAAGGGAATAACATTTAGTAAATTAATGAATTATAATTCTACTAATACTGCTAATGTCAAGACTAATTATTCACTAAACAAAGACCTTATGTTTTATTTTAGAGGTGTCCAGCATATGAAAGGCAGGCATCATTACAGAATATTCCCTGAAAAACATTAGCTTGATGTGCTGCTTCAGTCCCCAAAGGCCAAGCAAAAATGCTGAGCATCATCAGGAAATGCTTTGGAAACAGAAATCCTGAATATTATTCTGCTCATGTCTGAAATGGTATTTTGCCCACACCTGAGATACCATGTGCCATTTCAACTATTACATCACAGTCTGATAGGACTGGACTGGAAAAAGTCCAGAACAAAGCAATACAATGGTCATGGAGATAAAGAGGCTACAATATAAGGACATATTAAAAAGTAAGATATTTTTATCTTAAGAATCATCCATCAAAAAACATTTGTCAAACACCTAGGAACTGTCCTAGGTACAGGGGTTACAAAAACAGTATCAAATAATTCTGGACTTTAATGAGCTTGTATTCTACTGAAGGGAGACAACATATATCAGATAGATAGATAGATAGATAGATAGATAGATAGATAGATAGATAGATATAGATATAGATATGTATAGATATAGATATATAGATATGTGTATAATATATATAAGTACATACAAAATACATACAAATAAATTGAAATCAAAGATGTAAAGACTGAAAAAGGAATGAGAATGGAAAAAAGTATAAATTATGATTTAAATAATGAGAGATATATATTGAAACACATAGGACTTTACTAAATCTTGGTAAAATTTGGCAAAAACAAGATAGCATCCTTTGCAAGAGTTTCTTAACCTGAAATTAAATGAATTTATCTTTAGAAACATTTTAATAAATGTGTTTTAGTATAATTGGCTAATTTTTGTAATGTTATATAGTCTAATTTATTCTTTTAAAAAACATTAAGCCCAAATTAATGAGTAACAGATCCAAAAAAGGGTTAGTAGAGGAAATTAGAATGCTTGGGGTATAAAATTAATCTCTATGGCTGACATCAAAGAAAGGCAAAGTGGGAAAGAAGAGTGAGCTTGTCCACTGAATTTGGAATCATTTAGATGTCAGATGAAATCCCCAACTCTGATGCTTACTACAAAAATCTGTGTGACCTTTAGCAACTGAGTTATTTATTCTTTCTATGCCTGTAAATGCTACCTATCTGTGACATGACCTATGTATACTATATCCCTCTCTTACTACCAGAGACAGAATACTGAGCTATATAGTGATGGGCTTAAAACTATTCTGGTAATTCTTATATTTCCTATGCCTGACTTCCTATTATAAAATGCAGGACTTGTGAAACGAAGACATATCTGTGAAATCAAAAAGCAATTTCCATTACTAATGCCTGATATTAAGACAGAACCTTTATACAAACAAATAAGTACCCTTAGGAATAGATGTGGAAACAAAACAGTCAATTTCTTAATTGCTCTTAACCTCCTTCTGACTATAACCACATTAGTTTAAGATAAACAGCAATGAAAATGTACATAAATTACTCATATTAAAAAGGTAATACTCTCTGGAAGGCAACCTTGTATTCCAAATTTTTCTCCCTTCTCCCCAAGATAGTAAGCAATGCAATATATAAGTTAAGCATGTGCAATTCTTCTAAATATTTCCATATTCATCATGCTGCACAAAAATCACATCAAGTAACAAAAAACATGAAAAAGGAATAAAAACAAGCAAATAATAGCAGCAACAACAAAAATCTATACTTTGATCCATATCCCATAGTTCTCCATAGTTTCTCTTCTAGATGTGGATAGAACTTTCCATCTCAAGTATATTGGAATTGCCTTGAATCATCTCATTGTTGAAAAGAGTCAAGTCCATCACAGATGATCATCATATAATCTTGCTGTTGCTGTATACCATGTTCTCTTAGTTCTGCTCACTTCACTCAGGATCAGTTCATGTAAGTCTCTCCAGGCTTTTCTGAAATCAGCCTACTCATCATTACTATAGAAATTGTTCCAGAGAATAATATTCCATTACCTTCATACATCATAAATTATTTGGCTATTCCCCAACTGATGGGCATCCACTCAATTTTCACTTCTTTGTCTTTACACAAAGGGCTGCTACAACCATTTTTGCACATGTGGGTCCTTTTTCCTCTTTTATGATCTCTTTGAGAAACAGACCCAGTAGTGACACTGCTGGATCAAAGAGTATGCACAGTTTGATAGCTCTTTGGGTATGAGATAATATTTCTAAAGTACTTAGCCCAGAATCTAGTTGGTATCAAAAACAATGAATAAATATTTAGAGATAATAGCTAGGTAGTAAGCTATAAAGAGCATTAGACTTGGATTTAAGAAGAACTGAGTTCAAATCTTACCTCGAATACTTATTTAACTATGATCATAAGCAAAAACGATTAACTTATCTGCCTTAGTTTCCTTATCTGTAAAAAAGGGAATAATAATACCACTTATATCACAATGTTATTATGAGAATTAAATGAGATGATAATTGTAAAGTACTCTACAAACTCCAAAGAGCTATATAAATGCTAAGTATCATTACTGTTATTATTATCACAAAAGGATTCATGGGTGTTTATATGTAAACTCTAGAAGCAAAAAAGGCTTCCAAAGTCCTTTGGGGGAAGGCATGAGGGAGGGATCATTTTTTTCCCCAATACCCTACTGTCTACTTCCTCTGAAACCAAGACAACATGGCCACCTTTAGCATTTAAAATTTTCTTTCTCTAGCACTCTTCACAATCAAATGATAACCCAGGAACTTACATTTTATATAAAATATGTGCAATGTAGATAAGCAAATATTTCTGAGTATCTTATTGCCTTTATATCTTACCATCTGTGGTTTTAAAGAGTGCTACTCACAATAATTATGTGCCCTTAATTAAGTACAAGTTGCTAGATTTTTTTTTAAATGCAAAAATACATAACAATACCCTCTGGTTTATAGCATCATTACTGTTATATCATGCTATTCAGCCCTGGCTATTGCTTGACTTAAGCTAATAGAGTTTTTTGCTCTATTCATAATTGTGACATCCCTTCAGGAAATAAATATTTTGCTGTTTGCTTTTCCCCGGCTGCTCAGCAACGTCATTTCAGCCTCCAGGGCTATCCAGCATATTTGGCTCTAGTGCCAGGACAGAAGACACATGATGAGCCATCAAAGACAAAATGTCAATGTTTTTCCTCTCTACTTTTTGGAATACATTCACACTACTACTGAACATAATACTGACTGTACATTAAGTTGGAAATTAAAGGCAGAGAAGTTAGGAGATTATCACTGGAAGCAATTATACCTGAATAACCCAGAGAAATATAAGGAACTCTATTTACTAATGTGCAATGTATTTTTAGTCCTCTAAGGAATAGATGGTTGTTTTCTTAAGAAGGGTCAGATTTTCTGGAAATTCCTTTCCCTGGCTCCACAATGACTGAGCTAATTCATCTTACAGACAGATTGAAGGTGTTTTTCTTCTGTTCTGAACCTCACTTTACAGGCAACTTAAAAAAAAAAAAAAACCTATCTCTAATTCTTTTTGTTGAGAACTATGTGTTTTACTCATTGGTTTTTAAGCAGATTGTTGCCTTGGATATTATATTGGGGAATGCATGGGTCATTTTATTTACATATTTTATCAGTACATAACAGACCTGTGATTTCATTGACATAGGAAATTCATGGTCTGAACATTTTCTCCATTGATACAGTCCTTCAATTCATCTGCATCCTATAATGCTTTGGGTACTGAGAGGTAAATAACATTATGATGTGTCAGAGATAAAACTTAATACAAGTCTTCCTGACTCTACCTCTCTATTAACTACCCCTTATCCTCCTTGAAAAAATACCTCAGTAAATGTGATTTCTTGCCTACCCTATTTCTCATATAATCTGCCTAATCATGTCAGAATTTCAATTATTCATTAAAAAAAGACTACTGAATAATTCCTGTGTGCAAGGCACTGGACTAGGTTGGTACTGTGAAGGATGCAAAGATGAATAAAAATTTCTTATGAAATTGAAAACCTAGTAGCACCAGTAGGCTATGTACACAATTAATTATAAAACAAGATATAACCTAAAGGTGTAATAAATAAAATACAAAGGGCTACATTTAGTTCAATGAAATGGTAAATGGCTATCTTCTCTCTGAGCTAACTTTGAAAAAAAAAAAGGTACAAGCTTACTAAAAACAACACTCTATGATTGAATCAAAGGAAGACCATATATGCAAGTGATTTTCAGTAGCCTTTCTGTTGGCTAAAGTCCCAGGGTCTGGTGATAAAGCTTTAGCTAAGAAATCACCTAATGCCCCAAAGAGTTACAATGAAGATCTTGTACAAGCACAGTTCTCCCTCTGAAACCAATGAGTGTTATACATAGGCAACCAAAGATCATTCCGGACCACAAGTTTGTTGTTCAGGAAATTCAGTACAGAGTGCTAAGGCAACAGACACTGAACTCATACTAAATAGACTAGAAGAGCATAAACACAAAGCTCAATGTGGTCATGTCTCTATAACCACAATATTCATCAAGTTACTTGAATTTTTTTTTTTGGTGTAAGAGCTTCTGATGACATGCCTTCATTAGTTTCCTATCTTCAAAATGCCAATTTGTTTTTACTGGGTTGCTGCATGATGATTAGTTTATACTTACACATACAAATATAGAAAACTCTAAACACTGAGCATCTCATAGAAGTTTTTTTTTTTCTTTTAAAGGAAACAGTGTAGAAGAAAATGGAGAAAAAAAATAAAAGAATAAGACATTAGCTCACATTTGTATAGATTTTTAAGGTTTATAAAGAGCTTTACTATAGATGATCTCATTTGACTCTAGTTAATAATAATGATGATGATAATAATAATAAAATAACCTTAAGGTTTTGCAGACCACTTTACAAACATGTATTTAATTCTCATAATAATCTTGGGAGGTAGGTAGGTGTCGTTATTTCCTCCATTTTAAAAATGAGAAAATTGAAGCTAGGATAGGCTACTAAGTGATTGTCCACTATCACACAGCTAATAAGCATGTGAGACAAAATTTGAATTTAGGTCTTCTTGACTCCAGCATTCTATCTACTCCACGCACCAAGTTCACTAGGCATGGAACAATATACTTTTTCAATAAAGATGATAATGAGAGCTCAAACCCTGTTTTTCACAGCAAAGCCATAAATAAGGCAGACAGCAAGTCCATGCTAATAGCAAAGGACCAAAGGACAACTATTTCATACCACATCTTACCATCTAAGGAAAGGAGACAACTGGGGACCATTGGTGGTTTGGTAAGGGTCCTTTCTTATTCATTCTCCTCAGAACTGGTCTATAGAAAACAAAGGACCTGTAGGTGGCAATCATGTAGGGAAAGTAGGGGCAGTGACTCAGTACCTGTTAGAAGTGTCTCCAGGCCTTACCTCCTGGGAACACTCACAAAATCATTGCTGTATTGATAGAAAAAGAAAAAGATAGTAAGGAGTAAAAGAATGTTATTGGTTCTAAGAAATTAGAAATAGAATATGCTTAATGGTAATTTAGTCCATTTACTCAAGTTAGATCTAAAAGAACACATATCATGTTTTCTAGTGATTTCTTTAAAGAATGATTCCATGATTTCTTTGTCATTTCATTGTTGGGGGTGAGTTATTCACCTATTTATCTATGCTGCCATCATCTGCATGTAAAAACACACGCATACACACACAGCACACACACAATGACATTTCATAGAGCAAGTTCACTTACTACTGGAACCAATTACTGTGGTAGAGTTGGTGGAGTTAAGAGATCTAGAATTAGAGTTTGTTTGAATATATGTCTATGTATGTGTTTATATATGTTGTTTCTCAATTTAAAACCTGAATAATTTTAAGCTGGTTTGAGGAAAGATACCAGATTATCAACAGATTTATTCTATCTCTGTTTTCTTGGAATATTTAAGAGCATATTACCTATATACAACTATTGTTATCTATATACAACTATTGTTATTTTTCTGAATTAAACACACTGTACAATTATATTTTTTGTACAATTCTCCTGAATCTCTTTTGTTTGATAGTAATTATCATTAAATAAAATCTTCATGGATATATGATAGTGTACTAGATCTTCTCAAACACAAAATATTTCTTTTTGTATTCAAAAATTCAGGATCTTTTTGTTTGTGTGAAAGAGAAGATCAGAAGGTCATAAATTTAAAGTTAGAAAAGGTAGTAGGAGTCATCTGATCCTGTCCTCTCATTTTATATTTGGGAAAAATCTCAAGTTTGTTTTTGTTTGTTTTTACACATTTACCTTATCTAAGAAATAGAACTAACAACTCAGATTGGGGGAGAAATAAAATTAGTTTTCATTGAATTTTTTAGAAAATAGAAGTTTTGGAGATTACATTATTTAAATATTTATACTCCCTAGTTCTAAATTTAATAAAAATAGTATATACTATTATCAGGGAAACAATTTATTTCAAAGATTTAGAGCAATTTTTTCAACTCAAGTATTACAACAATATATAAGATCTTACAAGAAACATAAATTCTAAAAATCAAATTAATTGGTCTTTTTTATATAAGTAGGTATCATTTAAATGACTATAAGTTAACATATATATGTATATATGCATACACTATAAATTCACCTATATGTGTATATTTCTATTAGTTATAATTGTTTATATATATATATATATATACCCATGTTTTTGCTACATGTACATATATGCATGTGTGTACAGATTACATACATACCCCTATGGCTAATTTAAAATATAGGCATGTACATAGTACATACACACACATGCACACAGAGAGCTAACTAAAACCCCATCCTATGTCTTATTATGACTTGGAAGTGATCCTGAGTTTTCAAAAGCCATACTTGCATAGCAAAATTTCTGGTGGAAAAGCTTCATTTATGTATGCAACAAAGGATTCTCTGTTTGTCACCCAATTATTAACCTAGAAAAGGGGATCATCATCAAAATCTGGTCTTCAAGCATTATTTTTCTAGTCACAATAATCTTCGTAGGTGGAAGGCTTATACAAATCATTGAAACTATATGTCCTCGAAGTTTTGAAGCACACAATACACACACACACACACACACACACACACACGCATAATACAATTGTATGAACATTATAATTTATGTATATCAATATCCTCCACCAACATATACTTATAATATAGTACTTTTTGGAAGATGCTATTGTGAAATTAAATAAATCTCTAAAACACAGAAAGTTATGTATAAAATCTATATATTGGTTATTCTGATTTTAAACTTTTAAATAATAAAATAAGGCCCAAAGAATAAACAGTGCTTTTGTTTCCATATTTGCCTAAATCATAAAATGCAATGTGTTGAAATATTTTGGCTTTTTATTTTTCCTTTGGTTGTTTCAAATTTCATGAAGCAATGTCAATTACTTTCAAGAATATCAGTAAACTTATTTTTCTCAAAAAAAATCACAAGAGGGAAAAGGTGAACATGACTTCATATTACATGGTTTGGGAGCTTAGGAACTAAAATTTAAATAAAACTAAACCTATACCATTTTATATGAAAAATTGATTATATTTTGAATATTTTAAGGTACTCAAGGAATTCATAAACTATATATGAAATAGAAGTCTTTTCTAGTTTTAAAAGAAGTTTCTCTTCTCAGATTCCATTTACAAATCAATTTGAAGCCCGTCATTGTTCATTACAAATGAAATCTCCTTAGAAAAATAATATAGAGTATCCTATTTTGATGTTAAAAAAAAACACAAACTACATACAACATCATTTTAAGTTGACTAATAGCCATGGAAGATAAAGTTAAAAAGTCAGTTTTGCTTAGGTTCAATACATAATGACTCATAGCTTTAGTAACTTTTCACATGAATGGAAAAATAACTAGAACTGAAAATGAGGAACATTAATAAATCTACAAACTTTAGAGCAAAATAGTCTGCTAATACCATCTGTTCCAGTTCTATAATGTCCAACTCACTCATTTTTTGGTGTTTTATTTTTTTTCTGATCTGAGGGACACAGTTAATTTACATGAACTGCTACCTAAGATACTTGCCAGAACACTTAACAAGTCCCTCATTTGTTTGGTGGTTTTATAGGTCTCTTGTGCTAGAGCAGAGGTACAACAGCTTGCAATGCACAAGGAGGAAAGATAAAACTACCCTGCTGTGCAGATTTAGTCAATTTGCACTGGCTCTCATACAGAAAACAAATTGCAACCACTCACAAAGAGTTCCCTCTCTGCACTGGCAGCCCTGACAAATGCAGACAAAAATGAGTAAATCAGGCAACTTCACATCAGGAAGAAAAAAAAAATGGCTACTACTCCGACAGCTGCTATCATAATTAAGAACAGATTTCATCACTAAAGTCTTGCTGGTTATGTCTGCAACAAAACAAATACACAGATGTGCTACATTTACATATTAAAAATTTTGCAGTGAGTAACCAAAGCAAATTTGCATTTTTGTTTTAAAATATTCTCATTTTAATATGAAACAATTGCTGGGTTGTTTTCTAAGGGTGTGTGTGTGTGTGTGTGTGTGTGTGTGTGTGTGTGTGTGTAGTAAAGGATGCCCTTCCCTTCATCAAGATCATTGACTGTATAAAATAGAATGAAATGTCCAGGAAAGTATATTTCTATCATGAAGTTTTACAATAGAATTGACTACCGCATCCTACTGACTGAATTTTCTTTTAAATATTTGGAATGGAAATGCAGGTATATGTATATGTCCTTCTTCAAATAAATGTGGTATCAATTCTTTTTTCCTCACAGAATTTGCCAAATATGTCACCATTTGTTTTATCCAGATTTTAAAAATATCACATGGTATATACAAATAACAAGATATCATGTGACTTTTAAAAATATAGAATTTTCTTACATTAAGTAGAGAAGTAGGACAAATGAAATTATAAAATACAAAAAAACACACAAGTAAAAATAGCTAAGACATCTACAAGGGTGACCGAACAAAACCAAAATTTGGTCTCATTATTTTGCCACACTTTATACGCAAGTTATCCCATTTCCCAATTAGAAAGCTTTATGTCACCTAATAAGAAAATTTTTTTCATCAGTTAACTTCAGCCATTCACAAGGTTTTAGTTAGTGGCAAAACAAGCTAATTATTTTAATGTAAATTAAAATTATAATATTCTAAGAAGGACCATTTCCTCTTTTGAAATTGTACCAATTACCACAATAAGGCCAAGAATGCTAAATGAATATTTATTATGTGCAGCATTTCCCCTAACATTATCTGAAGCAGAGAACCAATTCCAAATCAGTAATTTCAAGTAAAGTTTAGTTGCAAGTTGTTTTTACTATTACTGGAACCTTTTTCTCTGTAAGGAATGAATCAAAGATTAGAATTACTGAGCACAAATGGAGCAAGTGAAAAATCTCTCTCTTAAAGCTAACAAAAATTTTAATTTTAAGTAGTGTTTACCATTTGTTACTAGAGAGACAAAAAACAATACCCTTTCCTGTTGTATAATTGCATAAGATAATCTATAATGTTTTACAAGAAAGTCAAATACTATAATTTTTTTATTAAGAGCTTTACTTTCAGAAATTAAAGTTATACTATAAACAGTTTGAATACATAGACTATGGGGAGGTGTAAACTTCATAAATTAGTGAATAATAATTTCCCCCTAAGAGTTCTATGTGCTCTTATATCCTTATAGGGTCCTAGGTCTATTAATAAGGTAATAGGTACAAGCATAATCACAGAGACGACTACTTTATCTTAAGTGGTTTCACAGCTGCCCTCTTCAAATGGTGACCATAAACCTATGAACCTGGGGTCAGAGGCATAAAGGGGTTTTCTCTGCCCTCTAAGGGCTGCCTCTTTGACCTCTTTTTTTATGCCTGTTCATTGACTTGAGTAGAGATGTATAGACTGAAGTTTTCTTCTAAAATCTTGACTTCTCCATGTAATTTATGGGTTAAAAAGAAAAAGGAATAACCACTTAACTATAGTCTTTGTATTAAACGGTCCATATTTATGAGGGAAATTCCCCTCCTTTACCAAACAAAACAAAATAAAGGAGGATGGTGGCTATCATATTCAATTAATTTCAAGGTTGACACCTGAAAGGACTGTCAGGGACAGTGTAATTTTAGATGCTTCCTTAGAATTTTCAACCATATAAACATAAGCTATAGGGATTTAGGGTAGATATAGGGCTTATTTAATTTACTTTAGACTTCTACCGGAATAAACAATGTACATAGATCTTTTGCTTGTTTAGGGATTTCAGAGATTTTTCCTTTTCTAATATTCTGAAATTTCCATATCCTACAGCACAGATTTTCCACATAGTCTAGTCTTATATTTGCAATTCCCACATATTAAGATCTATTTATCTAACCGTAACCTTTCTCTTGATCTCTAGCCTTACATCCCCATCTGCAGCCTGCACATCTTGAACTGGATATTTCACAGACATTACTCCAACATCCTCCCATAATAACGCTTTCCTCCCACTCACTTAGTCTTGCAACTTAGGCGTCTTCTTACATTTCTCATTCCTTTTTTTACTGCCCCCTTCCATATGCAAGCTCTTACCAAGTTTTTTTACCCTGACATTGCCACTATACTGGTACAGGCTTTCATCACATTATGCTGGACCATTACAATAGGCTTCTAGTTGATTTCCCTACATCAAGTCACTTCCAACGAGAGTTGATTCTCTACTCATCAATCAAAGAGATCTTTTTGAAGTGTAGGTCTGTCCACATCACCCTTCTTATTCAATAAGCTCCACAGGCTTCTCCCTACTATACATCTCTCCATGGATTCTACAATATAATGACACAAAATACTGAATCTCTTAATTCTCGAAATTTGCATTGACTATATATTCCCCATGCATGGAATATTCTCTCCTTCATCTCTGTCCTTCAAATTTCCTTCAAATCTTGGTTAAGTTCCACCTTCTGTAAGTTTCTTTTCTCAGTCCCACTTAAGACTAGTTCCTTCCCTATATTGATTATTTCCAATTTATCTTGTATATCCTGCATATAAATATATATATATATGTAATATATATATATATTTGCACATAGGTTTTTGTATGTTATCTTTACTGTTTTCACGTTGAGAAAAGGAAATGTTTTTTTCTCTCCCCTTTCTTTATGTCCTCAGTACTTAGTTGGGAACTATGCATATCATGCTGCTTAATAAATTCATGTTGACATGACTTCTAAAAATTAATTCAGATTGGTTATATGGAGGTTAAAAAATAAACTAGCAGTTGAAGTTTAAATTTAATTTAATTTATTAATTAATTGTATGATCTGAAGTGAGAATTTAAACTTGAGCCTGCCATCTCAAAAGGAAAGTGAGGACAAAATATTTTTGAAGGGGCTAGAGCTGCTCACATGAAAATATACTCCTATGCTATTAGACAAATGAATAAAATGTGAAAGTCAGTATAAGTCATTTTCTTCAGTCATGTCTGATTCTTTATGACTTCATTTGAGATTTTACTGACAAGAATATGGAGTGGTTTGACATTTCCTCCTTCAGTTCATTTTACAAATGAGGAGCCAAGGCAAACAAGGTTAAGTGACTTTCTCAGGATCATACACCTAATAAATGACTGAAGTCAGATTTGAACTCAAAAAGAAGTCTTCCTTACTCTAGGCCTGGTGCTCTATTCACTGTACTACTTAGCTGCTTCAAAAGTCAGGATATAACACTGTTAATAGTTCTTCACACAAAATCAATATAGCCAACATTAAAAGGAAAAAAAGGGTGGGAAAGAAAATTTTTGCAACAAATTTCTCTGACAAATACTGAGCCAAATACTGGGTATTGAGCCAAATTTATAAAAATATGAGTCACTATTTTGAGATACCACCAGATTGGCTAACATGACAGAAAAAGATAGCGATAAATGTTGGAAGAGATGTAGAAAATTTAGGATAGTAAAGCACTGTTGGTGGAGTTGCAAACTGATCCAACCATTTTGGAGAACAAATTTATAGTTATAAATATATTCAAAGGTCCATAAAAACTGTGAATACTTTGACCTGAAAATCCCATTACCAGGTCTGTATCCCAAAGATTAAAGAAAAAAAGGAAAAGGACTTAAATATACAAAAATATTTATAGCAACTTTTTTGTGTGTGTGGTGACAAAATATTGGAAATAGAGGGGATGCTCAACAATGGGGGGATGACTGAACAAGTTGTAGAATATGGTTGTGATGGAATACTATCATGCTATTAAAAAATGAAACGAGCATGGTTTCAGAAAAAAAAAACTTATATAATACGATACAAAGTGAAGTGAGCAGAACTAGAAAAACACTGTATATTGTAACAGCAACATTGCATGATGATCAGTTGTGAATAACTTAACTTTTCTGGTTAATGCAATGATCCAAGACAATTCTGAAGAACATTTGATTAAAAAGGGTAACCACTCTGGGAAAGAGAACTGACAGAGTCTGATACTGCAGATTGAAAAATAGTTTTTCCACTTTTTCTGTTTTTTTTTTCAAAATCACTTTTTTATTGTTTTGCATCATTTCACATGTAAAAAATAATAGCACAATTCTTACCTTCTCAATGTGAGGGTGAGGGAAAGAATTTGAAACTCAAGATTTTTAAAAAAGAAAGTTAAAAATAAATAATAACTTTTGGAAAAATACTTCACCATTTAAAAAATAAGCTGTTAAGAACATAAACTGAGTAGATCAAACTGGTACTAAAACCAGAAGAGTGATGATTAGTTATTTTTGTATTGTAGGGGAAATATCATTAAAACATGTCTAGGACAAGCATGCCTGCAAATTAGCCTGGGGAGAGGGGATGGGTAAGTAGGAAGAGAAAAGGTGGAAACTGTGAGGTCACAGCCTGGGGACATAAGAAAGGCAGACTATGAGCTCAAAAGGTATACATATTTTTACACTCCAAATTACAATATTCCAGAGCAAAATTCTATTCATCTTGCTCTATCTACAACTCTATAAACCCATACAAAGTTTTATATAATCTTGAAATTCAGACATTGGTATTTACTGTTCATTTCACAAAATGTCAGTTCTGGAAAGGACAAGATTAACAAGTCCCAGCTTTTCATATTATAAATGAGGAAATTGAGGCTTAGAAAAGCCCCTGATCTTTTTAAGTTCATATAGCTGGTTAGTATGTCATTAAATTAGTTCAACAAAAATAAAATAGAGAGAATCATGGGATCACAGGTGTAGAGAAGAACTTAAATTCATCTACCACTAGAACTGCATTTTACATAATCTGGATCAGGTCTATCCTACACATTAAGGCTCTGGTCATGTTTAAAATTCAGTATTTCATTTTCTTTTTTCTCATTACAAATGCATAGTTAGGGCCCAATGAAAACAAATTGTTTATTCTAATAATAAGATTATTCACTGATATCAAGAGAGTAGTTTACTGCATTTACAAGCTTACAAAAATTTAAATGAGAAAGATGAGATACCATTCATATCTGCTGGATATTGCTTTTCTTAGCCATATAAGCTATTTGAGCTCTAGAGTTTCACTGGAAAATAATTTATTCCTCCCATTTAATGGCATATTTACTGAATTGGCCTATGTCCTACAGTAAAGTGGTAAGTAAGACTAATGCCTAGAAGGTAAAAACTCACAAAAGGTCTTATGATTTCTAAATAGCTATGTATTTTTTACTTTAAACCCATATTTCTTATTCCTTTACCATGCTGCCTCTAATTCACAGAAATCTCATACTCACAAAAATCTTAGAATTTGAACCTGAGTTGTCATCTAATCTAACCTGCTTCCAATTTTAAAAATCCCTTCTACAATATTATTGAAAGACTAGACACTTATAATCATAGGAAGTTTATACCTTTTCTATTGTTTCTATTGTTGGATAGCTTGACTTGTTAGAAAATTCATCATTCTATAAAGTCAAATTCTTCCCCCATATAAGTTTCATCCCTTGACTTTAGTTTTCTACAGCAAAACAAAATGTGAGCTTATTTCCTCTTCCACTTGGCATCCTCTAAAATATAGAAGGAAACTATTGTCTTCTCATTCATTTACACATAAGCCTTGTTGTGGTATCAATTCTCAAATACTGCACCAACAGAGAACAGGCTTAGGCAGTTTCTCCCAATCTGGAATGGCTTTAAGTATGTTTCTGGTGACAGATTTTGTTTTCTGTCTGAGGCTTAGGCTAGTTAAATACAAAGAGGCTCATTTCCAGAAACTGTAGGTGATTTCTTTTTCTTGGGGAGAGGGGACAGAGATGGGAAAAGGAAGTAAGATTAATGTGAAACAGAAAAAAATTACCAAATGGTCCTTGGTCTTGTTTGGTTCCATTTTGCTTCTGATGTGTTAGTATGAGAGTAATAAAAAAGAAATCAGGATGGTATGTAATAAGCAATCTGAATCTGGGATCTGAGGACCTATGTTTCAATTCCTGCTTTGCATGGCCATGAAGTTAGGAAGTTTGGATTCAAAGTCTGCTTTTGACTCTCATGGGCTGTGTGTCCATGACCAAGTCAATTAATTTCTGAATGTTCCATGAAATTCTCTAAGATTAAAGGCTTCAGATAAGGTACTCACCCACTATGGTGAAGGGAGTTTCCTTAACTCAGAGATCTGCATACCAATGTAATACCTACTTCTCCTGCCTTCTCCTGGTCTTTGATTTCTAGAAGTCAGTGTTTTAGTTAGGAAGGGTATTTACATAACAGTTTAAGACAGTAAATAATTAAACGATAAAATAGGTCATGCAAATGGTATGACTATCATGCAACCTAAAATAATCAAGGAAAACTGCCATGGAGGAGATGATCCTTTATCTGTCCCATCTGAAGGATGGGCAAGAATTTGGCAAGAAAAAAAGAATAGAGACAAACATTTATGTAGGTGGAATACAATGAAGAAAGATGAAGTTTTCTGTGTTTTCTGGAGAAAGGGTCCTGGTTAGAATGACAAGTTTTCAAAAACATAATGGGAAAAATAACAGGAAAAGAAAGTTGGGTTTAGGCTAGGGAGGAAATTGAAAGATGAACTAAGAAGTATGAAGACCTAGATAAGAGAATTTAAGTTTTTTGACCAGGGCAATAAAGTCAAAGATGACCCCAAGTTTTTCAGCACTGGCAACTGAGAATATAACGATGCCACTTATAAAAATAAGGAAAGGGGAAGAAGAAATAAATATAATGATACTGAAAGTAGACATGGATCACTGAGTTCAACATTTTTAGAGTACAGCTGAAAATACAAAATGAGAATCTGAATTTAAACACAAAGGAATAAAGAGATACTTGGTTTAGCTGTGCATAACCTTTAATCTAGCAGTCATTACTGAGTCTCTATCCCAAGAGATCATAAAAGAGAAAAAAGGACCCATACGTGTAAAAATGTTTGTTGCATCTCTTTTTGTGGTGGTAAAAAAAAATTGGAAAATAAGTAAATGAGCATCAATTGGGGAGTGGCTGAATAAGTTATAGTATATGAATGTAATGGAATATTGTCCTTTAAGAAATAATGAATAGGTTTATTTCAAAAAAGCCTAAAAAAACTTAGATGAACTCATCCTGAGTGAAATGAGTAGAACCAGGGAAATATTGTACACAGCATCTGAATGCTAATGTGATAATCCACTATGATAGAATTAGATCTTCTCAAAATTCAGTGATCTAAGGCAATTCCAATAAACTTTGGATGGAAAATGCCATCTGCTTCCAGAAAGAGAACTATGGAGGCTAAAAATGGATCAAAGCATATTTTTTTACCTTTTTTTTTCTCTCATGGTTTTTCCCTTTTGTTTTGATTTTTCTTCCCAAACATGACTCATACGAACATATGTTAAAAATAAATCCTATATGTATAACCTAAGAAAGTTAAATTTTAAAAAATATACATGATTTAGGTCACAAAGTACAATGACCTATCTCAAAGGAATTCAACTGAAATCAGGAGCTGTAACAAGGAATTTCACATGCATAAAGTCTCTCTCCCGTTAAACATCTTTCAAGCTTTACTGGATTTTTTATTTCATCCTGTTTTATGCCTCTGGAGAGCTCTGTGTTTCATAGAACACATGAGTTAAAGTCAACTGTGACAACCTTCTTGGCCTTGATCCTGTAGCATCAGATAGAATCACAGATTTAGAGCTTAAAGAAACCTCAAAGACTCCATAGTTCAACTTTTTATCAACAAAGAGAAAAAGAATAGCTCGTCCAGCTGCTGTTGCTGCCGCTATTATTACTACTACTGATTTTTATTATTATTACTATTATTATATAGTATTTATATATACATATATATTTATTATTATATTGCCATATAATGATATTAAAAATAAATTAGTATTTAAGATTTGTAAGCTATTTTATACTTAGTTAAAACATCAGAGAGTTGTATCAAATTATATATTTATAAAGCAATTATTATAGTGCCTGATACATAGGAGGCACTACATAATGCTTATTCTTTCCTTTTTTCCCCTCATTTGGTCTTCATGATAACCTTATAAGATAGTTGCTATGTTATCTCCATTTTACAGATGAAGAAACTGAGGCTGGGAGAAGTTAATTCACATATTTAGGGCCATAAAGCCAGTAAATGTCTGAGGTAGGATTTGAACTTAGGTCTTTTTGACTCCAACACTATCCACTGAGCCACAAACTGCACAGACAACGTAACTAAGAGTAACTTGTTTAGTTGCTTTTCAGTAACATTTGACTCTTCATGGCCCCATTTGGCGTTTTCTTGGCAAAGATACTAGAATGGTTAGTCATCTTTTCCAGCTCATTTTACAGATTTACTTTAAGGCAAATAGGGTGAAGTGACTTTCCCAGTGTCATCTAGTTATTATAATGTCTGAGGACAGATTTGAACTCAGGAAGAGTTTAGGCTTTAGATCTATCACTCTATCCACCAAATCATCTAGCTATTCCAAAGTGACTTGACCAAGGTTAAACAAGAGATAAATGGCAGAACTATGTTTGAATCCAGATCTTTGACTGTAAATACAGTACTCTTTTTTTACTACATTCACTTTCAGAACCAGAGTTTCAGAGGGCTGTTTTTTTTTCCTATTTGTTTCTTTTTATTATGAAGGAAGGGTATCATTTGTGTATTATTCTACATATTACAATAACAGATTTTTATTAATATTTACTATTAGACTGTTGAAAGATTTGAAGAGCATTTCATCTGATTTCCCATACTCAAGGAAAAATGGCCAAGTCAAGATTGTTTCTTATTATGATTCAGAGTATTAAAAAAAGCCTCACTTTTTAATTAAAACCATCAATACTTTATCACAAAATGTTTCAGATTTTGTAATTGTAAATAGAACTTTTCCACTTAGTAGAAGCTGTTCCCAATCTGTGGAGCTTGGGGAAGCAGGGGGTGTACATAAGGAAAAGCCAAGCAAATTTCTTTTTGACTGGTACAAGCATATTCAAGATAACTTGACTTCCCCATATCCTTTAGGTTTAAATCTAAATTTTGATTTTTTACATTTGAAAAAGATACACAACAGGGCATATTCTAATTTCTAATCTTAACAGATCATGGTTTAAGCAACAATTTATTTTATTTTTTTACTTCTAGTTATTTAATCTGTGAAATACAGTTCAGGGGTAAAATCCAACTATAAAACCTGTTGGTGTAAAGATAAGCACTTTATTTAATATCCAATTAAATGTGGTCACCAGAGAAATCACAGCTTATGAAACTTTATCAGAAAAAGATTAATCTATTTCAGGCTTAACCTAAAATGTCATAAAAGAACTCATGAATTTAGATAGGAATCCACTTATTATCCAAAGACATTTTCATACTGAGTAAGAATGGCCTACATTGCTGTCTATATTTATACTTAGTTCAGTCAAATTCCTGTGCTTTGTATCTCTCATTGATTTGGGGGGGGGGCAATTACCAAACTATGATGATGAACTAGGGTACATCAGAAGATCTTTTATGGTCCTTGAGCAACTACTGAAAATATATAAAAAATATACTGAGCTCCATTTTTCTAGGAATTCAGATTATTTCATGCAAATGACATTTATCTTTATAATATTGCTATAATACAGGAAACAAAGGTACAAGCCACCAATTTCCCAGATGCCCAAGATTAAACCCAAAGCCTTAAGAGAACTGCCACGTTAAAAACTAGGAGTAAAGTCAAGACCTAAAAACTGGAAGCTATGATGGCCAATTCACGGATCCTTCTTCTATTTAGCCCTATTAGAGATGATGCAGAATTATTTCTCTGTTGCTTTTTTGGATGTTATCAGCATAGCTTATTTAGAAGATCCTTTACATTAATTATCTACCTATATTATCATAAGGAGATCCTAAATAAGAATGCCCTTATATTCCGAAAAGAGAAACATCCAATCTGACCCAATAACAGCAATAGTTCCTTCCTTTTATTCCCACACTTTAACTTATTGCTTCTTATTTTTCTGGGTTATTCCAATTTTGTGTAACCATTGTGTATATCCCAGATGGCAGAAACTAAGCTTGCTTGCTACATACCTTGGCCCCCCAGGGGTGTAACGGTAAATTCTAAAAGCCTCTTCAAAAGAGAAATAGTACGTTATAGGAAAAAGAACTTTGGATATGTAGTCTGAATGTTGGGGTTCAGGTCCTGATTACTCTATAGTAGTGCATGTATGACTTGGAGCCTCAATTTTCTTGTCTAGCCATCATAGAGGGATGCTGTGAGAATTAAACTAGACAGTCAACATAAAAGGATCTTGTAGATTACAAAACTATTCATTTTAATTCAACTAGTATTTATCCTTGCTAATTTTTGCAAGGCATTACTTACAATGCTAGAAGCATAATGATAAAACTGAAAAATAGAACTAGTCCTATGTATTGTCATTATTACAAATTTTGAGAAGTTACTAGAGTAACTAAGTTCACAGAATGCAATTGAATAATCTCATCATCTATCTAATAGTTTAGAAAAACAACCAAAATGTGTACTAGACTCATTGGTCTTAGTTTAATAGTTTAAAGCTATCTAAAATTTAAAGAAAGTCTACTATTTAAAAATATTTTCATAAAAGAAAACATCATATACATCATAACCAGAATGTTATTTTTAACTTATGGTATCCAAATGTACTCTTAATTTAGTTTGGGAGAAAGTGAGAGAGTTACAGAAACAGATTCCATGGTACAATATGGCAACTTTGGCTAAAAAAAAAAAAAAAAAGCTACTTTGGTAGCTTTTGGTAGTTAAGGACTGGGCCAGTGAAGCACTTGGAGTGCAATCAGTCAGTGAAGGGCAAAAAGTATTCCTTCTGGTGGCGTCCTATTTTAACTTATTGTTATTTCTAACTAGATGCCAAATCCAATCATTTTCATGTGGCTGAAAATCTATAAGGCTTATTATTATCTTCCAAATTTCAGTATCATGGGGAAAGCTCTACTCACCTGATCTTAGTAACAACTCTGATGCTAGATACTAGAAATATAAAAGATAGCAAAATATGAGCCCATGTTCTTAAGGAGCAGGTTGAGAAGCTGGAGTACATACATAAAATAGATAAAGGAGTATGTGCTAAGTTACCATGGGGAACATTACCAGTAAGTGCTTTGAGAATTTAGAAAAAAGATTGAAGACTGTGGTGATTGGAGAAGGCTTTGAGGGAGAAGAAGCAAGCTTTAACTGACAATTGAAGGAAGATTTTTAGGCAAGGGAAAAGGAAGAGTCAGGGTATTCTGGTTGTGAAAAATGATGTGATGAAAGAGTGAATAAATGAGCATAACCTATTTGGGGAACAATAAATAGATAAATTATTTTGAGCATAATGATGGATCTATATAGGGGAGAAAAAGACTGGAAAGATAGATATACAAAGCCAGTAGATAGCAGAGGTAAATCTAGGTCTTTTGGGTTCTGAGGTCAGATCTCTAATTTTTGTGCCAGAGCTGCCACTGAGTAGGTGTTTACTAAATGTTTCTTGAATAGAGTAAGAAGACTTCTATCAGGGTAGAAGCAATGTAAGAGACAGTAGCAAGAAGGGACAGAGGTAGATTCATTACAAAAGAAGAAAGTATCAAGAGTTAGAGTATCAAGAGTGTGTCCAAGGTTTCAATTCTAGAAGACTAACAGAATGATGGAATTATTAATGGAATTAAGCATAACTGGAGGAGCAACAGCTAGTTTGGAGTAAAGATAACAATCATCATAGTGCATTACCCTGAGTTATAAAGACTAGGTATAAAGACCAGAGAAGAAATGAAAAATTATGCCTTCCTCCTTTTGATAGCTATGGGACAGTTTGGGTATAAACTGTTGTTTATAGTATTAGATGTGATCACTGTGTTGGTTGGTTTTGCTTAAATGCTTTCTTTTTTTTTTTTTTTTGGAAGAATCACAAGTGTTATAGGGGAGGAAAAACTATTTTCTAAAACTGCTATGATGTTAAAAATATATTAATAAAACTTTATTTATTTTTTTAAATCTACTACTCTGAAATTGATTTCACTTAGGTTTAGAAGCTCAGGTTCTATATGTTGTGCTGCATCCCGATTCATATATGTATGTTTTACTAAATTTATGTAGATAGTTAAATCTATACTTACCTAAACATATATGGATCAATATTTAGATAAATTTATAGATGCATATACAAACACACACACACACACACACACACACACTCCCAGAAGTCTGAGTTTGAAAATAATTTTATCAAGTAGGTATTTATTTAATGCTAAAATTTCATAATCCCTTTCTTTTGGATAACAGTATAATTTAATCATTTGAACGATTTTACAATCTTTTTTTATAAATTCACATTGCTGGATTTTTCTGCTGATTAGAATAATTTTATGTGCTCTTGGGAAGAAGATACTTCCTTTTTTTTTTCGTTTTCTCTCAGATTTTTGATCTCCCTAATTAATTATTCAATCCAATTGTACCTTCAAATCTCGAGAGATCAGAAAACCAGGTTACTACAATAACCCATGTTCTATTCAGAAGGTTAATTTTCTATTTATAATCCATCTAAACTGTTCTACTCCCTGTTTTTCAAACATGTCTGGTTTAGTGATTCATATCTAGGAGTTCAATAAATGTTTGCTGAATGGATATACTTCTGATTGGGGAGAGAATGACATCATGAACTCAAACAGATAATTGATAAAGTACTTTGGTCCAAAAAATTCAGTGAATCATTTCAGAATCAAGGAAATAAAATTAAAGCTCTAAATTAATAAGTTGGTGAGTAGGCAGAAGAATCAATATGATATGCCTAATTTTTTTAAATACGCAAAGAGGGAAGTTGAGTTATGGGGAAATCACTGTAAAAGCAAAAAAATAATGACTTTAAAACAATTACTTGAAAACAGAAATATAACAAATTTTCCATTTGTTCCAGATAGTGGAAAGAATTTGAGTCAGGGAAACTTGGATTCAAATGAACATATGTATGACCCTGGATAAATTAATTTGCCTTGGCTTTCTTATATATAAAGGGTTTGAATTAATTAATATGTAAATTCACTTCCAGTTCTTAATCTGTGATCTTATGATTCTTTGATCAGATATTCATAATCCCATCTCTTATGCAAAAAAGGCATACTCATTAGGGTATATGCTTCTTCAGACAGAATGTAAGCTACTTGAGGGTAGAGATTTTTTCATTTTTGACTAGGGACTCCCAGGGCCTAGCACATAGTATAATTAATAAACACTTCTTTATTGATTGACAAGGATAGTGATTTTTTTCAACACCAGTTTCAGATTCATGAATGTGTATAAGCCATATTTTCAAAAATTCAAGCATGAAATGAAAGGAAGAAAAAAATAAATCTGTCTGTTAGATGGCACATCTTTCTGCAACTGTGAATAACAACACAAAAAAAGTAATCTTCTGGGTCAAAGGGTCATCTCTTGTTCATTTCCATTGAGGTAACCCAAAAATTTTATATCAGATTTCTATGAATAAATCCACACTAATGGCTCAGATAAGGAGCTTCTTCCACCTAACAAGTAATGCAGATTCTCTGATTTTAGAGAGACCACAAATCTTACATAAGAATTTCACAAACTCAGAACTCTAAAGAACTGTTTTCTCTCACTTTTGTGTCTACCTGAAGTGTTTAGAGGTTGTGTCTAGTACTGTACAAAATGGTGAAGTATGTGACAAAGATATAATTGACAAATATACTAAGGACATGCACTAAACTTTAGATACTCTAGCAAAATTTATGTAATGGGTGAAAAAACTATATGCTTATTTCAGGGAAATATGTGGGGGCTAGATCAATTCTTCTAGTAATTCTGTGTAGACCAAGTAATTATTGACTAAAATATTGACTTTACTGGGTGGCTGTAATGTTGACAGAGCCCATGTTATTTACTATATTAAGTAGGAAGAGAGATAAGTGAGCCCTAATACAGTATATTAGACAACATTTTTGAAGGATGCATATTTAGAATAACAATCTTATATAGCATACATTTGATTGTACCAGCTAAAATGCAATTTTTGATTAGGGTATCAAAATAACTAATCACCATGGATAATTGGAGGAGAAAATGTGACAAAACATGAAAACCAAAAGCACACAGAGTAGCACCTACTGAAAGTATTGTTCATGGATGAAGCTGAGATAGTTACCATAATAGAGTCAACAGAGAAAACTAGATCTGTGATTTTATTGGAATAGGGAACTTCCAAGTGAGAAAATTCCCTATATCAATATAGGTCAGTATCTTCTTTGCAATATTTTTGTTGTTGTTAAGCCATTTTTCACTTGTGTCTGACTCTTCCTTCTCCAGCTCATTTTTACAGATGAAAAAACTGAAGTAAATAGGGTTAAGGAGCTTGCTTATGGTCACTCAGCTAGTAAGTACCTGAGATCAGATTTGTATTCAGGATGGTGAGTCTTATTGATTTCAGGCTCAAAACTCTATCCACTGTGCCACCAGTTACTATTTGTTAACATTACTTATATTCTATTGTATTTTCATTTATTTTGTTAAAAGTTTCATAGTTACATTTTAATCTGGCTCAGGTCCCATTGGAGACTTGTGGCAGCCATGTGTTTGACACTCTGGCCTAGAGTATTAACAAATTAAGTGACTTGCCCAGCATTGCATAAGCTAGTATACATCACAGGTAGTTTTTGAACTCAGATTTTCCTGCCTTTGACACTGGTTCTCTTAGCTACTATACCAACCTGCCTCTGGAGATTTGGTATACAATAACAATTATAATTGAACTGTCTTTCAAAAACAGCTATGACACTATAATCTTTTAAATGCTTTAAACATTGCAAAAAGATTTTGAAAATCATAAGGCCTACAAAAATCTTTTTAGTCTGCAATGTCTGCATTGATTTACCAATGGTTTTTTCCCCTTATTCCCCATTCTTCTGAAATCCCTGTCACTAAACTAAAGAAAAAAGATGTATGTAGTACAAACAAAATAAAGGAGGGAAGAAATAGATTGTCTAGGGTTCCTTTTCAATCCCGGACTCATTCTGCTTATGTTTTTGTTTAGTTTTTTCCTAGAGCAAAGCATAATGTTTGATTTTATACATTTTGCATTTATGTATATCACTAAACATGTTTTTTTCTTTCTTCCTTCCCACAAAAGGGAAAAAAGCAACTACGTGATAACTTTATTATATATTTTAAAAGGATAGCAAGTTATACACAATAGTTTTGTAGCTTTGTGTGCAATCATTTTTTTTTTATAACTATCTTGTGGAAATGCTTGTTTTATTTCTTAAGTTTAGAATAAAATAAAGTATATAATGAGTTTTTTCTATGAAATTTTTAAAAAAGGAAAAAGTAACTGCAAATTATTTGTGAGATATATTTGCTTTTCTGTTCACACAAGACAGAAAGAGTAGTTGGTAGGTGGGCAAGCACAGAAATTCAAAAAGAAGTAGGACTTTAGAATAAGTTCTAGTTATTTTTTAGGACTTAACAACTACTATTTTATTGCCAAAAGAACTTAATCAGGCATCTAGTACAACTCCCTTATTTTATAGATGAGGAAGTAGAAGACTAGGGATCCTTTGATTTACCTAGTTTTCATGTAAAAAACAGGTCTTCTGACTCCAGATCAATAATTATCTTTCTACCATTACATTATGTCACTTTTTCTTCCTGGTCCACTTCCACCATCCCTCTACATTCTTAAACTCTTTTGTTATAGCTCAAGTTCCTTGTCTTAGAAGGACTATTTAGGTCAAATAGGGAATATTGTTAGATTGGAGACTTAGTTCAAGTCACCCCCAAGAGATAGTTATTAACTATCTGACCACATTTAACAAGAAGACTAAAAGATGATTGTGCACTCGGGACCCTATCAATGATCAATGCAATGTCATTTGGAAGGTGGGTACATATGGGAGAGGTTGGCTCCTAATATTAATTACATATTCCACTCAACTGCCTAATTTGAATATTTTTCATACATCCTATTGAATATAATTTTTCACAAGTACCACTAGGTGGATTCCACTTAAACCTAGTTTTAAAAGTATTATAAAGAGTGAAGACAAAAACATGCTGCAAAATTACTTAATTAGATTGAAAATATTTCTTTTTATGCAAATTAAAATAATTCTCAGATACCACCTCACTCCTCTCAGATTGGCTAATATGATAGAAAAGGAAAATGATAAATATCGGAGAAGATGTAGGGAAATTGGAATACTAATACATTTTTTGGGGTGTTGTGGATTTATCCAAACATTTTAGAGAGCAATTTGAAACTATGCACAAAGGGCAAACTATGCATACTCTTTGATCCAGTAATATCAATACTAGATCTATATTCCAAAGAGATTACAAAAAAGAGAAAAGGACCTATAATTACAAAAATATTTATAGCAGCTCTTTATTCAATGGCAAAGAATTGGAAAATAAGGGACTATCCATCAATTGGAGAATGGCTAAACAAAATGTGGTATATAAATATAATGGAATACTATTGGACTATAACAAATGATGGGTGGGCAGGTTTCTGAAAAACCTGGAAACATTATATGAATTAAGGTAGCTGAGGTGAACAAAACCAGGAATACATTGTATACGGTAATAGCAACATTATACAATAATCAACTATGACAGATTTAGCTTTGCTCAACAATGTACTAATCTAAGCTAATTCCAAAAGATTCATGATGGAAAATGTTATCCACATCCAAAGAAAGAATTATGGAGTCTAAATGCAGATCAAAGCATAGTACTTTCATTTGTGTGTGTGTGTGTGTGTGTGTGTGTGTGTGTGTGTGTATGTGGTGTTTCTCTTTTGTTCTGTTTCTTTTTTCACAATATGACTAATGTAGAAATATGTTTACATGACTGTACATGTAAAACCTATTATATCAGATTGCGTGCTTTCTTGGGGGAAAGGGTTATGAGGGCGGGATGGAAAAAAATTAAAACTGGAAATCTTATAAGAATGTTGAAAACTATTTTATATGTAATTGGGAAAAATAAAATACTATTTACCAAAAGGAAAACATATTTCTTTTAAAAGCTACTTAATGCTCTGTGGCTTCAGTGAGGTATGCTTGAATGAGCCATTCTAAAGATTTATTACTTAAATTTTTTAATTTTCCCCTAAACTTCTATTCTAATATCTTATTTAATTGAAATTAAGGGTACATATGTCTTACTATATGCCTCAGCTAGAAAAATATTTATGTGTACACCTGTATTTATACACACACACATACACACAATTTTATAATGATTTACAATGAGCAACTTTGATGCAAGAGGTGGTAATCTCAATCCCTCAAGGCAACTAAGCAATAAATAGGCAAGAGTGATTATAATGTTCTTCTGCATTCAGATCCAATCAGTCTTCTTAAAGGTTTCACTTATTTTTTAACACAGATACAGTGCTTCTTCTATACATTTTCTTTCAGAATTCCATTAATTCTTTATTATCCCCTCTATGCTTGTTTTTGTTAGAGGTGGTTCTAACTTTGTGCCTGGAAATTTTCACATGTTTTTACCACATTAACCAGCAGAATGAAGCTATGAAGGGGGTAAGAAACAGTCTGGAAAATCTCTGGGTCATACAGTTAAGCTTGAACACAGATTTAATAAGGTTATTGATGCTTAAACTGGAACACAGATTTAATAAGGTTATTAATACTAGGATTGGTTATAGAAGATATTATAAGCAATATAGCTTTAGTATAAGTTCAAATAAATGGGTAGCCTGTCATAATGGAACCATGGGAGCAAGTTTTATGAAAAATAAGAGAACAATCATGGAGAAAGTAAAATCTTCACATAACTTCCTTCACAGTGCTCCTCCCCCAAGTACCTCCATCCTAATTAGTAGGTTCCCACCTACTCTGCTGAAAAAGTTGGTTTTATGGTATGAATTTTAAAGAGTCTGGAGGGGGAAAGAGGTGTAGAAATAACATGACACAACAGGGCACATTATAATGTACTTTCTTGATGCCTTCAAAGAAAGGTTATGAAAACCTAAGGTTATTTTAAGTTCTTTGAAAGCACATTACCTTTCAAACAAATGCTGGCTGAACATAAAAGAACAAATAAAAATGAAAACTTTTCCCCTTTGCCAAGCTTCATTATGACCCACCTGTTACAAATAAAGGAAACAACAGTTCCCAACCACAGGAAAGACTAGGGGTCAGCAATGTAGAAGAGAACCTGAGGCTGAATTTTCTTATTCTTGTTATTTACCCTGTATATATGTATATCTCTCTCTCTGGATTTCTGTTTCTCTCTGTGTGTTTCTCTGTGTCTCTTTCTATCTCTGTCTGTCTCTTTCTCCAATATCATGGCTCTGAAATGCCATTATTTCCATAATAATCCAAAGTATCATGTCACAGTATTAAATTTAGAGCTAGAAAGGACTTTAGGAAGGAACTATTTCAAACCCTCTCTGAGACCAAGAAGCTGGTTGACTTTCTAGGATCATGCAGGTAAACACAACAGTCCAAATTTGAACTCCATATACCCTGGCTTAAATACAGCGTTTGTCCCCCCCTCCCTTTACCCCAGATCACACTTCTATCCTATATTATTTTCACAATTGCCATTACTGAACAACCACATGGAACTGTATTTATGTAATACTTAGGCAGTCTGGGGGGAGGGGAAATTAGTGAGGAAAAGATTGCTGGGCCAGATGGGTAACCTGAGCCCAAGAGCATGCTTCACACTGTCATTTCATCACTAAACAATAAGGTACCACCATATTTCAGTATATGAAAACGTAACACATCTCAAATATAATTAAGAAATTTAGAATTGCATGAATATGTAATGTACACATTGCTCTACAGATGCCTTTTTCCCTCGACAGGCTGGTGCCTGCTTTAATTTGGAAACGATCCATTTTCATACAAAGGTAACCAAGAGTGACAGGAAATCAGACGCCTACATTATTTATCTTTTGTGAACTTTTCTTTAAAACACACACACACTCACACACACATACACACACACACACAAAGCAAAAAACCCTCAGTTAATTGCTTTTTTAAGAAGCTATTTAGAAGAAATACCTGCATCTTCTATATTTTCATTCATAACATAAGTGACAATTTTAAGATATCTCAAACTCATGCCTCCTGAAGATATTTATATATATCCTAAAATATGCATTTTACAATGATTGATTTTAGCTAATTAATTTTAACTACCCCCCCAACCCTAAAATGTTTTTGGATGCTCTTGGATTAATTAAAAGATTAAAAATCTGAATTTATAACCATACTTAACTAAAATGTGAATTGTCACTTTCATAGAAGTTGCTAATAAGATTAAGGTAGTATTCATTTGCTTCCAAAACCCTCCAATCTCCAGTCGCCAGAAACTTTTAGTGGTGGCAGTTTCAAGTTATTTCAATTAATTAAAATAACATAAACCAGAAACCAGAGTGGTGTAATTCAGATGTTTTAGAAAAACCTTGATGAGACTGTAACACTTCCCAAACAAATGTGTTTCACTGTAGCTAGCCTAAGGGAAAAAAAAGTTTAAAATACAAGTGTCCAGATGCCTTTTCAGGGACTTGACTTCCATTAAGTAGACTTTTTTTGTTCTTTTAAATTAGGTAGCTCTTAAGACACATTTTGAATTCCAAAGTTTTTTTTTCAATATTTGACTTCTTCACAATCCATTTTTTTATCTTTTTTAGCTTTCCAAAACTCAAAATTATATATATATATATATATATATATAAATTCTACCAAAATACTAGTCTAATCCAAAGTGCTTTTCCAGGACTAAAAATATCATTTTATTAACAATGCTATAATTTTACTATGCAGCAGTCCTTAATGTCTGGATTCTATTAATAACTGGAACACTGGATTCTGAATTACCTTATGTGCTCAAAGGGACTAATCCATAAACTAAAAAAAATTATTCCATTTGGAAATAAAGTTTGGTATATTTCTGTCATTCATTAAAATTCTTGCCTCAAATTGAAAAGTAGCCCCCTTTCCAAATGAAACTCCAGAGGAAATTCATTTTAATGAAGGGTAGGGCTCAAGGGTAAAAAAGACCCTTACTATGATACTAAAAGTATGTCTTTTATTAAGAGAGAGAGAGACACACACACACACACACACACACACACACACACACACAGAGAGAGAGACAGAGAGACAGAGAGAGAGAGAGAGAGAGAGAGAGAGAGAGAGAGAGAGAGAGAGAGAGAGAGAGAGAGAGAGAGAGAGAGAGAGAGAGAGAGAGAGAGAGAGAGAGAGAGAGAGAGAGAGAGAGAGAGAGAGAGAGAGAGCACGAGCTTGTGAAAAAACTAGCAAAGAGGCAGGTGCATAAGTTAATGTAGTAAGATGATTTAAACTTTCATATAAATTTTCAGGGAATTTTTATATACTAATTACCTTGTTATTGAAAAATTATTGATAACAAATAATTCATCATAGCTACAGAAGTGGAATATATTGCAGAGGATGAATAGCTCAGGAAGTACCAGATCAGACAAAAAGTATTCACAAATTTTCAATTTTCAACATACATATATTTATAGGATATATTTTACTTCAAATTATCACAAAAGGAAAGGTACTTATCTTAGATGTAGAAGAAATTTAGCCTCAAAATTAATTAAAAAGAAACTAAAAAATGAAAATTTTCTAATGCTAAATTAGTGTTTAATTTTCTCAATTCAAGTGTAAGCATCTTGAGAGCAGGGGTACATTTTATATGTGTTTGTATCTCCCATAACACTAGCATAGGACCTTGCACATAGCAGATATTCAATAAAAATTTGCTAGTTTCATTTGTCTGCACCATATCATAGTCAAGTCACCTGACTTTTTTTTCCACTGAATTTCTCAGTTGTTTTGACATCATGTAAACATAATTTTAATGAATAATCTTAAAGAACATTTATATATAATAGTAGCATTTGGCCTTATGTCTATTCCAGGTAGGATCACTGATCTCTTGAGTAAGAGTAGTCAAATCATACTAGTTTCCCCTCAAAATCAATTTCCTTTTTTGTAAGTTTAGGCAATAATATCCCTCACCATAAAATTCTGAAATAATTGATGTCAGAATTAATGATAAACACACATACATACACTCTCCCTCTCTCTTAATATATATTTATATATATATATGTATATTAATAAAAGTACTACCTAAGTAAAATATCTTCATATAAGAAATATATCTGCTCTGAGCTATACTTATTCATTGATGACCTTTATCATATGTTTTGTCATGGTCTGAGATTTTATAGGAATAAATAGAAATATGCAATTATGTACCTGCAACTGACAATCTTGAGTTTTCTCTAAAGGTTTGTTTAAAAAAAAGCAAATCCACAAACAAATGTGTTTTGTAGATGTAGAAAAATAGAAGATTATAGATTACATTCAAAATACTGCATTAATACCTATGAAAGGTTATTTTCTCATCATGAATATACCTTTAATTAAAACAAACAACTGTTATAGGATCATAATTATACCTCTCTCTTTTTTTTATTATAGTTTTTATTTACCAGATATGTGCATGGGTAATTTTACAGCATTGACAATTGCCAAAACTTTTGTTCCAATTTTTCCCCTCCTTCCTCCCACCCCTTCCCCCAGATGGCAGGTTGACCAATACCTGTTAAATATGTTAAAGTATAAATTAAATACGATATATGATTATGCCTTTCTCTTATCTGCTTCACACAACTATGCTTTTAATGTCTTTGGCTAAATTAACAATTTTGTTTAAAACAAAGAAAAAATTTTATCATTAAATGGGCCCAACTTCCACATCAATTCTTAGTGAACAGTTCTCCTTTTAACTATTTTTCAAATTACTCACTTCAGTCATAGAGGGAATTCAACCAAATAATGGGAAATGGGAAAAAAAAAAAAAAAGTTCTGGTGGTACATCACTCCGGACTTCAGTCTACTCTTTATTTGCATGTCAAAGGGATCTTCCTAAAATGCAGGGTTGACTATGTCAACCACTCCCCAACCCTCAACAAACTCCACAGATTCTTTCACTTCCAAGATCAAACATCAAAACCTCTGTTTATTAAACTGGATCCCCTATATTTTCCAATCTTCTTATACCTTATGCACATCAATATATGCTATAATTAACATTAGCCTTCGTTTTCTTCAAATAAGATGTTTCATCTCCGGACTCCAAACATTTTCACTGACTCTCTCTGCCTGGGATTCTTTCCCTTCTTTCTCTGCCTCTTGGTGTCCTTAAAATTCCTGCTAAAATCCCACTTTCTATAGAAACCATTCTTATTTTTCCTTTATTTTAGTGACCTGCCTCTTTTGATTATTTCAACTATATTTTGTATATAGTTTTATTGTACATAGTTAAGTTCATGTTATTTCTCTCATTGGACTGTGAACTCATTAAGAATAATGACTGTCTTTTTACCTTTCTTTGTCTTCTCATCACTTAGTTTCCTGCCTAGCACATAGTTGCCATTTAATAAATGTTTGTGACTGATTGATTTAGAGCTCAAAGACCCTGTGTTAGTTTCAATCTCAAATTAATTGTTAACATCTATATGGATATGAGGGAAGCCCTTCATTCCAAGAGCCTTATTTTTAAATTTGTAATAAATATTCATTGGTCTATAAAATGAGAAATTAGACTAGATTATCTCTAAAATAATTTCAAACTCTAAATACAGTGATCAAGTAGTTGATAAAAGTGGGGATGAACAGATAGAGGGGGAGGATTCCTTCATTATTATACTTTTCCACTTGTTTAGACTACGTAATAGAGTTAGTTCACTCTACTAACTTGAAAAGAACATGAAAAGTTTACTAGAATAAGAAGAAGGCTCTGAATAATATGTTTTTCCCTGTGTGGATCTCTTTAGGATATTTTCTGCTCTTGATGACTAGAGATTGTATTAGGGTAACTATTACCAGACATTTAAAGGCAGGTCCTATTCCAATTTAGCTAGGATAAATGCTTTATCTCTAATAGTCACTGATGGTGATGATCATGAAATCAAAGAGCCTAATGAGACAAAAAACCATCTGTTTTAGTCCCTTGCTAAAATTCTTTAAGTAAATACTTACATCATGCAGGGAAGATATAAAGATATGTAATTAGTTTGAAAATGACTAATTTGTAGGGTTGTGTGAATGTGCTACCTGTATGATTTCTTAAATCAAAGAGATTGGAGATACTTTTGAAAAAAGTTATCCTCATATAAAGAAGTAAATACTACAAATGAAATATTGCCAATTACTAACCCAAAAGATTACTAATCCAAAGATTCATAAATTTTTCAGCTATTGCTTTTTAAAAATTATGTGCTCTATAGAAAATTGAGAAACATGAAGTTTTTTTGAGGTTTCTCTGAGAATATTTGTATGATTTTTTAAAATATTGAGTCATTATTTTCCCATGTCCAACCAGAATAGACCAATCATAAGACATTTATTTCATTTCATCTGATTATTAAATTGATCTTTAAAAGTCTTTTTAAGTCAAATTGTTATTAGTATTTTGAATTATGTTTCTTAATGAGCCAGCTGAACTATCTGTTTAAAGCTTTTATTTTAGAGATGAGCATATATGAAGCCAGAAGCTATATGCCTTGTCTATCTCAGGCTCATAGGATAGCCTGTTGGAACTGGGAGAGATAACCTTCAGAAACTGAGATCTAGAGATGTTAAATGATTTGGCTAGGGTCAAACAGCTAATAAATATAGTCCTGGGAGTCAAATATTTTGTATAGTTATATAAAATATAAAATCTGTTTGATAATTTAAATCTGTGCTAAGACTTTTGGATGTCCTGTACAGATCTCTGTGTGTATGTGTGTGTGTCTCTTTCTGTCTTTCTCTGTGTCTCTCTGTTTCTTTCTCTCTGTGTGTGTTTCTCTCTCTCTCTCTTTCTTTCTTTCTCTCTCTCTCTCTGTCATTGTCTTTCTCTCTATCTCTCTCTTGTACATATATATATATATATTTGTATATATACATATGTTTGTGTTTATGCCTTTTTACTCATTTGAGTAACTCATAGCTTCATTGAGTACAGAACAATATGCTAAGAACTGAGAAAGAAGCAAAGTTGAGATAACACAAAGCCTTTGCAATAGGAAAACATATAGAAGTAATGTTAACCCTCTTTGTAACATTTCAAATGCTTCTTTAATGTAAAAAGCTCATTTTAGATCCAAATCCTTTGTTAATTTATCTTTAAACAACAGTGTTAAAATAAAATATCACTTCAATCTATCAGCACATTTCTTTATCTCTTTCATTTTGTAATGGAAATACTAAACAGTGAATACAGAAATTAAAATACAAACCAAGAGTATTTGATCTAAAAGGATCTACTATCTTTTATAGCACTATTTATTCCTGAGAGAACCAGAGGGTTCAAGTAGAAATTCTGATTAATACCAATGAACCTGGGTCTTAAAATTCCAAATATTGAATGAAAATGATATATTTATACATTCATAAAATATTCTTATTAAAGCAATCCTTTTCATTATGTGCTTCATTTTGTGCCAAGAGACTAAGGGATTTTTCTAAACTGATAAAAAAAATTAATCCATTAAAAATAACCTTTTAACACATTAAAAAGTCATCATCAATCATTTGTGTTCAAGTGCTTTTATTTCTACTATGTAATGCACTTAATTATATGTCAGACAGTATAGAATCTTTTCTTCAAAATATATTACCTAGGACAATGAAGTCATGTCATCACCCCTACAATAAAACCTTATAGACATGATACCTTGGTTTAGTTTAAACACTAAAAGTCCTGATCTTAATTGAGCTTTAAAAAAAAAATCACACATTATATTTCTGCATTTCTTTACTGATTTTCCCTATCTAGGAATAGGTATATATGCATGTGTGTATATACACATATATAGACAGAGATGAATATTTTATGTATAATATATGTCAGAGAATCCATATAACATATACATACGCATACATATATACATGAATGGAATTTATATCCATATTCCTGAGTTAGAAAAAAAGAGTAAGTGGAAATTAAACCTCAGGTCTGACAAATGATCACACATGAATCATTAATTTATTTAGCAATTCCATGAAAATAACGTTTTAAAGTGACTTACCTCCCCTTGTTTGGGAATGTTAAATTTTGCTAACTTGGACTTGGTCCTGGATGATTCAGCTTTATTGACAGGTACTCCTCTGTAGGATGTACAATGTACACTAGTTTCTGTTGAAGACTTGAGTTTAGGAGATTCATCAGGGGCCTGGTCTTGGCCATCCATTGGCCGAACATAAGCAGTTGGTTTCTGCTGGATTAGACTTGGTTTTGAAGCAAGAGAAGGAGGGAAGTTCTGAACACAGTGCCCACCACTGCTGTGTTTGGCAGTCATGGTAGAGTTCCTTTCTTGAGGTTGAAGACCCATTTCCACACTGCAGCTCTGCTTGGACCTTGACTGTTGCCTGCTGACAGTGTCTCCAAGCATGGTCCTTGGAGGTCCTGGTTGTGCTGAGTTGGAGGAAGAGGAAGAAGAAGAGGAAGAGGAGGAGGAGGATGTGGGGCTTGAGACACAGTGTTTAGGTTTCTCATTACTGGTTTTTTGGTTAGCAGATTTGAAGTCACTATTGTGTGAATCAAGCAATCTATGCCCATGCTTGCTTGCCCTCTGCTGGCCATCAGATGTAGGATGCCCAACTTTCTGCCAGCCCATGGTGACCCTCTTGCTCTGCTGCACAGGTACAGCTGCTGGTGTGGAAGATGATGTGCTGCAGATAGGAGGCTGGGGCTGCGATCTTGAATCAGCAATGAAATGCTCATCTATTTTGTTCATAGGGGTCTGTGGAACCCCAGGTTTGGGAACCCCAACAAGGTGACTCTGATTGGATCGGTCAGTCAAGAAGTCTTTCATTTCGTCATAACTGCCTAAAGTATTCTGGATCCGATTTGAGAGCTCATCCCCCTTGTTAGTCTGGGGGGAAAGAAAGCAAGCATGCTATAAAATACAATAGAGAGAAGAAAACAAAACCAAAAAAAAATAGTGAGTGTGCCTTTATTAAAGACCTTATAGCAAACAGAGCTGCCTCCTTTAAAAAAGAGCTAAGGGCTGATCTCAAGATTGGATCCTCATTGTCTCTGAAGACACTTGTCAACATTCTAAAGCCACTCTGTACTGGAAAAGCTATAAACAGCCTTAGAGTACATAAAGAAGAAATCCATCACTGGTATCATGTTGCAGTTAAAATATATTATCTGGAAACCAGAAAATTTACTATTGCAACTGTACAAAGTGATTTAGATTAAATCTTTCTATGATTAAATTTTGGGTTTTTTGGTAATTCACTGGAAGTCTTACTCAAAAATTCAGGTTGATCTCTTAAATATTCTAATCTTTATTTCCCCCCTCCCCAAGCATTTTTTTTTTCAGAAACAAAGAATGATAGGCAAGAGAAACCAAGTAATAGTTTAATAGTCATTTGGAGCTAAGGTTACAGAAAACCTATCATCCTGAGTTTTCCTTAAGTTTCATGAAACTCTTGATATCAGTTAAATTTCCTGAAGAAAATTAGTTTTAGGAGACAAATTAGATTGCTGGTATTTAGTACAAATAAATAATCCATCTATTGTTTCTTCATTATCAATCCAAAGAGGGACCCAGACTGGAAGCATGAGCCAAGCATGTTAAAAAAAAAATGTAAACTTGACCTCTTTTTTTTTTTTTTTAATTCTAACTATTTTTTTTGCTAAGTGCTTAGTGATTAGATCAACACAACCTTCACCTGGGGAACTAATTAGACATCTAACGATTTATCTCATTGCTGAAATCCTTAGCAACCAAAACTCTAATATAACAACATTTGATATTTTACCAAATATGCATAGCCACTAAAGATATGTGAAGTATAAATCAACATCTGGTGAGGTTGAAACCAACATCTGGTGGCTGTGTTGCCTCCCTTGGACTGCACAGGGAGCAATACATTCAAATTTTAGCATTCTCTCCCATAACTAGAGTCTGGCATGGTGGGGGTAGGGGCCATGGGAGAGGGAGATAGAGAGAAAGCAGCTGAAAAGCATCTACCTTGTAAGGTTCACTGAAGAGGGAGTAACTTGTACTAAATGCTCCATCATCTTGCTGAGTTTCCTGATTTCTCCTTTCCCGTTCTTTCCTCCGTAATACATTTCTGTCTGGTTCATAGACACTGCATCCAAAGAAAGAAAAGAGAAAAAACCAAACTCACACAAATGTAAAGGGCAAAGCACAATCCAGCATTAATACAAGTGCAGAAGTCTGCTTCCCAGACAAATGGCAATGATAACAAGAACATGAATCAGACTAATGCCAGTCCAATCAGGAGGTAGAAGTCAAGGTCCCTGGATACACTAGTGCTTTCTTCACACGGAGAACAGATAATTAAATTCTTAAAAGGGGGGGAAAGGAAAAAAGAAACTTAGGACAAGCTCTAGCCTGTACTGAACTTCTTTGCCTCAAATGTGAAAGAGGAAATATCTAAGCAACTTTGACAGGAGAAGACTGAAAGTAATCTTAAAGCAGACGGTAATTACAGCTATGTGTAAATAGAAATTATGAGCATATTTCCACTTATGACATATCCTCAGAGTGTTATATGGGAATGCTCCTTTTTTTTTCCATGGCTGTGTTTCTGTAGTGATTCTTTCATTAACTAGCTCCCTAAAGAGCTGTTAAAACTACATGCTGGAGTGGTTTCCACAGTTATGCTCCTTCTTCTGATCTCTGTTAATCAGCCAAGTCGTCAAACTACTACTGAATCAATTCTTCCTTCTGATATATTTGACACCATCACTCCTTCTAACTATGAAAAATGTGTTGAGAAGGAGGGGGTGCAGGCAATGAAGAGGGAGATAAGAAATTGAATTATGTCATTCCTTCAGACAAAAATAATTAGATTTTTTTGTATAAGAAAATGTAATGACTTCTCCCAAAATACAAATACAAAGCAACCAGACTGTAGACAAGAGAAAGAATTAAAGAAGTTCTTCATTTCTTTGTTAGAGAGAAAACAGAAAACTTGGTCCTACCCATAAGAAATATATTGTTTTGTTGATGTGGTCTCACTAATTGTTTTAAATCACAGCAATAATGGGCGTAGCAGCTGTGGTGACAGTTAGTGGCGGTGGTAGTAGTAGGAGTAGTAGTATGAGTTATTGTTTGTCTTTCTTCCTCAAAGAGGAACACGACATCAGGAAGATGATGCCATGACTTGCAAGTTAATTGGATTCAAGAGGCAGAGGGTTGTACAAAGTCACCAGCCTCACTCTATCCTCAGGAGCCAAGATACAGATCAGGATGATGAGAGATGATCCCTGATACAATAGGAGACGGGGCTTTTTTAAGATAAGGTCTTTCCCAGGTCTGTTTGACTGAGGCAAAGGCCATTCACCCATTCAGTGATTTATACTAGGTAAGAAATGAGGCAAAAAAAAATGGCCTCAACAAACAAAAAAACCCAGAAAAATAATGAATCAAAATGGGACGATTTTTGGCTAAAACAGAAACAATTGCTTTTTATACTTTGAATCATTAGGGCCCAAACAATGACCAAGTGAAACTTGGGTTGGGACTTATGACAGGACAATCAATGGCTTTAAAGTTTGTCCTTAAAAAAATCTATCTTATAATGTTGTAAAAAAAAATTACCTATGCATATGTACTGTCAAAAATGTTTTAATTATAAAAATTAATTTAAAAAAAAGGAAAAAATCTATCTTATAAAGTTTCAGTGATCAAAATTTAACTTCCTTTGGGGAAAAAAGGAAGGAAGGAAGGAAGGAAGGAAGGAAGGAAGGAAGGAAGGAAGGAAGGAAGGAAGGAAGGAAGGAAGGAAGGAAGGAAGGAAGGAAGGAAGGAAGGAGGGAGGGAGGGAGGGAGGGAAGGAACTGTGTTGCCCAATTGGAGCTGCATTGCCCAGCTAGAACTTGCCAGTGGGGCAGCTCCTACTATTCGCTAGTTGTTGTTTGTCCTTCATTCTCAAAGAGTACCATGATGTCAGGGAAGTAACACCATGACATACAAATGAATTGAATTTAAATGAAGAATTTTGTAAAACCACCAGCCTTACTCTCTCTTTCAGGAGCCATCTAGGTGCAATGGCAAGATATAGATCAGGATCACTGGCGATACCCTCCATTAGTAGTAATAGTAGTAATAATAAATGTCCTAAATATATTCAATTGAGCCAACCAAATTAATACCACTAAATAACCAATGGTCTCCTAGAAAATGAATGGTTTATTGAATTCTAGCAGATATATCAAACCTTTTCAAAACTTTAAGATATTACTTAAGTTACACAATAAAGGGTTTCTTCTGTCTTTTTTTTTTTTTTTTTTTTTTTTTTGGTCACGTCCAACTCTTCATGACTGTGCTTGGATGTTACTTGGCAAAGATACTGGAGTGGTTTGCTATTTCCTTTTCCAGCTCATTTTATAGATGAGGAATAGAGGTAAACAACTTTAAGTGACATGCCCAGGATTACAAAGCTAGTAATCATCTGAGATTAGATTTAAATTCAGAAAGATAAGTTTTCCTGACTCCTGTTACTTTACTTTAGTGTAAAGAGCTATGATCTAGGTATCTAATATTAATTTTGCTGTTAACAAGTTGTGCGGTCTTAGGCCAGTTACGTCTTAATTTCTTCATTTATCTGTAATTTGTTTCCCATACCATCCTACTCCTGTAAATGTAAATTCTATTCTTGTTAATGTAAATGTTTCCTGCTAATGCGGTTGTAAAGGTAACTAGCCAAAGATTAGAAAAAGATCATTCATACCTATGGTAGCCTTTAAATTTGCCAAGTTTGCTAACCCAGGAACAGCAGTGACGCCTTTATATATATTGTAAAATCTCTTGTTTCTAGTAGGGAAAAAAAAATAAGCATTTACATAGTGCCTACGATGTGCCAAGTACTAATTTAAGCATTTCACAAATATTATCTCGTTTGTTATTCACAACAACTCTAGGGAGATAGGGGCAATTATTATCTCCATATTGCAGTTTGGTTTCAAACTCAAATCTTGGGGCAGCTAGCAGCGGATAGAATACTTGCCTTGAAGTCAGGAGGACCAGAGTTCAAACTAAAGTTTTGCTGATACCAGTATAATAAAGTATATTGGTCAAAGTTGTTTTACAGAAGAACCATTATGTATCTTAATAGCAGATATTTCCAAAACCAGAGAAAAAAAGTAGAGTCAGGACTGGAAGATGATTCAAAGATTATGACCCTAGACTTCAGAGAACCTAGACCCTAGATTCAGAGAATCATAGAGTCAAGGGAGAATTAATCTTGGAAATTGGGTGAGTTAAGTGAGTGCAGTAGACTCAGGGAACCCAACTAAGCAACTAGTTGAACAGAGATGGGTTCCTGGTAGCCTTTCAAAAGCTAGGCCTTCCAGGACTGGATAGAGTCACACATGGGAAATAGAAAGCAGTTTTATGAAATGTGATACCTATCTAGCATGGTACTGTCTTTAAAGTCTAACATTACCTTCCCACTAAATTATCTTATATTGCTGTTATATAGATAAATGAAATAATATAATTTAAAATACTTTGAAAAGTTAAAGTGCCATATAATGCAATAGTTCATCATTTTGATGATATATGTTCTGTAATAAGAATAGTAATTATTATTAAGTGCTATTGATTGATCTGAATAAAAACATGTTTCATATTTTATTTTATTCAGCTAACTATTCTTCAGTAAAATAAAATGTTTTCATATAACAGTAGGGGTCATAAATAAAATAAACACTCTTAGTTTAGTCTAGTTACCTAAAATTCAAATCAGCTGATCACATCCTTCAATATGCTTCAGGCAAAGCTCTTAGAAAGCCTGAGGCCATTTTATTTAAATTTAAGATTATGGAATGTTAAAATGCCCAGAAGAGGTAGACTATTAGCATTTTAATACATCTTTGGTAATTTATTAAAAGTCATTAGATTTGGGAGTCCAGATGATGACCTTCATGTGAAATAAGCCCTAAGACCAAAATCACATCTACAAAAAATGCTCTGAATAACTGCCCTGAAAGGGACCAGCATGAGCAGGCACAGATTCTTAAATCAGCCCCTCAGAAATTAGATTACAGGGTCAAGGAAGAAGAGAAAATTATGATTGGGATATTTGTAGTTCTACAATCTAAACTTTTCCTCAGTGCTTAATTTTCTTGAAATAGTATTTAGCAGGTAGGTACAAGTTATAGAGGGCAGCTAGATGGTGAAATGGATAGAGAGCAGCATCTGGAGTCAGGAAGACCTGAAATCAAATTCAGCCTCAGTCACTCACAAGTTGTATTACTCTAGGCAAGTTGCCCCAGGCAAATTACTTCATCCTGCTTGCCTCAGTTTCTTCATCTGTAAAATAACCTGGAAAAGGAAATAACAAACCACTCCAATATCTTTGCCAAGAAAACCCCAGAAATGACTTAAACAGCTGGACCAGTTGAACAACAACCATTAAAAGCTATGATTTGCAGTTTTAAATAAGAGAGAAAATCTTAATTATCTTGCAATCTATTAGGTACTAACTTTAAGGAGATTCTAAGTGTTTCAAGAAGGGCACTAGTTTGCATTTCATGTTCTACATTATGTTCCCCACCAACAGCAAGTAGTATAAGTTCGCTGAAGGCAGGAACTATTTCATTTCGACTTTGTAGTCTTAGAATTTTGTACATTGACTGGCAGTACTACTTTCCTGACTTCCCTATAAATGTAAAGAAAACCACTTATGCTCTGAGTCACCCAGGATCCCCACAGAGGTAACACTCTCATTCCAGGCCCTTATCCCTTCTGTTGCCAAAAACTATAAGCACTATCTTTTAAACCATCTCTCCTATGTGTTCTCTTCCATCTTGTGACATTTCCTGGACTATTGAAATATTATTCTGGTTAGTCTCTCTGCCTCAAGTCTTTTGCTATTTCAGTTTATCTTCCCCTTAGTTTATCAAAAGGATCTTAAAGCACAGGTATGATCTGATTGCCTCTCCATTCAATAATTCCAAGATGTTGCTTCAGCCTCCAGAATCAAATATAAAATCCTCTCTCTTTTAAAATCTTTCATGATCTGATACCTTCCTATCTTTTCTAGTTTTCTTGCATCTTTTCTCCTCTCAAAATACTGTGATTCTGTGTTTCTGGTCTCCTTTATGAGACTTGGTCAAGACATTCCAGTCTTCCATTATTACAGGCTCTTTCTCATTCCTAGAATTCTCTCCTTCATCTCTATCTCCTAATTTCCTTCAAATCTTGGCTAAAATCCAATCTTTTTCATGGAGCTCTTCTTGGTCCTTTTCAATGTTAGATTAGTTAGACAGATTGTATTCATGCAAATTAAACTCCCTTCCTTCCTCCATTTAGGTGGTCTATGTTTTCATACCCTTTCATCTTTCTATGAAAAAGAATCTGATGAACTTACAGGGTGAGGATATAGAAACAATTATTTACATATATACATGTGTGTACACATGTATATGCACACACATATACACAAATATATGTATCTATTTATCTATGTGTATTGTAACGAATAATAATGAATTAGAGTGTATAAGAATGAATTTCTAAGTGATGAATTTGATGGACATGCAACTAAAAAAGCTAGAAAAAGAACACATTAAAAACCCTTAATTAAAAATCAAATTAGAAATTTTGAAAATCAAAGGAGAGATTAATAAAATTGGAAGTAAGAAAATCATTGCACTATAAATAAGACCAAGAGTTGAATTTTATGAAAAAAGAAACCATCCCAAATAGATAAACCTTTGATTAATTGGATTAGAAAAAGAAAAACAAATTATCAGTTTCAAAAATGAAAAGGGTGAATTTATCACCAATGAAAAGAAAATTAAAGCAATAATTAGGAACTATTTTGCTTAACTGTATGCCAAGAAATCTGACAAGTCTAAGTGAAATGGATGAATATTTGCAAAAAATATAAATTGCCCAGATTAACAAAAGAGGAAATAGAATATTTAAATAGCCTCATTTTAGAAAAAGAAATTGAACAAGCAATCAATGAACTGCCTAGGAAAAAAATCTCAAGAGCCAGATGAATTTATAAGTGAATTATACCAAACATGTAAAGAATAATTAATTTCAATATTATATGAACTATTTGGGAAAATAGGGTAAAAAAAGAAGTCCTACCAAGTTCCTTTTATGATATAGTTATGGTGCTGATACCTAAGCCAAGAATATCCAAAACAGAAAAAAGAAAATTATAGAACAATTTCCCTGATGAATATTGATTCAAAACTCTTAAATAAAAATTTAGCAGAGACTACAGCAACTTGTCACTTATATTATATAAGTATATTATATAATAAAATATGACTAAGTGGGATTTATACCACAAGTGCAGGGCTAGTTCAATATCAGGGAAACCATCAGCATAATTGACCATATCGATAACAAAAGTAACAAAAATCATATGATTATCTCAATAAATTCAGAAAAGATATTTGACAAAATAATTGATGAATTTGAGGCAGGTATAAAAAGACACAACAGTTATTATTTAGAATGGAGTTAGACATATTTTTAGAATTTCCAAAGTTATATCATGTCTGTGATTATCCTGTCTATATACAAGTTAAAACCTTGAAATCTCTTCAATATTATCTCTTTTAGGCTATAAGTTTTCTGAAGGCAAAAAATGAGTCTGTGTAACAGTTTCAGTATATTACTTAGAATAGGATCATAGATTTCATATGTTTTATGATGAAGATGAAGTGATCAATCCATTAATTGGCAAGCATTTATCAACTCAACTGAGCGAACATTTTTATGTACTTATTATGTGCCAGACATTAAGCTAAACCCTGGTCAATAGAAAAAAAAATCAACATAATCCAGCCCTCAAAGTACTCACAATATAATAGAGGAGACATCATGTAAAAATCTATGTACACAAAAATATGTGTGTGTGTGTATTTGCAGCTGAGATGTGAGAGAAAAAAAGGGAAAATGGACACATTACATACTTAAACTATAGTCACTCCCTGTTCATATTTATCTAATTGTTAGGCATATAAAAGGAGTAACATGAAAATAATGAACTAAGAGAAGTACAATGAGATGTATATGTTAGTGGTAGGTATATTTTAGGGGTAGAGATTAATTAGAAAAAGGGGAGAGAGCTTTGATCAGTCCTGCCTTACTCCCTAGTCTGTTTATATTTCTAGATGGGAATAAAGTTTCCTAAAACTTAATTTCTATAAAGTCCATGTGTGGTAATCTTATGAAATAAAGTTAATTATTAAAATTTCATTCAAAGTCCCTTCCTACTACTACTACCCTAGACTAAAATGTAATGTATCTAGTCCTATTTGGTTAAATATATGGAGCATTAACAATATAGATTGACCATTACAGACCACCTACCATCATTCAAGTAAAATCAGTAAGTGTTCATGATGTCTCTATTATGTCATCAGCATTTTATAGGATTTTTTACAACACAAAGTGAAACTTGTTTCTTCTTCCTTCTAGATTTATGGTTTAAAAGGATAGGTGTACAGATGTCTTCATAGAAGAATAAAAGAATTAAAATAATTTCATTTCTCCTTTAAAAAATATTCTCACCCTTAGTATAAGAACTATTCATATGCAATTTTATACATTTAATTTTATACATTATATATATATATATATATATTCATGTACATGCATATGTCAAAATATGTCATCAAATAAAAATATATAAAAGTATATATATGTGTTGTGTACATATATATGCATTTATAAACATATTTAACCAGCTTGTGATTTTATTTGTGTAGGGAATGCCTGATGAAACTTATTTTACCACTTGAGATCTGTACTTGATTTGAAATTTATAGTCTTGGAGAGATGTCTGAGAGAGCTGACAGTTTTAGGGATTTCCCAGGATAATAGCCTATATGTATTGTAACAGAACTTGAACCCATGTCTTCCCAACTATAAGATCATCATCTCTCTCTCTCTACTGTCATGCTGCTTCTTATAACTTAGCTAAGTGGAATATCTGTCATCTGGCCAGAGAAAACATCACTCCATTAAAGAGTCAGAGCATCTACTCTTGTCTGCTACCAACACCTAGATACTTCTGTGAAAAAATCTCTCCTCTTAGAGCTAGTTCCAAAGAAGATAGTTTCTACTCTGCAAAGAGTTCTTCCCACATTCAATTTAAAGGAAGGCAGGTGCTACTGACTCAAAGAAAGGTGAGTTCATTTCTCTCACCCTCTTTCAAAACTGTGTGAAGAATATATTTACTATTTATTCTATCAGAAAGGATTCCCTTCCATCCATATTGAAAAAGTAGGTCAAATTCCTTTATAATAATTTTTTCAAGTCAGAAGACAATCATGATTTTTAGTATGTCATCATTCATATACGTTAATTTTACAACTGTTGCAAGTTGAAAGTTGTGTATCTTTGTTACTAGCAGATGGCACAATCTCTATCAGTTGTAAAGCTGCTCCCTATTTGCATGAAAATCACAAGAATCACATTTCCCCAAACGTATGTCACCAAATGTATTTATTTATTTTGCTTGGAAGGGAAAGGCAGCCAACTGTTACATTTTTATTTATTGCAAATGCTTAGAATCCATGCAAAAATAAGCCCTTTAAATCAGCTTTTTAAAAACTTTATAATTCTTTTTAAAGTCCTCAAAAGAATATACCTAAGATGTGTCATAACATAAAATTCACAGATTTTAAATAATTTCTCTCTCTCTCTCTCTCTCTCTCTCTCTCTCTCTCTCTCTCTCTCCACATACACACACACACACACACACACACACACCACTACACACACCACACACATTTAAATCGAATTTAATAAATTAAAATATCTTTCAAAAGGCAAGTAGGCAAAAAATATAAATAGATAAGTAGTAGAAGATAACTAAACATGAAATGATCATTTTCAAAATTAATTTATTCTCGATCATATGGTGACAGCATGAGACTAAGTAATAATAATATCTATGAATCTTATAGCTCCTTCCTTCCACTGAGTGCAAAGCACTTCACACATATGTTCCTTAATTATTCTTGCAACATCCCTTGGTGAAAGGCAAGGGGGAGAGAGGATAGGAGGTATGACTGGACTAATTTTAAAGATTAAGAAACTTGGGGTAAGAGGTTAAACACCAAAAATATGCTATTAAATAGGTAGCATGGAGAGGATACTACTGTTCAAGGTACTGTGCTCATCTCTAAATTGGCACATGAGTTACCAGCCTAGTTGCTGTAACACTAATGCTACATCTGTAGAGCTCATTATTTATAAATAGGGAACATGTGCCTCAGCAGAAGGAAAACAGGGTAAAAACAAAGAGAGGTTGTTTCCCAGCTCAGAAAGAACTACAAGGAGATTTGGAGGAATAAAGACTTGGCTGTTCTGATTTTTTTTTATTATCTTATGCTTCAGGGGCACTAAAGGACAAGAATTGGTCTCATTCCTCACAACCTAAGAAAAGACATTCCTTTGTAAATTAGAAATGGTGACAAGATGGGAGCCCAACAGAAAGAAAAGTAAATAAATAGGGATTTAGTACAAAATACAAATTAAGAGGGCTAGTGATAATGATGGGATCATTACTAAAGGATTCAATATTTTAGTGGCATTTTCTTTGTTTCTCAGACCATTGGAAAGTGATTTGGCAGTGAGATATCACCCCACCGATTTTCTGGGGATACTAGAATGGAATTTTCTTTCCCTCATTGAGACATATGCATCATTTCTGAAGCTGTGTAACTCTGTAAAAAAGGTTTTTTCCCCCAAAGAAGAAATAGAGTTCTTCAGTCAATGTGGTATATAGCTAGCTGAACTTCTTTGTTAGAACATCTAGATTGTCTTAGCTAAGGAAAAACAACCTATTCCAACTTTTATGTGTCAATAGACATAAACAGTTTTCAAGAGAAGAAATCCAAGTTATCAATAACAAATGAAAAAATGTTCTCAATTACTGAATAGTAGGACAAATGCAAATTAAAACAACCCTGATACATCAATAGAAAGGTGGAAAATTAGCCAAGAGCCATGATGAAAAAACAAAAAAAGATGAAAATAGTCAATGATGGAGTTACAAGGGACTAAATTATTCACACATTTTGAATCACCAACTCCCTTATATATTTTGGACATATATTTACAAAAAAGTCATAGAGGGAAAGATCTATCAGATCTATGTGATAGCATAAAGTTAGAAACAACATGGGTGCCTTTCAATTGGGCAAATGCAACATATGAACATAGGGACTATTGTTGGATATAAGAAAATAATATAAATGCTTGGTAACTGGAAACATAAGCATTTTTTAAAAATAACCTGTGAATTGGTATCAGTGCCAGGGTTCAAGTACAAGTAGGGAAAGGGTGAAGAATGCGAAGCTGGGGCCTGCTTGATATTTTGACTCAAAGTTGACCTGACTATTGGATGCAATATGTGAATTTGAGTATATGTGTATATATATTTAGAGCTATAGGCATCATTCTGTCTCCTACTAAGGGTTCTTAAATGGATTCCTCTTACCTGGGGTCTATGAATTTGGGTGGAAAAATTATATCTTTATTTTAACTAACCTCCAACTAAAATTTAGTATTTCAATCCATGATTATTTTGTGGATTTTTTTTTGACAATTCCTCAACAATTTTACTAGCATAAAGATACTGAGAACAAAAGTTTAGGATTCTATAGCATTCATTAGAAGTCACAAAGCAGTTTAGTGAGAAGATATATTTGAAATGCTGTTCGTGCTTCTCTCCTTAAAGCCCCTGTGCTCCTAGGATTGAATCCTAGATGAGATTCCCTTATACATTCTCTGGCAAGGTCAGCACATCATGGTCTTAACTTCCATTTCTTACATCTTCCTCTAATGAAAAAAGAAGTGATACTTCTCTCATTCTCTAAAGTTCTTCCACTTGTGTTCAAGAACCCATCTTTTGCTCTTCTTAGGGACCTTGATTATGATTATGCTCTTTCTTACTTTCATTTTAAGGCGGCTGTTTCAGGTCTATATAGGACATTTCATATACTTGTCACCTTATCTTCAACATGTTATTGAGGCATATGGTGCAGTGGAAAAACACTGGGTTGGCAGACAGATAACTGAAGTCCTATGCTATGTGGCTTCAGAGAGGTCAACTTGCCTATTTGTACCTCAGTTTCTTTCTTTTTTTCTTTTTAATAGCTTTTTATTTTTTCAAATACATGCAAAGATAGTTTTCAGCATTCATCTCTACAAAGGTTGTGTTCAAATCTTTCTCTCCCTCTACTCATCCCTTCTCATAAACAGCAAGCAATCTAATATAGGTTAAACATGTGCAATTCTTCTAAACATATTTCCATATTTGTCATGCTGCACAAAAAAAAATCTGATAAGAAGGTGAAAGAAAAAAAAAACCAAGCAAACAAACTATAACAACAAAGTGAAAATACTGTCCTGATCCACATTCGGTCTTCATAGTTCTCTCTTTGGATGCAGATGGCTCTTTCTATCGTAAGTCTGTTAATGATTATTTTGAAAAATAATTTTCAGAATATGGCTATAAGCTTCATCTTTCTGCCAAAAGGATCCATGATACACAAAAAGTAAAAATAGCTGATGCAAGGCCTAAATGGATTGACTAATGATAGGGCAGACAGACATGGGAGAAAGCAAAAGATGGAAAGAGGCGAGATTCTATGCAGTAGAAACTCTCTATCAACCTTTCCTTTCTGGAGGAGAAATATCAGCAATTCAGGGTAATTAAAGAAACTTAATCAAATGCTCTCAATCTGTAACAATTGTTTTTAATTTAATAAATCAAACTAATTAAAATACCTCATTACTCTTAAAGAGGATGATGTTAAATTGGTAATCTTTTTTTTGTTAAGTTAGTGAAGAGAGGAGCCAAGAGCCCTTGAAAATTCTACCTTTAACTTGCAATGAGAGCTGGGAAAAAGAAAGAAAGAAAGCTGACTCATGAGAGCAAGTAGAAGTGAATCAGAGATGGGTTAAAAAAGCTTCCTGACAATAATAATTTCTTTTTACCTAACCTAAATTCCTCAAAGCCCATTTCCTCTTGCCCTACATTTTGTGAAGATAAACAGCTGGCCAGCAACCTAAAAAACAATTCTTTATACATCAAAGAATATTTTCATGTTCTTCTATTGCACATGAAATGACTCTAGCTTTCTTTTGTATGTACATGTGTATACTGTTTTTAGGTTAATAATAATTTAAACCTGGGAGGGAATTTAGAGATTACCTATTCCAACTTCCCATCCAATTTTATAGACAAAGAAACTGAGTCTCAGAGAGATTAAATTCCTTCAGGTTGTAAATGGCAAAGCTTGGATTTCAGTTTATAATAGTTCCTGGATTCCCTTACTTTTTAAATTATACTATTCTCCATAAAATAATAATTCCTTGCACTTTTGTGAACTTTCCTAATTTATTCAATCATATATGTTGATCTCAATTTATACATAGTACTCTCTACACAATATTCATATATTTATATACAATATTCATATGTGTACATATTTATATATTCACTTATACGTACGTGTGTATATGTGTATGGATGTGTAACAAGTTGGCACAAGGGGTAAAATCTGGACTTGGAGACAAAAAGACCTGAGTTCAGATACTTACTAGCTATGTGACTCTGGGAAAGCCACTTAGTCTCTTGCTGCTTTAGTTTCCCCATTTGTAAAATGAGGATGGTAATAGCATCTATCTCCCAAAGTTGTTGTGAGGATACAATAAGATAATATTTCTAAAGTGGTTTTCCAATCGTAAAGTGCTATATAAGTAAATACTAGTTGTTGTTATCATTATTAATAGTAAATGTATCTCAATCTACTCTCCTACAGCTCTATACACCATGCCTGTAAGTTTCAAAAACCAAAATATTCCTAGGTGGTCATCCTTCTCCTATATGCTTTGTCTCCTTTTTTTTAAGAGTATAAACTTCTTGAGAGCAGGGATTATATTCTCTTTTGTATTTGGATACCTAACATTTAGTAAAATGCTTGACTTATAGTAAATGTTTAATAAATGCATTTTCATCCATCATTCCATATTTACTTTCCAAATTTACTCCCTTAGTACAGCTCATTAAAAAAATAACTTTTATAAGGATACAAATTTTTGAGTGTTTTGGGAGAATTAGTTCATAGTTACTAAAGACCAAAGTTCTATTCATGCATTTTAAGATAAATATTTGATTGCTTATTTTAAAATATAGCCATACTATATAATTAACTGAACTCAGCTTTTTACCTATTATCACCCCCGATTTTTTTCTAACATACCCATACTGATAAAGTTGTTCTTAATATTAAATTTTTTCTCTTTTCTAAAGAAGCTTATACTTATTTATATTTACTAATTTCAGCTTTACTGAATTGTTGTGGCCACTTTTCTTAATAATAAAGTGAATATTAATTCTATTTTTCCTTTAAGATAACTTATTAGAACACTTAAGGATGTCCTGATTTGTCCAACAAGACAAAAAGACAGGTATTTTATGTAATAATAAAGATGTTAGATCTGCTGCTGTTTAATTCAACAAATATTAAGCAACTCTTTGATAAGACAAACATGAAAAACAATTTCAGTTCTCTTCTAATTCTGACTTTCTGTGATATTGAGATTCATATGCTATGTTTAGAATCTGTACCCTCTTTGGGTAACTATTCACCAGAGGCTTTTGATTTTTCACTAAAAACTCTATCTTGACTGTCTCCCCCAGCAGAATGTAATCTCTTAGAGAGTGAACTATTTTAATTGTATTTTTGCATACAATTCATGCTTCATGGTTGGCTGGTTCTTTTGAGTGTAATGTCAGTGATGAAGTGAGTAGAGTGTTGGATCTGTAATCAATCAGGAAGACCCCAGTTCAAATCCTGCCAAGACACGTAATGTAGCCCTATTACTATGGATATGTCATTGAATCTATTTACTTGTCTGTAAAGAAAACATAAATGGCACCTACTTCACAAGGTTATTGTAAGGCTCAAATGAGCAGATATATTAAAAGTTTTCTCTAAACCTTCAAGTTACATATAAATGTTAGTTATTATTATATTATTGAAGTGGAAGGAGATCTGGACTTAGAATTAGAGATCTGACATTTGAGTTAAGTGACACAGTGGATAAAGCTCTAAGCCTGGAGCTCATCTTCCTGAGTTCAAATCTGGTCTCAGAAACTTACTAGCTAGGTTACCTTAGACAAGTCACTCAACTCTGGTTGCCTCAGTTTCCTCATCTATAAAATGAGCAGGAAAAAATTTCAAACCACTTCAGTATCTTTGCCAAGTAAACCCAAAATGGGATCATAAAGAGCAGGACACAACTGAGAGACTAAACAATAACAACTAATGCAAACTTGCCTACTTGAGTGACCAGTGTAAGTGCTACTCACTCCTATTTTCCCAGTTGTAAAAGAAGATAAAGATGACCTTAAATCTCCCTTAAAATTCTGCATTTATGTCCTTATGATCTCTTTTTTCTTGGCAAGGAAATCATGAGTTAGCCTTCTTATTATAGTGGCTGTTGTACAAAAAATTCTCTAAGAAATTATCATGATAGAGCCAATGGTTTCACTTCTGCTTTTTTCTCCTCATTTTTCCTGAAGCAATAGCTTAAAAAAAAACAAACAGGCAGCTAAAATTTCATACAGTGTTTTTCTAATCTTTATCCTTTCTTCTGATTACACAATTATTTAGAACTTTTCTCTATGGAGTTAATGATTTGGCTCTGAACAGAAAGTTTATTCTGAATTTATTCATATTAGTATCTAGTTGTTTACTAAGCCAGTAAGTTTCATCATTTTCATTGCTTGGCATTTGTAAAATCTTCTAATTTTCCTTTTGAAAAAGAATGTTCTTGCCCAAATAGACTAGAAAGTAGCCTTTGGACTCCTTCATTTTTTTTATCTTAAATGACATTTTCATGCATATATACATAGTTGTATTTGTATATGTGAACATGTATGTGTACATGACTATCATCTCTTCTGCCTATTTTTGCATGGAAGTTGCTACAAAAGTATATACTGACTTAGTTCGGAATATCTTGCCAAGTTCTTTAAAAATTTTCTCTGCATCTCTAGTCGATCAATAAGCATTTATTAATGTTTAGTCAAACTAATTAATCTAATTAAAGTTAAGCATGTAATAGGTATTTCCATCCATTGAAATAAATGTTGGTGTAGTAGGTACACTTATCTCCAACGTGGCTTACCTCCTGCTTATTCTCTGATTATTATGAGCACTAAAAGGTTAGAAGATCTAGGGATATTATGTTTCATATTTTCCTTTTAGTGCTTATTAACTCATTCCACCAATTCCTTTATTTACTGCCTCCAAAAAAATCTGTGAGCCATTCTTCCCTCTACTCTAACTTCTCTGCATTTTCTAGCTTTATTTGTAATAAAGATCTCATTTTGAATGCATTTCATGTAAGTATAGGTGTGCAAAATCTACTTAGTGAATAAAGACAGTATATAATGAAGAGTTAAAGTAATACTTATAAACAGTCACATAACTATACATCCTCTTCTACTCAGCCTCTGAGGATCACAGGAGATTCATTTTACAGATGAAAAAATAAGACCAAAAAGATCAAGTAATCTATCCAAACTCACGCAAAGCTGGGATTAGAATGCAAGATCCTCAGCATGCTTCCCACTATCCCATCCTGATTTTGCTACTTCAGTATTCCTACTACAAAAGAAAAATGTAACTGAATGCCATATAATTTTTTTCTGTTTCACAGGTCACAATAGTCACACTCCTAGCATCTCAAAATAACCTATAGGGTCTGGTAATGAGCATCTCTGATTTGGCTAGGTACAGTCTCAGGACGAAGACAAAATCTGTCATTAGAATCACATTCGGAATCTTTCTGGATTTGGAGAAACTGCTGGAGTTTGCAGTTTTCTGGTATAGTCTTTGAGAATTGCTACCACAATGATGCATAGAATAGGACTTTTAGTAGTTATTTAATATCTCACAGAGCTAAAGCTAAAAGAGATCTCAGAGGCTATCCAGTCTCACTCCCTCATTTTTCATAGAAAAAATGCAGATATAGACAAATTAAATGACTTGTCCATGATTATACAGAAGCTGATCTGAAATTTGAATCCAGGACTTTCTCCTTGAGAGCTAATATTTCAGTTACTGTAAAATGATTGCCCATATGCCAAAGAGAATGAAAATGTCTAGCAATAAGAAAGCATGTATTAGTTTTTTAAAAGGACATATTTGAAGTTGTACCTCTTTCTTCCCCCCTTTCTGAATTGTACCATAAGCAGCTATTTGTTCTGTCAACCCATACAGTTGGCCATAGTTAGCTAAACACTTCAAATGTTAGTAGTCATTAGATTTAGTGGCATTAATTAGCAATATCAAAGTTGCAAATATATTTCTGATCTTTGCCAGATATCCCTGGTTGCCCAATGGTAAAGGGATGCTTTAGAGTAGCCTTTTATTTATATAAAATACAGCCGTGCAGCTCTATTAAATTTATTTATTTATTATTTATGTAAAATAACCCTGGGCAGCACTCTTAAATTTTTTTCAGCAGGTGACAGCCAACTAATGCATGATGTACCACAGCATAAAAATTTCAAATTCGAGGCTTCATAAAATTAACTAATTTCCCAGTTTTATTGATTCTGTAAAACCAATTCCTATTTAGCAGGTTTCCTTAGAATAAGAGATAACGGCTAGTGTAAAGTGTCCTGTTTATTGACTAGAATGCATGCACCAGTGCCATGATGGTACCAAAATCTAAGAGAAAGATTAGTTAAATTGTAGAGCCAGTGGTCCCTCTAGGGGGAATGCGCCTCTAGGTAAATAAAAACTATTAAAAAATTTGTAGAGCCAGCAAAATAGAAGCTATTGCCAAAACTCTAATGAAGGCATCATCCTTTCTCTTATTCTAAGGCAATCTAAAGAGGACAAGGAAAATTAAGGAGACCCAGAGCTTCTGAACTGACATTCCCAAACAGGTTCTCATGCTATTGCTGTGTTGCTGTTTTCTACTATTGCTGTTAATGATTTGCTTTTTTTTTTTTTTTGTTTTGTTTTGTTTTGTTTTGTTTTGTTTTGTTTTGTTTTGAGAGAGATAGAGACAGACACAGAAAGACAATAAACAAGAACCCTAATAGCTGGCTTAGTCCTGAAAAAGACTGTTGTTTTTGTTGTTGTTTTGGCAATTAGTCATGTCCAACTCAGTGGTTTGCCATTTTTTTCCCCAGCTCATATAAAGATGAAGAAATTGAGGCAAACAGAAATGAATGACTTGTCCAGGATCAAACAGCTCTTGCTATAGATCCTGATTTTATTTAATTGAGGGCAAAAATGGAAGCCAGATGACACTTCTCCAAAGGAATAGCAGTGAAGGCTTGAGGAATGTGTTTCCCACCACAAGTTGCCTGAGGTCTTAGGTAGAGAATACACCAAAAAATTCTACAATAATTATTCTACCTTCAGTAACATCTGAGTCCTTGACAGAAATTTCTGAATCGTGTTTTATTCTCTCAGAGATTCCTAGCAGTAAGTCACAGAATTGTTGATCCACTACTTTAATATCAAAGGTTACAGATTGGTTCTTTACTGGTCATTAACTTATCTTAGGTTTCTTTTCAACCTGTACATTATGACTGTTTCAAATATCTCATGTTAAAAGACTCTAGTGAGCTGTTTTTCTTAAGGAAAATGGAACCCTTGCTGGACTTAAGAAAAAAAAAGTGTTGAGCTTTGGTTGAAGTGGTAACATACCCACTAAAATTCAAATCCATGTTTCAAGTCACTTTTTTTTCAAAGGAAAATTTTCCTATAACTTAAGCAGTAGAAGTTAATTTGAGGATTTTTACAGTATCTTTTTCTTTACAAAGTAGCAGTGCCATGGGGTGAAGCAATTACTTTAATTTACCGTTTTTCTCTTTGATTGAACATAAAGAGATAACAGAGTCTCAAAAAGCAGTAGTACAAAAATCTGTGCCTCTATCCATGGACAAAATACCTACTATGCTTTTTCAAAGGGATTACCTTCAGGCAGCAGCATAGAATAGACATCAATCAATGACACATGTCTAAGACAAGATTGATGTTTACTTTATTGCAGCTTTTCATCTTACAGCCAATAAATTACTTTTTCTCACCAAATGCCTGGTTAAATTTCATTTTTCACTTTGCAGTATCCGTTTTTAAATTTGAGCTCCCAGCAGTTTTAAAATCCTGATACACTGAAACACTTCATCTTTCATAAAGCTTGCTTCAGCTTTGTTTTAACCACCAAGAACCAGCACACAAACATGATTGTGACAAGGAGAGTCAGTGATGAAGCGTCATGTCATGTAACATGAAAATCACAAATTCCAAACCAGTTGATTTCCCATGAATTCCATGATGGACACCTAAATAAAATCTGATTAAGCATGTAAGCCTTAGCAAAAGTATCTTAAAATCTGTGTTTGCCTCAGTTTCTTAATCTGTAAAATGAGCTAAAGAAGAAACTGACAAATCACTCCAGTATCTTTGCCAAGAAACTGCCACACAGGATCACAAATAATTGGATATGACTACTAACTGAACAATAACAACCTCAAAGCAGAGATGCATTAGCCCTGGAGCACTATATGTTTACCCTCAAAGGATGGCTAATCTTTCTACCTAGGTGGCATAGTAGAGTGCTGCTCTTGGAATCTGGGTGTTCTCAGACCAAATACTGCCTTAGACACTGTGAGATCTTGAGCAAGTCATTAAAATTTTCTCAGCCTCAATTTTCTCATCAATAAAATTGAGATAATAGCACCTACCTTATAGGTTTAATATGGTAATTAAATAAAGTAAGTTAAGAGAGGCAGAGGGAAATGAAGAAGAAAGAAAGAGAGAAAGATAGAGAAAGAAAAAAAGAAAGAAAGAGAAAGCAAGCAAGCAAGCAAGCAAGAAAGCAAGCAAGCAAGAAAGAAAGAAAGAAAGAAAGAAAGAAAGAAAGAAAGAAAGAAAGAAAGAAAGAAAGAAAGAAAGAAAGAAAGAAAGAAAGGAAGGAAGGAAGGCGGGAAGGAAGGAAGGAAGGAAGGAAGGAAGGAAGGAAGGAAGGAAGGAAGGAAGGAAGGAAGGAAGGAAGGAAGGAAGGAAGGAAGGAAGGAAGGAAGGAAGGAAGGAAGGGAGGAAGGAAGGGAGAGAGGAAAAAAGGGAGAGAAGGAGGAAGGGAGGAAGAAAAAGGAAAAAAAAGGAAGGAAAGAAGAAAGGAAGGAGGAAGGAGAGAAGAAAGGAAGGAAGGGAGAAAGAAAAAAAGAAGGAAAGACAGGAAGGAAAGAAGGAGGGAGTAAGGAAAAAGAAAGAGGAAGAGAACAAAGAGGAAAAGAGAGGGAAATAGAAGAGATGGAATGTGAAACAATTACCATAGGATTCAGAAATAGCCTGATGAATTAAATAACTTTATATGTATAGAAAAGAAATCTCTTGCCTTCTAATGAATGAAAACTTGACTTATACACCATCATCTAGCTATTTTGTTCTTTAAGTTAAATATAATTTACACTGCTGGCTTCAGAACCTCTAAGAATGCTCCCACTTTTCCCTGGTGAATTAGGCTCCCCAAGAGTACTTCAGGTTAATCCTTCAGAAAGAGTGGAACAAAGGAGAAGGATGGGTCTCAAGGGGAAGTAGGGAGGGATAATTTCAAGTACAAAATAAATCAAGATAACAGAGCCATGGGTATGGCAAGACAGCAACTCTTTGTTGCCAATGGCTCTGAGTGCTGGATAATCTTCTCTCCAACACTAGGATTAGTTGCAACTGATGTCTAAAGTCATGGAAAAGCAGAATCGGGTTGATTTTTGGTAGGCTAGTTCATTATACTGTTATCCCAAAGCTGTTTGTTTTGGAGGGAAGGAAACAGAAAACTATGGTAGAACTGCACCAATACTGGAAAGGCAGAAGGGGGGGGGGGCTGAGGAGGAGAACTGTCATTCTTGGATGGGCTTTCTCAAGTACCTTTGAATTACTATTTTATGCATAAGTCCCTATAAGTTGAGCAATGCTATGAATTACTCAAGGACATATACAGAGAGTACCAAGGGGCTCCTGGCAGAGATGAATTTGTGTCACAGGGTCAAAAACAAGCTGTGTTTTTGATAACAGCATCTAAACTAGTCTTTATTTTCTCAGGTGTGCCTGTGTCAAAGGTGATAACATTCTGGTTCCAAGATGTTATATCACTTCAATAGGAATGTTGAATATTATTTTTTGGCAAATTGTTTTACAAGCAAGGAAAATATCCAGTCCTACTACCATTGAGGAATGTATGTCCGTATGTATGTATACATAGAGTGTAGCCACTGATTAAACTTGACTTGCATGTGTTTCCAGTTTTCCCCGGCCATTGAAAGGCAACAAGTAGTTAGGAGACAGTCCTGGAGTCAAGAAGATGAAGGTTTAAATATTGCCTGACAACAACCTCATTATGTAACCCTAAACAAGTCATCTAAGTTCTTCTCAATGATCCAAGCACTTCCCTAAAAGGGAAGAGAATTCTTTACATCAATGAAAAAGCTGGTTCCTATTGAAACAAAACTCAAAATACCCAAATATTACGACGAGTTTTAGAGGGCTATTCTTTGACTGAGAGTATAGTCCATATATCTTGGATACCTCGCCAGAATTAGCACATGATTTTGTAGGCTCTTATTTAGAGAGGCTGTGTGCATAGTATATTGAGTGCTAGACTAAAATTAAGAAAACTTAGGTGAAAAATTTTATCCCAGGCACTTACAAGCTGTGAATCTGGGCAAGTTACTTAAATTCTCTGTGCTTCAGTTTCTCCATCTATAAAATGAGGAAATTGGTCTCAATGGCCTCTAAGATCCCTTTCCAGTTTTAAATCTAATAGCTTCTGAAGCACTAAGATTTGTACCTGGCTGAAAAAAACTTGACACACAGAACTGGGTGACACAATCTTGAGGAAGTCCATGATTGTATATATAGAAGGAAGGAAACAAAAATTATTTAATGTCTACTATGAGCCACACACTGTACTAAGCACTTTACAAATATTATCGCATTTGATCTTCACAATAACCCTAGGAAGAAAGTATTATTGTTTTGCAGTTGAGTAAACTGAAGCAGATGGGGCTTAAGTTGTATAGGTTAAATTTTAACATGGATCACTGTGACCCTAAACTAGCACTTTATCCACTTGATGAGGTTGCTGCCTGTGGTATACTATCTGACTGGTAGAAATTCCATAACAAAGCCCAGCCTAACCTGATACATGTACTAGAACTGATAGAAGCTCCCATGGTCCTGAAGGTTCCCAAGGAACTAAAAAGGGGACACAACTTCATATATTATTACTGACATCTAAGTTTCATTATGGCTGCCAAGAATGCTCCCAAATTAGGGCTTTAAAAAATAAAATAAAAAAACAAATTTTAGCCCACCAAAGATCCAGACCATAATACATCAAACATCAAGGTATAATCAAAGTACCTTTACCTAGCACTGAGGTTCCTAGTACTATTATTCAGTCTTGTTATTACCTGTAGTTCTCTGACTCTCTTTTGCCTGAGAAGACCTGGATCAGTGGCTTCCTATCTCTTATTCTTGATCTAAACCTTCTTTCTCATATGGAACTACTAAGTATCTATCTTATCTTCAAACTCTGTATCTCTGTCTACCACCTCTGCCATCTAGTAAGACAACTATTTCTAGAATTTGCTGTAGCCTAGAAGGGAGAGGATGCCCATTAAAGAACCCTTCAGTTCCTCTTAAATATCTTAAAATGGATTGGTTCATCTCATCCAAGAACTGAAGTCTATCATATAACTACTGCTAGGTTCACAACATTGATACCAGCTTCCTGGTTTTCAGTAAAAAAAAAAAAAAAAAAAAGTATCAGTTTGTATCAGAGGATGACAGAGGTGGAGTCACACAACCCTAACCAATAACTGTGAAGGAGAACTTTTTTCTTCAACCCCAAGACAAATCAAAGGCAATATAATATCATGGATGATAATAGGAATGTTAATGAAAATTGAAATTTGTACCTGTAAACTTAAGTTTTTTACATAACAAATCATCGTTTCAAGAATGCTATATCAAACAAAATAAAAATAATTAACATTTTAGCAAGTTTCTCAGGTAAAGATTCAATATTCAAAATATAAGGAACTGATTTAAATATATATAAAAAGATGGACACAACGTGAAGAGAGCAGAACAGAAGAGCAATTTATACAGTTAAAAACACCATAAAGAAAAACAACTTTGAACAACTTAAGAATTCTAATCAATGTAATTATCAGCATTAATTCAAAGGGCTGGTGATGAAACAGACTGCATTCTTCATGACAGAGGGGTGATGAAATCAAGGTACAGAATAAGACATATATATTTTTACTGTGCACAATGTTTTGCTTGACTATCCTTATCTGCTACAAGGATTGTAGCTAGATGAGAGAAGAGGGAAGATTATTTCCTACTCTCTCAACCAAGTTCTTCTCTTTCTGCTCCTTTAAGTAAATAAATTCAATCTTACAAGCTCATCTCCTGTGAAGTTTCTTTTATCAGATTAATAAGCTGTCACTTTTAAAAACACAGTCCTGAAAGGAAAAGATTTAAGATAGAGAGTAATTTTCAGTGAAAGGAATAGCAAGTACATGATGACTAAAGGGGTAGGGGAAAATCAGCCATTGGGGAGTACAGACTCAGTAGGGCAGCTAAGAAGAAGCATTAAGATCCTACACCAGGAAGTGAAGTCACAGAATGACAGGGGACCTAAAAGTATAGTGATAAGAACAGCTACATAAAAGATCAAGAAAAATGAAAGGTTTGTACTCCCTATGAGACAGAAGTCCATATCATAGTCCTTAAGGTTAAGGAAATAAAGAAATGCAGTTAAAAAGCCAATATCACAAATGAAATCACTATGTGAATAAATACTGTTGATTTCAAGGTATACCCTTGTTGTTTTCCCTGGAACATTCCTTGAAAAACTGGACCATATATATGTTATTGACTCAAAATCAGTATTTCATTTTAATATCATCTTAGCTCTCAGACTGACAATGATTTTCTTTAAACATTAGATCTTTATTTCAACCTGCAAGGTTGAATCCTTTGGAATGACTAGTATTTTCTGACTTTAATTCTGGTTTAATCCCCCTGAACTTTGGGCATTCACATCAAAAAATACTTTGAGATCTCCAAGGGAAAGCAGCTGAAAAGGTGAGGGGTTGCTTATAAACAAAACAAACTTACTATTTTGTCCTAGGTTAACCTTAAATGCAAATCTTAACATCTCTGGCTTCAGTCACTTGATCTGTAAAATGTGGAGAACACTTGCACTATTTACCTCATATGACTTTCATGAGAACTAATGGGTCATTTTTGGATTAGATCTGGAATTCCTAACCTTTTCTGCATCATAGGCCCCTCTGGGTAGTTTATGCTGAAGTCTACGGACTCATTCTCAGAATAATGTTGTTAAAAGCCTAAATAAAATGCATGGGATTTATAAAGGAAAATTAAGATTTCATTAACTGACATCTGAAGTCCCTTTCATGTCTGAATCTATATTAAACAAATCAAAAAGTTTTGTCATCTGTGCTCAATAATTGAGGATGAAAAAGTCCTACCTGAAATATGTGGAAATGGATCAAGTAAATAGTCGAAAAGTAAGTTGGCTGGGCATCTTATTCCCACACTTTAAATACAGTCTATAATTATTTCTGAGAAGTGTAATATCCAGCAACTTCTATCATCAACTGTCATCTCTATAGTGATGACCTACTTACTACTGCAGAGCATTGATATCCTTGATCCATCCTCCTCTGTATACTAGATTAGATCTTGTGCTAGTTTAGAAGTGCTTGGTTAGCCTGCATCTACTGTACTTGTATTTACTGATAACTCAGATCACTGAACCAAGGCAGCAACTGCCAATGGGTACATAATCAATTTGGTCTACTCTTGCAGAACCAATAATCAGCTGGCCACTCTGGGAACGGTGGACCATCTTAATGTTGCAACTGTTCTGAGGGGCACCTGACTTCCAACTGGTTTGCCCCACTTTCAGCAGGGACCTACCCACCTCTGTAGCTGTGCAAGAGCCACTGCATGGTTAGTGTGAGATAGGAGATTTCTTTTGTAGAATTTCTTTGTCTTGGACTTTATACCTCCTTTCTCCTTTTCTAATACAGAGGTTCTTATATTTTTTCTACTCATGACCACTTTTTGTCTGAGGAATTTTTATATGACACTGAGTGTATAGATATATAAAAAGATATATAAATCAAATAATAACATAATAAATCATAAAGAAATTTATTTTAAAACCATTCTTTGCTATACACATAATTTTACCGTTTATTAAAGATGGAAGCAAATTTGCATACTATTAAGATGGATGCACTTGTTTATTTCTACATAAAAACTTTAATCTTGGCAGAATATTTGATAGTTTTTATTGTTAACAAATTTTTCTCAACTCCCACATTCAATTACCCGACCTCATACAGGGTTACAATCCAAGTTAAGAAGCTTTGTTATAATATATGACACAATACACATATAATACAGCATTATGTAATACACAATCTATATTGCTATTGTCTATCTACCTATATATCTGTGTCCTAGAAGATTCTATGCTTCATGAGGATAATAGATTTAGAACTGAAAACCAACTTTCATTTAGCAGATGACCTCCAGATCATTTGACAGATGAGGTAACTAGGTAAACAGGATTAAGTGACTTGCTCAGAGTCAACCTGCTAATATGTTTCTGAGGCTGGATTTTTAATTCAGGTCTTCCTGACTTCTATCTACCTTGCCATCTGGTGGTCCTGTCTAGGGTTATACAGTTAATAAATGACAAGAGACAGGATTTAAAGTCAGGTATTTTGACTACAATGTAATTCATTGCTTGTATCACACTTTCTCTCAAAGGACAAGGAGATCATGCCTTATATCTAAACTTTGTATCTGCCCCAGAACCTGTTACAGTGACTTGTAGTGTTACTGTTTGTCCTTTGTTATCCAGAGGACTAATGACATCAGGAGAGTAATGTCTTGACTTGCAAGTGAATTGGATTTAAAAGAGGTAGAACTATACAAAGTCATCAGCTTCACTTTCCCTCAGAGTCATCTGAGTCTAATTACAAGTCATAGTAAGGAGATATGTTTTACCTTATTTTGTGTCCCCAGTGCCTGGCCCTATTATGTGTGTAAAATAAATGTTAATATATAATATGATAGTGTATAACAAATGGAAGATTTTGGCCATCTCAAGTTAATGTCTTTCCCAGGTCTCAGTTTGTCTGAGGCAATACCCATTCAGTGATCCAAGTCTAGGTAAGAATTGAGGCAAAAGATGTCCTGGTTTACTTTCACAAAAGAATCAGTCTGAGAGAAGAATGTCAGAGATTCTAGCCAGAACAGAAACAAATACTATTTACACTCTGAGGCTTCCAAACCCAAACAATGAGCAAATGATTATTGGCCAGTCAGTGAGAGTCAGAAGGCAGCTAACAGATTACATGTGATCACTAGCAGCTTTATTTGAACTGGGAAGCAAAAGACAAAGCAGCAAACAATCCAACAATCAGTCAAGTAACCTGTATTATACACACACAATGGGGTCAGACACTGTGGATACAAATGAAGGTAAAAAAAAATCTCCTTTCTTAAGGAAGTCAGTTTAATGGAGAGTCAAAAAATCAGTTATGTACAAATAAGATATATACAGAATAAACTAAAAGGGATCTCAGAAAGAAAACACTATGATTAAAGAGAGCTGGGGAAAAATTTTTGCAGAAAAGATGGAAGACTTATTTATCTGCTTAGATGCATTATCTCATCTGTATGGGTACTCTAACAATGCAAATAGCAATCTCCTCACTGTTTTCCATTCTCTGTAATTTTTAAAAATGTCTTTCTATAAATCTTCTACTCCATGCACTGGATAACTTCCTTTGATGCTTTTGATATTTCATGGATACCATGAAAATATCTGTTACTTCTCACTATTGCCATTGCTGGCACAATTCATTTTTCAATTATACATGTCCTTGACATTCATTTTTACATCATTTCATTTGCACAAGTTATCACGGGTAAGCTGTTATGGCATTCTTATATTCATTGTGCATCTCCCATCACCCTCTAAGTCACCTGTAATTTTGATTATCTTGAGCTTATGATTTTCCATGACCCACAGTCAAATAACATCAAAATAATGATTAGCATTTTTTTAAAAAGATAAATGTTGGCAGCAGGAAGCAGTTCCAGATTATTTCAAGCAATTTCAACTCAATTCAAATTCAAGCAATATCCAGATAATTGATTCCAAAAATGTGATCCAGATTGAGATATTCTTCTTATTCAATTATGGATCCACCTCACCACTCACTTGCATCACCTACCCCAACAATTTTTGAACTACCTCTGCAACTTTACATGCCAATATCTGGCAATGTAGATTCATTATTTATTTTATTCTTCCACGGTTGGCGACTAAGCTGATCTTCAAGAGATCATGGATCTCAAGAAGGAGATTCTGTAGCATTTGGGGGCATTATATCAGTAGTGTCCAACTCAGGTAATATATTGACATGAAAACCCTACAAATTAATATTATTTATATGCTATCATTTTAAAATTTATTTTGTTAACCATTTTAATCTGGCTTAGGCCACCATTTTGCAGACAAAGGGTTTGACATTAGAGGACTATAAATAGTGAATTGCAGTGATAAGAATAAGACTATCATGATTTTCTAGGAATAAACTACTAACTCAGAAATCTCCTATTAAATATAGATAATAACAATTCATTTTATTATAATATTAGATCTTCTAAGTAATCTCTTCTTGCCTCCATATTGAACAACCATTAGACTTTTGACTATTAAGAGCTCTAGTTCTGACTTCATCATTGTGTGACAAGGAACTAGTTAATTTTATGGTGTCTCAGCTTCTACAACTATAAACGGACATAAACATACCAGTTCTATCTACCTCCCATGATTATTGTGAGACTTAAATGAGATAACAAATGTAAAAAAGGATTGAAAAGTATTGAGTTAGGGCATCTAGATGGCACAGTGGAGTCAGGAGGACCTGAATTCAAATCCACTCTTAAATATTTAAGTTTACACTTACTAGCTGTATGATCCTGCGCAAATCACTTAACCCCAATTGCCTCACCCCACAAAAAAAAAAGCATAGAGGTGCTAAAAAATTGAAGGCATTATTGTTATTATTATCATCATTACATGATCATTCAAGTATAGCTTTGCTCACCTAGTCAGACCTTGAAATAACTGGTTCATTTTACTTCTATACAAAAAGCTTGATCTGCTGAAGTCTATATTTCCTACCTATGAAACAGTTGTATAATTATACGATTTCTCCAGGGCACTATCTTCAGCTACTGTTTATAAATTTTAGAGTCTTTTTAAAAAAAATTCTGCTAAAGGTATGGAGAGAAGAATGGGATTCCATATGGGATAGTATCCTTCAACCCAATGTCTAATATCCTTTTGGAAATCTCAAGGCTCTAATAAAAGTTTCTGGGAAATTGTATGGACAATAGTTAACTGCTTCACCTAATCACCAACACTAAAGATGCACAATTGGGCTATGGACATGTTTAATTCTCTAAAAAGAGACAAAATGTGACCACCTTTATAGTGGCTGATAATAAAAATGTATTTATTAAGAGCTTACTATGTATCAAGCACAGTGCTGAAATAAAATATGACAGTTTTAATTTCTCTTCACAGTGGTATAGCAACAGCACACTGAGTACTAGGTTTAGATTAAAGAACAAGATTCAAATCCTACTTCTGACATACACTAGCTTTAAGACTAGACAAATGAATCCCACTATTTCAGTTTTTCTGTAAAATAGGAATGAACTCTTAAAACAGTGAGGCTCAATTAAGATTTGTTCTTATGTGGAAAAATATGTGGTATCATTGATTCTGAAGACACTAAGAATCAAAAAATTTAAGTGACTTTTAGCTCCCTATCACCTTCAGGATCAAATGTAAAATCATTTGGTGTTCAAGTTTTCACAATTGATCCCAGAATTATTTCCAGGCTTTTTACACTTAACACTCACTGACTTTCAATCATCCGTTCTCTATTCTTTGATCCAATATATATTGGCTTCCTTGATATTCCTCAAACAAGACACTACATGTCTTGGCTCTGGGCATTTTTTCTGGCTGTTCCCCCAGCTTCCACGCATGAGAGCCAACATGCTTTCCTCATCTTCACCTTCTGCCTTTTCTGGTTTTCTTCAAGTCACAGCTAAAATCCTATCTAGTACAGTAAGCTTCTCCCAATCCTTCCTCACTCTAGTGTCCCACTTTTCCTTATAATTTTAAATTTATTATATCCATACATGTGTAATATTAATACAATTGAACCTGACTCAGAGACCTATATTGTCTAAGTTGTGAGTTTCCCATACAATCACTATGTCAAAGGCTTACCATGAATTCTGATTTTCCCGAGGACATCTTGTACCTGTTGTATCATAACTGCTTATTATTATTATTATTACTATTTTCCTTGAGAATTTTGTTAACAAACTGTAATTCATCTGTAGCATCATATCATACTTAAACATAGACCACAATCATCTAGATATAACTTTAATCTTTAAAATTTAGTGAATGACATTTTAGCATACATTTAATATTTGTTAGGTCCAAATAATCTCCATGCTTCATAGGATTAAAAAAAACACTTTCATAACTATTATCCTCTCCTTCTTCTTTAGGTGATCTCTCTGTAGGCGAAACAGAGATATAAGACAGACATTCCAATAATTTCACCAAGGAAACTCACTTTGCTTCAGTCACCTGGGCATTTGAAGCAAAGGTGATTTTTATTGAATATTTTAGATCACTACCTCTCGATTCATTTCAATTTTTCATTCATGACCATCTTGGCACAAGAATACAACTAAGAACTGCAGTATTTAGGAATTCACTATGTAATATCAATATTGTATTCTTATTTCCTGAATGAATTGGTATTTTTTCTCTTGATATAAGATATGTGGAAATTGTTGTTATCCTCTTTAAGTCCTTGAGGCCTACATATTAAATGGCATCATTAAGAGTATTTAGAATATTCAATTTTAATTTGGGACATAAATGTTTCCTGGATTAGAGAACCTCTAAGTGGCTAGATTGGTTTTTGGACTTCCCTGGGTATTTTCTGACAGTTTATTGCTAGGATGTCACCAACTCAAAATGAATTCTTTGGGCCTGCCTTTATTCTAATCTTTATTTCTATTGTGGTAACTGCATTGCCTTTAGAGATTTAGAACAACCACAATTCCAACAACTTCCTTGAATCCCATAACCACAGGGAGTTAAGTATATGCTAGTTAGCTACACATTTGGACATTCTAAAGCCCTCAAGAGAGCACCAAGTTTTTCTAACAATAGTATTTACCCCCTTTCATAAGTCACAAGATATTTATGAGGATGAACCAGTTCCATGTTGACAACAGAAATCCCTTGGGGTGTTGATTTCTTAGGTTCACATCATTCTTCTATTCAAACTTGTTTGCTATCTGATAAGAACATTTAGTGCTTAGTTTTGAGTTAGAAGGCAATGAAAGCACAGATTTGAGTATCAAAAGGAATAGTTCTCCAGGATATAACATGTTTCCTTTGTTCTAACAAGTGATATTCTAAGTAGATGTTTCTAATGATTGATTTTCATTGAGAATGACTAAATTTTACATTCTTCAGGAAATGATTGTGAGCAAAATTAATATCATTTCCTATCATTAATATTAAGCATAATTACATTTTCTTAAAATCTAAAATCTAATTGTTATTATTTATCTAGTTCATGAAACATTTATTTGAAGTAACTACATGTTCTTTAACATTTTCTTATTATTGATTGGCCCTCTACTGTTATACAGGTTTTCAATCCAGTGGACTTCATTCCCAATAGCCGGTATTACTAAACTTTTGTAATGCCTGTAATTGCTTCTTTGTTTTTCTCAAGCTGTACTATACCATTTTCAAAATTAATTCATATGAGTGCTAGCTGTAGTTTGGTAACCATAGTATCCTCTTCTTAGTCAGACCTTTATTCTTTTATAAGACATTCATGTAAGCTGTTTACATTCAGCTTTTAAAAAATAGCCAGGTGAATTTTTATATTGCTTTTATCCAAAAACACTTCTAAAAGAATCCTTTGAGGCAGCTAAGTGGTCCAATGGAAGAGTACTTGCCCTGGAGCCAGGAGGACTTGAGTCCGATCTGGTTTTGACACTTGACACTTACCAAGTGACAAGTCACTTAATCCTGATTGCCTTGCCAAAATAATAATAATAATAAAATTAAAATTAAACCACTTTTTGTTCTTTTTATATCAAAATAAAATTGTTATGATTATTATATCATGAAAATACTTGATAATCTCTTCTACACCCTATTTTGATTATCACAAAACGCAAGATAAGCAATCACATAATCCAACTTTGAGCAACTTACAATTTAAAAGAGATGACACATGGATCTCAAGTAAAAATTAACTGAACTTGTAGTTGATTGAGAGAGTACCTTCAGTATGTTAAGTATTACAAAGCATAAAAAATTTAGCCTCACTGAGTTTATATCCTAAAAGATACTCTTTTCATTCTGTTAGAAATAATGATGTTTTTGCCTTCTTTAAAGGAACCAGAAAACTCAAGAAATATTTATGAAGGTATCTTAGAGAAATATTCTGAAGAAAGGAAACTGTCACTTTGAATAATTACATTAGAAATGAGGACAAATAGCTATTCTACCCAAAGAAGAAAAATTTTCCAATTCAACTCTCCTATTTATTTAATTGAAATAGAATGTGTTGCAAAAGCTTAGCCTTAGAGAATAGTATATGGCAAAGTAAAAGTTTAAATTTTGCTTGGTGAATAGCTATAAGACTAGGAAAGACTCTAAATGTACATTTAGTTCATTCCTCTATTCTTGGGCAGGACCCAACAATATTCCATTAAAGTAAGATGTGAATCTGTCATCATCTTATATAATAGCAAGAGAATTATATTTCCCAATCTTCTTTACTTCACTGGCCGGACCTAACCCTGCAAATATCATCCATGTGTTTAATGAGGAGAACTTGGACAGTCTTTGAAATTACATTATGACAGGGCCTTCTATGAGATATTGTCTTTTGACAATTTATACCAAACCCCTTAAATCTTAGTCTATCAGCTGATGAAGTCTAGGTTTATCATAAGAATGAATGCATGCAACCTTGTCACTGGCTCAACAAAAATAATCTATAGTATCTTAAAAATTAAAATGAAACTTGACATGTTAAATTACTGCTGCAATAATACATAATCAGAACTGAATCTTTTGTAGGTTTCCAAAAGTTTATAAAAAGTTCTAGTAAACTAAGAATTGATAGGAGGAGGAAAATACATGCAACATATTAAATAAGATTTATTCTCAGATCATAAACAAGAATATGTATAAGAAAATTAATTCTAGAATGAAAGTCTCATACTAAAACTATTGATTCATAGAACACAGAGCACATAACCTTAGCATTATGTAAAATTTTACTTTGAGGGTATGTGGGAAAGAGGAATTATATAACTGCTATGTGTTAGGTACTATGCTAAGTGCTTTATCAATATTATTTGATCTTTAAAATAACCCTCCAAGCTAAATGCTTTTATCATACTCTTTTTATAATTGAGAGAACTAAGGTTAAAACAGAGATAAGTGACTTGCCTAAAGTTACAAGAACTAGTGTCTGAAGCTAGATTTGAACTCAGCTATTCCTTACTCCAGGTCCAGCACTCTATCCACTCGGCTACTTAGCTGCTCAAGAGACAAAAATATAGTGTGTCATTATCAATGTTAGCTGAGTCCATCAAATGAATTTAGGAAAATGTTTATATTTTACAAACAAAAATCAACATTTCTGTAGACTATAATTGTAGCTAATGACTCAAGGTTTAATAGGGATAATCAAGAAAATAATGTGGATGCCATATTATATTTCACTAAGCTTAGAAAGATCTGTGAGAATCTTTTGTTTATATTAAATGATTTTTATTACAAAGACAATGATAGAAGATGATATCCTAGTCCTGAATTCAAGTTCATAGTTTGCCTTTGACATTTATTAATTGTATGACCAAGCACAAGAGTCTGAGTCTTACTTTTTTCTCATTAAAAAAAGATAATACCTTAAATAGCTACTTCACAGAGATATTGTGAGTTTCAAATGTGATAATATATGTAAAGTGCTTTTGCAAACCTGAAAGAGCTATGTGTACATATATACCAACAATTATCATATCATGGAAATAACTCAGTAGCTTTATGCAAAACAAATACCTTATTAAAGTCATATGACCCTTAAACATTTATCCTTTACCACACTGCAGCAGATTAGTCATTCAGGGAATTCACATGACCTTTTTTAATGGGAAATACACAATCACTGAGATTTAATTTCATTTATCAAGCACATAGTAATTTGCTAAATCAGATCAGAAAATCAGTATCAAATACTTATTCAAAAATCAGTTATTATTTAAGTCATCCTAGTATCTAGGAAAATTGACTTGCTTACTTTGACTAAGTAGGTATTTGCTGTCCTTATCTCATATACTTTCTGATCAATAAGTCAACTAAAGAAGTAGATTTTCTTTAGTGCAAAAATATGGAAAATATTTTTATTATAGTTCACAAACCATATCTGAATAAATGTGTTAAAAGGTTAATATAATGGTATATACAAAGACATTGAACATAAAAATTAAAAACCATACCAGAATTATTGGCCAGACTTATTAAAAATTCTAGAATAAATATTTAAAGACAAATATGTCAATCCCCAAGACAATTTAGAACACAAAAAACCTAATGATGACATTGGATTATTATTGTAAATGAAATCTATTTTTCTTTTCTCTTGTGAAAAGAAATAGTAAACTCTTCTGGCAAGTTAGTAATTTTAATATACTTATTATAAAATCTGTATCAAATGTTTACTTTGGGGAAAAAAGTTTTTGACTGTGCATACCCTTTGTTCCAGCAGTGTCACTACTGGGTTTGTATTCCAAAGAGATCATAAAAGAGGGAGAAGGACCCACATGTGTAAAAATGTTCATAGCAGCTTTTTTGTAGTGGAGAGGAATTGGAAATTGAGTGGATTCCATCATTTGGGGAATGGCTGAATAAGTTATAGTATGTTAATATAAAGGAATATTATTGTTCTTATAAGAAATAATGAAAAAAAAAAAAAAGAAATAATGAGCAGGCTGATTTCAGAAAAGCCTGAAAAGACTTACATGAACTGATACTGAATGAAATGAGCAGAACCAGGAGAACACTGTATACAGTATTAACAGCAAGATTATATGAGGATCAATCATGATAGACTTAGCTTTTCTCAGCAATACAGTGACAGAAGACAATAGATTTGATATGGAAAATCCCATCCATGTCCAAATAGAGAACTATGGGTACTAAATGCAGATAGAAGCATACTATTTCTACCTTTTTTGTTTGTTTACATTTTCTTTTTCAAAGTTTTTTTTCCATTTTGTTCTGATTTTTTCTACAACATGAGAGATATGGAAATTTTTAAAATAATTGTATATGTATAATCTTTATCCAATTGATTGCTGTCTTGGGCTGGGAAGAGTTAAGGGCGGGGAGGGAAAAAATCTGGAACTCAAAATTTTGCAAAAATGAAGCTTGAAAATTATCTTTACATGTAATTGAAAAAATAATTTATTTTAATTTATTTTTTCAAAATAAAATACCATTGAGAAAAAAGAAAAAAGCCTTTGGGTGATTTTATATTTTGTTCCATGTACCAAGTATCCAAGATATTATGCATGTAGCCATTGATTTAAGGCTCACACAAAGTCTCCAAACAAGAGAAATCATAAACCCAAAGCAACATAATAAATTGATTCAATTACCATCCAAATTCCAACATTCCTATAAGGTCAAGCTTCCTCACTAGGTACAACATATTAAATGTCTCCAAAATTAATTGCTGCATGTGGATGTTCTTTTGTTTTGCTGAAGAACTAAGACCCGCAGGTATCATTGTGTCCCACTGTCCAGCTCTGTACTCCCTCTTTCTTTTCCTTTGAAAGGTTATAGAATCCAGTCATAGAAAGAGGAAATGGAATCAGATCCTTCCTAGCTCCCAGGAGTCTACTCCAGCTTCAGACACTGTGGATCACCATGGAACAAAATGGGGATTTTCCCTCCCTTTTCATCTTCAGTATCAAGCCAATACAGCATTGTTCCACTCCACTGAGGCATAAACAATACACCTGTGTGCAGACCATTGATATCTTTAAGATCATTAACTCAAATTTTAATTCAAATGCACCTGTGGTGTCATTTACTAAGATGTCTAAACAGTGCACATAGAGATAAGTGACAATAAGGGTGGTTGGGTCAATGGTTAAACTCTCACTTTCCTTTGAGTTAGACTACTATAAAAGGTGGCTTTTACCTATGGGTCAGCATGTATAATTAAACTATTTCCTAACATAGAAATGTGGCCATTTCATTTTGTTCAAATGGAGCCCTCCATTAATTGAACTATGGTATTAGCAATTTCTTTCTCTCCAAGAGATGAGTTGTTAACCAAGGGACCCACTGAATCAGTAAAGAGCTATGGCTTTAGGAATCATGATTTTGAAATTAGATCAGTGTTATTTCCCACATGCCTTAAGGTTCAACCACCTTCAACATGCACTTTATTTAATGGTACTTTCTAGGAGCCCAAACTGTTTTTAAATGAAAATGACAACAACAACAACAATAATAAATAAGCTTTTGTATAGCAATTTAAGGTTTGCAAAGTACTTTTCAAATATCTCATTTTATCCTTACAACAATTCTACAAGGTAGATGCTATTATTATCCTTATTATCCTCATTTTACAAGTGAGAAAATTAAGTCAGAGACACGTTGAATAAATTATGCAGGGCCACATGGCTAGTAAGGATTGGGACTCACATCTTCTTGACTGTGAGTCCATTGATCTATCCATTGTACAATTTAACCAGCTGCCTTCTAGTATGGGACTCCTGAAACAGAGATAACCTTAACACCCATCTAATAAAAAGAAAATTGGTTAAGTCTTTCTTGAGCACCTCTGACTTGCAGACAATAAAGCTGCAACCTTGATCCATACCTGACTGACACTTGCTAAGCCAGGCCCATGATTTCAAATAGAAGAGACACTCGATTTTTGCCACCTATGCAAGCTGTCATAGGTGACACAGAAGAAAAATGTTTGTTAGTTAACCATAAAAGTCTAAAAATGCAAAACATAGGGCTTTGCTGTTGAGCTACAGATATTTGGATAAATGATTACTAATTTTTTATGAGATACCTACATCTAAATCATTACATTTGAAGATTTTATTTTTTTTCTGAATAGAAACATAGAGACAAAAACCCCCTAAACTCAATCTGATAAAATAACCATTTTTATATCTCTAACACCTCTCTCTCTCTCTCTCTCTCTTTCTCTCTCTCTCTCTCTCTCTCTCTCTCTCTCTCTCTCTCTCTCTGGCGCACACACACACACACACACACACACACACACACACACACACACAGCACAAATTAGGTTCTCATATTAATGGAATGGTTTAAATGTTAATTTTTCCTGATGGTATAATGAAGAATTAAAGATCTTTCAGAAGTGGTGCACCAAATGGAGCAGGATGTTATGAGTAATCTAAACACATACACATATAGATATATAGATATATATAACATGTGTGCATAAATATGTATTTATATATGTCATATATGCCTGTGTGTCTGTATGTCTCTCTCTATATATGTATGTATATTATACATATATATGTATATATATATATATATATAGTATAAATACAGACACACACATGCATCCATAATTTATTCCTTTCTACTCCAAAAAGGTGGGAATGGTCAGGGGGATAGTCAAAGGGACCTTTAACTAAGAAGCAGAGTATTCCACAAAATAATTATTTGGATTTACCTATATACACAGGAATTATGCTCACCTAGTTTGGTATAATCTATCACTCAAGGCAGAGCTAGGAGCTTCTGAGAGGAGTAATATACTCTATGACTCAGGTCTGTGACCATAGAAGGAGCCCTGAGGTGAGCACTTATTACTAGGCTCTCCTCCATCATGTATAGAAATGGATATTCTCTCAGCAAAATAATGCAGATGAAAAAGATTACTAAATTTGGAGTTACAAAATCTGTGTTTAAATTCTAACTGATATTTAAGTATGCATGTGACTTTGAACAAAGTCACTTTATTGCCTAAACCTCAGACATCTTATGTATAAAGATTTTAAAATGTTGTAACAAATAATTTCTAAAGTTTGACCCAGATCCTTGATTTGGGGGGCAGATTAGGCTGATTTCCAGTGACATTTTCAATAGGGACACCAGGAACTAATGGCTCTTGGTATGATGAGATATCCCAACTTCTTCTAGATTCTTTAATTCTGTTAAGTATAGTTTCCCAAACTAACTTTCTTCTTTAATGCCTCCCTTTCATTTACAATCTATATTGAAGCTAAAGGGAAATATATTTTTAGGATAGTCACAACAGTGCAAATGTGAAGCTTGACGAGCATACAAATTCCTGATACCATAGCAATAAAGGACATTCATTATAAAGTTGGTTTACCATTCACCACGGAGCAGTAAGCAAATTTATTATTTACATCACCTTTTCTATTTGGATCAAAAACAGTGAGGATAACTTTAAATCAGAGAAAGGAAATAAGAAATTAATGAATTGCCTCCTGTGCCAAGCACTTAGAAAATAGTATCTCATTCAATTCTCAAAATAACCCTAGGAGGTGGGTCCTATTATTCCTATTTTACAATTGAGAAACTGAGGAAGAATTTAAGTAATTTGCTCATAGTCACATAGCTAGAGAATATATGTGTGTGTATGTATATATATATATATATGTAATATATTCCTACACACATGTGTACATAATATGAATGATCAATACTTATTGAAGTTCTAGGATATTGTTGAAGAAAGCATTATGCTGCAGTAAAAATAAATACCTTCATTTAAATTCCATACTTCTAAGTCAACTAATCTTCAATTTTTGTACTTTAGATGGCAGGTAGGGCAACTGAAGCTAGAGTTTATACTTGCCCAATTAATCAAATAACCTATGTGCCACTTATCCTTGGAGCCTGCATGAGAAAAAGCTCCACATGCCCCCAAATCATATAAATTCCATGGTTTTCTATTCATTAAATCCAGGTTGGCCTATGCTGATCTGTCATATTTTGACATGTAGCCACAAGGGATACACAATCAAAATTAGGAGGAAACCTTAGTTAAAATTGGCATTCCCTACTCCAATGAACAATTTATGCCCATACATGAATAAAAAATGTACCTATCTCCTCCAAAGGATGAATATTAAACTGTTGGGAGTATAGACAGGTGTAACTCATTTACACATATTATATAAAGATTTTTTTCATGCTATTACGTGAGCATACAGTTGTGGTATTTGTATCATAAGTAATACACACGCTACATATGTTTGCATGTAATCCACTTTTCCCATTACCACTATCATCAAGTGACATTTATTGAGTACACCTGCATGTAGTACTATGTTGGAAGCAGACTAAAGCAAATTATAGAGCCCAGCCAGGCCTTACTGAAGCTTATTGTGAAATGAGAAACATCTGCATACCCAACCTGACAAAAAGCAAATAGAATGAAATGGCAGAGATTTGCCCATTGTGAGCCGAACTGAACAAGTATGGAGAAACTGCATGCTAGCTGCAATACATTGAAGCAGAGTTCAAGAAATTAGGTTAGGCTACCTTCTTCATTAGGTTGTTTAATAAAGCACCTTAATTATTAAACCAAAACACATTAAAGAGGTGAATGTTCATTTCTTCATATGCAATATTTTACAATGTCAATTTCCTTTTTTTTCATTACTTATTCATTTGTTCTCCTATCCCTAAATGTGTCCACAATGTGTTAAAAATAAATCTTTAAAAAAGAAATCAGTTGTGAATTTATTTAAAGGTGTCTTTTTTTTAACCCTACAAGGAGAGGCTCAAAGACCCATAGATTATAAATGTTTTGAAATTACTCTGCAAGCAGAAACAGATTTAAATTCCTTCAAATTCCTCATGCTCTGAAGCTGTGACATTAAAATGACAGGAACCCTTTCAATATCTGAACCATGTGATAGAAGAAGAAACTCTCAAGCTACCAAGATAACTAACTGCCTGCGGAGCTTGCCAAAGAGCCAGATGCTTCTTACAAAAGAATATCAGTTTGGCTTTGGGGAAAAAAAAATCTGTGGTCTCCATCCAAAACTGGGAAGGCAGGTGGGCCAATGCAATGTCTGATACATGTTGTTACCCAATCTCCTCAGCAACCACTGATTCTGTGGATAATAAAACTTTGTTACGATGGGTTTTGAAGGTACAAGGAAAATATATAGCCACTACCACACGGTGAGGGACAGGGGGAAGGGAAAGTAATTGGAAGGGTTTGGGCTGAGGCCATGCAAGCTGAGCTCTGAACAATATTATGGGGGAAATGTGGTATTGAGAAATATGCTAAATGGCTCCACTGTACTTGAAATTTTTATTTTGACGGAAATGTAACATACTTGAGGGAAAAAATAGCTAGAGGAGGGAAAAATCTTCACAAAGCAGAATGCTGAAAAAAGAAAATGGAGATTTTTTTCTACCAATACATCTCCATAATGAAATATAATTCTACACTTTTCTTCTTCTAACTTCATTCAAGAATGGTAGTTACAGTATAGTACCCCTCCACAGAACAATAAGGTTTGTGATTTTTTTTCTCTTTTATCATGAGGTTAAAAAAAAAAAAAGGCCTGATCATTTGCATTCATTCTCACAAACATCTTGCAAGAGTACACACAATAACTTGGCTTAAAACTTAGATTCAAAGGGTGTTCTTTTTGCCTTAGAAAATCTAGACTTCAGATCTATAGCCATTAAAACTCTGCCTTGGAATTCCTCTGAGGTCAAATTCTGCTGCCAAAATTATTTTTTTAAACGTTCTTAACACTGGTAGGCATTGTGAGAAAGTAGTGTACCCTGGGCTTTCATAATTAGGCAGCTAACACCTGGGCATATCTGTCTCTTATAATTAGATATAACTTTAGCAGTTTCCTTCTTATATGCTACTGGGCTAGGATTCAATCTATTCAGAAACCAGGTTGGCAGTCACATATTATCTTTGCTTTATGCTTCCAAAAAGCACTGCATGCAACCTTCCAGCACCCAGCATTAAAACTAGGTGGAAAGCATCTCAATTAACTGCCAGTCTCTCAATGATAAGAACTAGCATTTGTAAGATATTTGAAATAATTCTAAGTCACAGATGTAAATTGTTGTTGTTGTTCAGTTGTGTCCAACTCTATATGACTCCATCTGGGTTTTTCTTGGCAAAGATACTGACGTGATTTACCATTTCCAGCTCATTTGACAGATGGTGAAACTCGGGCAAACAGGGTTAAATGACTTGCCCAGGGTCACCCAGCTAGTATGTATTTGAGAACAGATATGTATTTGAGGACAGATTTGAACTCAAGAAGATGAGTCTTCCTGTCTTCAAGTCTGACAGTTTAGCCACTGTACCATCTAGCTTCCCTACAGAGATAAATAGTATTCCATTTTATAAATGAGGTTAACTGAGACACAGAGAAATTACATGACATTCATAGAAATAAAGATGATAAATATCGGATTCAAACTCAGCTCTTTTGACTTCTATTCCAATATTCTCTTCCAAAAGTCCTTCCCAATACAGAAAATAACTCATAACTATTGACTGATGCTAGTATTATTTGCATGTACACGGTAGCAGCAGGAAATAAAGAAACTCAGAGTCCTTTGAGACCTTCAACTTCCTAACCATTTTTTGGGTAGTTATTCTGCAACATCAATTAGGATCTCAGCTTCCTATGAGTAACAGGAATGATCAGGATGAAGTCCCCTAGTGACAGAAGAAAAGATGTGATTTCTCATCTTTTTTCTTCCAGTACATTGACTTGTCTTTGCTGGTTCACTAGTTAGTGTTCTAGATAGCTGGCTCTTTGTACAATTTTTCTTGACCTCTGAGACTGAATTCATAGAGTAGTTTTTACATTTTAAACTACTGAAAGACAGATTTTTTTGGAAATGCTTGAAAAATAAACAATTCAGTGGCTGTGTCTTCCCCACAGTGGTTACCTTCCATTGTGATTACCCAATGTGAAATGCCACAAAAAAGGGAATAAAATTTAAAGTGCTGATTCAAAATGGTGGTAAGGTAGATAAATGTGAGAAAGCCAACTTCTTTTCAGAGTAAGAGCCACAAACCAGTGGAACAACCCTGAGAAATACAGGTCTGAGACAAAAAAGTAAGGGGATTTAAGGAGTTGGGATTGTTGATGGGGAGATTCCCAACATTCTCTTTATGTATCATCCTTTGAATTTCAGCCTGATGATTAGAGAGGCTAAGAAATTAACACCAGTAGAAGTAAAAAGTTACAGAGCATTTTACCCAAGGCATCCACTTTTGAGTACCACAAGTCATATTTCAAAAGTGAGCATTCCCTCCAAATCACCAACCTTCCTCTTGCTTTTTGGGGGCATAACAAGTGTCCATCAATGTGTAGTCACATGATGTAGGAGTAGACTGACAAAGAATGGTGATATCTGAATCTCTTAAAGCAATATTTAAGAAAAGACTTAGAGATGCCCCTTAGGGAGATTTAACTATGATCAGTTATTAGGTCACAATATTATTCTGGCCTGAACTTAAGTAAAAATTCATAGATGGTTCAAGACCACAATATAAAAAGCTACACTAAACAACATTATGTCCAGGATCTTTTTATTAAACATTAGTACTCTTGCAAGGGATGTGGGTGAGAAATGTACTTAGCCCTAGAGGAATCTATGTGGAGCAGCGAATTAAGTTCTGGTTATACAGCAGGGCTGCTTAAACTTTTTCCACTGGCAACCACTTTTCACCTCAGAAATTTTAATGTGACACCCAGTATATAAGTATATAAAATAGGTAAACAAATCAAACATTTACTGATAATAAATCATAATTTGGCATATCCCCATATTCAGTTACAAGACCCCATATGAAACTGCATATGAAATTGCAACCCACAGTTCAAGAAGCTAAGGACTAGAGGCAGGAATGTATAACTTCAAATTTAGCCTCACTAACTGGGTGATGCTGGGCAAGTCACTTAAATCTCCATCTGCCTTAATTATTCCATCTATAAAATGAATATAATAATTCTTGTTATTGGTATTGTTGTTTGTCTTTCATTCTCAAAGATCATGACATAGGGGAGGCGAAGTCTTGACATACAAGCAAATTGGATTTAAGCGTACAAGGTCACTGCCTCACTTTCCCCTCCAGAGTCATCTGGGTCCAGTGGTAAGATACAGATTAAGATGACTAGACATGGCTCTGGATGAATTGGGGGGGACTTTGACCTTTTTTAAGCTAAGGTTTTCAACAAGTCTCAGTTTGACTAAGGTTGTATCCGTTCAATTAGTGTTTGTCAGAAGCAAAATTTAAATTCAAATCTTCCAATCTATCTACCTATTTACTTTTCTATATACCCAATTACCCATTAATTCATATATCCACACAAAAAAAAGGTCAAGAAGAATGAGTATCAGTTCAGATTACAATTGGTACCCAATCTATAGAACCTGTCTATAAATATGCATATTTGGGACAAATAGTACAAGTAATATTAATAGTATAAGACAACCAAATTTAAAGAGGAAAAAGAGGGCTAATTGTATTAATTCCATGTAATTGACAATCTTCTTTAATGAACACAAACTTCTTCTGGAAATAAAAGTCCAAACAAAGAATATCATGGGAATGGCACATCTGGGGATATGAATCTACATCTTCTTCTTCCACACATACCTCACTCACACAATGACCTTCAACATGTATAGTCTATTTCTAGGCTTGTAATTGAAAACTTTCTAACCTGACAAGAACAGAGTTTGTGTTTCAACAAAATAGCCCTCAAGAACTGAGGACCAACTCTATATCATAATGAGACTTAAGGTTTTGGATCAGAAGATATGACTGATAGCCAAAAAGATGTTGGAAGAATAGGGTGTGTGTACATGTGTATGTGTTTGTAGAATGTAAATAGTATAAATTATGGGATATTCTGATATCCAATTCATTTCTCTGTACATGGTAGATTTCTTGTAATATTTTGTTACTACTAAATTACTTGAGTAAATTTCAAAAATATATCACACTGAGTAATCTTAAACTTTACAATCATACTGCCAAAATATGTGTTTGACATTCAAAAGAAAAAAAATTAAAGTCTTATACTTTGTTTTTCTTCTCCTGTTAGCAAACTAAAGATCTGGATATTATACAAATGTTAATGAAATTTTACTGGGGCAATGACCTCAAGACAATTCTGGTGTTTTGATTGCATTCCACATTTCCTACTCTATCTTAAGCCTCATAGATAAATTCTGGAGCACACAAGCAAGTCTGTTATTACAGATAAAAATTTTTAAAGAGAAAAGATTAATTTAAAATTTTAATCCATGATATACACCTTTCACAGTTAAAAAAAAACACCCCACCATCTCATCTGATTTAAATCTTTAGTTTAAATACCAACACTAAAGCTCTGAGTCCAAGTTTATAAGGGTACTAAAGCCTCAACTCTGCTTTGAATCTGCTTTGTACTTGTCACCATCCCTGTAATGTGCAAAACATCATATCTTTTGTGATAAATTAAATCACAAAGCTCTTCCTTGTGTGCCTGAGTCTTTCTGTTAGCACTGCCCCTGGCCTTTTGACTTTTGCTAGTTGACATCATAAAATAAAGCCCTTTGAATGATATTTATTTTCAGAAACAAACATCACTGCAAAGCACTTAGTAATAATGTAGTATGTGTACTGAAGAGACAGACTCAAGGGAATCCAAATATTTTATCATGTAGTGGATATTATTACCATTGCACCTGTCTATTGCCATACTTAAGCCATTCTCAATATTTCTTTTCAAACCATATTCTGTCTACAATAGCCACGATGATGGTACCCCCTGCATATTACCTACAGGAATCACACCAGTAAATATCCCATCTTACCCCTTGTCAGACTGTCTAAAGCTCCAGACATATGACATATATTTCAAGAATGAACATGTTTCTGTTGTTTACAATTTAATAAAGATAAAACCATGACAAATATCATAGGCTATAAATAAAGACATTGACTATTGTACTGTGCCATTCATCACAGGAATGAACAAATGTTAATTATAGAGAATTTGAAAATGAGACTTGTTAATGTCATTTTTAATTTAGAATGTTACACTGTAAATGTTTTCCATTGTGTTAATTTACACCTGTTATCTCTGTCTTCATTATTAGGCTTATAGTGGAGCAGCTCTCTGTGACTCTGAAATTTGCTTAAAACGGCAGAAACAATTACTAATTAGAAGGGCATGTTTACTTTAATTATATTTATTTCCTAGTCTAGTTTTATATGTAACGGCACTATGGAAGTGTATGATTTAATTAGCAAGACATTTATTTCAGGCAATTTCTCAAATGAATATTGCTTTGAAAAGATAGCAAATTTTCTCTATTTCCATGAATTCTTTAGGTGATATTAAAATGGAGAACGCTATACATACATATACATACATACATATATATACATATAAGACCATGGTCTTTTTAAAATTTTAGTTTGGGAATTGTAGTTAATTAGAAATTATGAATTTTTACAATTTTCAATGAGAAGGGTTTAAAAATTAGATTTAAATCACTATATGCAAAATTACTCAGAACTAAAAAACTGGAATTCAACACTAATTTTTAACTTATTCATCTGTGGTTAAAACTAGTATTGGTTTTTTAAATAAATTGACATTCAGGGTCAAACCTGAATTCTATATTAAAAATCCATCTTTTAAGTACATAGAGTTCTATTGATGATTTTTCAATAAAAATGCTCCTTTATACATTCTGTGTAATTTTACCTTTATTGAACATAAAACAATTGCTTGAATATATTTTTAAATATTGCTATTGACACACTTGATTTTTGAATAATTAAAAACAGCCTAAATACAATTTTTTTCAAGACAAATTTGTAAATAACAGTTTAGAGTGCTAGTCTGAATGTAAGGTGCCTGCGTGTTAAAATTATTAAATATCAGCACCACAGAACGCACAGAGCTTTTCAGTCATCTTGCAAACTCATTACTCAAAATATTCCTGTGAAATAGATTTCAGCTGCCTGCTTGCCCACAGCTTGTAGGCCCCAGAAGGAAACTCTTGGCATAGAACACTCAAGAAACTTGCTCGGGGACCAACAAATCAAATACTACCAACCCTGATTATATTTGCCTTGCTTGCTTTGTGGTATATGTTTATCCATTTTATGTGTTTTTTAAAAAAGATGATTACTGTATATTCCGTGACATTATTCTTACTAGTGAAAACACATTTTATTTTACTCAGCACACATCAATAAGTGTAGCATTTTTACCAAAAACTAGTAGAAATCCCCAGGAATCCTGAAATACACAGCCCCACCTCATTCCCCCAAGCTATTACCAAGTTTACATTACCACTCCATTCTGCCATATGCAGATCAGTTTGACAGCCTCCACTACTTTAAATACAGCAGTCAATGCTGGCAGCTTGTTCAAGGTGGCTGCGCAGTTGTAGTTTGACTAATGTGAATTAACAGCAAGCCTACATTTCCTCAGAAGGAAGCCTTTAAAGCAAGGTTGTGTGAGATACAAGTTTCTCCTTATCCTTTCCTCATCCAGGAAAGAAGAGCTGTGATTTTCACTCCCTAGTGAATGAGTTCTAGCTTTCAGGCAATCTGACTCATATTTAAGAAAACCTACAATCAAACAATTTAATTACAAAGAAAACAAAAAGGGTGAAGATCAAATTAAGTTTCTGACTTTGCTTGATGGCCTCCATTTTACTCCCTAAGAATATAGCATTACAATAACTACTCTTACAGATACATTTAAAATAAGCTAAATTGTTCCATTTTAAGACAATAGATGGCAATTCATATTTTTGTTTGTACATTTTTCCTTCTATAGTGTGGATAAAGGTCTAAGAAATTAAGTGGATGAGAGAAAAGAAACCTGGATATCTAAATAGAGCAGATGAAATCAATCAATAGGGCATTAAGCTTACTGGAGAGACCAGAATAAAAATATTTTTAATGCATTCTATTGATAGTGCACAGTGTCTTGAATGGAGAATATATAAGGCCTGACCTACGTGGCAGGTCCATCAAAGTATTAGAACAGTCTCTTTCAATTACAATCCCCCAAAGACAAGGCAAAACACTTGCTATTTTGAAAAACTACCTCTCCCTTAGAAAATGAAAGAAAACACAAGGCAATGTGTGTTAAGAGAAACAAGAGAGGCTGAGAGTCAGATTAGCCAGGAACTACTTTTACAGATACATTTAAAATAAGCTAAATTGTGCCATTTTAAGACAATAGATGGTTATTCATATTTTTGTTTTTACTTTTTTTCCCTAATATAATGTGAATGAAGGCCTAAGAAATTAAGTGGATGATAGATAAGAAACCTAGAAATCTAAAAAGAACAGATGAAATCAATAAGGCATCAAGCTTACTGGAGAGATCAGAATAAAAATATTTTTAATGCACTCTGGATAGTGCACAGTATCTTGAATGGAGAACAATATAGAAGACCTGACCTAAGTGGCAGGTCCATCAAAGTATTAGAACAGCTTGTAGGCCCCTTTCAATTTCAATCCCCAAAAGACCAAGCAATACACTTGCTATTTTGAAAAGCTAGCTTTTCCTTAAACATGAAAGAAAACACAAGGCAATATGTGTTAGGAGAAACAAGAAAGGCTGAGAGTCAGATTAGCCATCCACATTCCCTAATGCAAAACTGTCAAAAGTTAAAATGAGTCAGCCTATATGGTTCAACCCAGAGTTAGAAGTGCTTACCTCCTTTTTCCAGAGAATCTCGGGCTGAAGCTAATTGCTCAGAACTGTGAGAAAACTATTAACAGTGATAATGCAAATGTGAATGGGGGGGGAGTGGATTGTTTTTTAAAGAAGGGGTGGACCAAGATGTGGAATGGTTACTGAACCTGGTTAAGTTTCAGCAAAAGTAACCATTCCAGCTCCAGTTACTAAGGAACCACAGTAATTAGATTACAATCTTTCCAACACCGTGGGAGAGGTATGATCAATTAAAGCCAAGATCAGTTACATTATTTGGTTTACCTAAGTAATGGACCCTTAAATGCAATCAATACTTCTCATGGCCCTGAATCCTCAAGACTCTGGATATATTCAACAAAGCAGGTAAATGGATTTTCAAATGATCCCAGGAATTTTAAATCAAATGACAAGGCCGGGGCCTGAGGATTGGGGGAATGTTTTTTTTTTTTCTTTTTTTTAATTTAATTTTTTTTTTTTGCATTTGCTATACTATATTGTAAATATTTGCTCATTCACTTTTTCCCTCATTGTGTACACATGGTATCTAGTGCCAAATGCCAGTAGTTTAAACTGTTTGGAGCCCTACTTACTATAAGGTCATAATGGTGTTTTTTTATATTATTTTTAACCCTAAAATATTGATTCTGGAGTCCATTTTATGTGGGGGAATATTAGCACTGTCTTCCTCCCAGTGTTTGGGCTTTTATTGGAGGGAAGAGAGTATTGATTATAATGTTACTAGTTGTTATTAGTTTTTTCATTAGGTTTTTTTTTTTTTTTTTTGCTTTGGAGGCAATTGGGATTAAGTGACTTGCTCACAACAGCTAGAAGTGTTAAGTGTCTGAGACCATTTGAACTCAGGTTCTCCTGACTCCAGGGCTGGTGCTGTATTCTCTGTACTTTCTAGCTGCTCCAGTTAGAATGTTATTGTTGATTAAAACCCAACGGGTCTTTAAAAATGAATGAGGTTGATGATTGGTGAATGAAAATGGGAGAAATCTAGATAGCTTTAACATTCAGGACTCTTCCCCTACCATGAAAACAGGAAGAAGGACCAGGTCATAGATAGAACCATAGATAGAGTTTGAAATGATTTCAGAAGCTATGTAGTTCACCCACCTCATTTTGCAGAAGAAACTGAGTTCTTTAAGTGTTAATGACTTGATTATGTTTGAGTAAATATCAGAGATATCCTTTACTCCCAGATCCTCAGATGCCAAAAACAATATTAAATATGTAAATATAGATACATATATATATATATAAACTCATAATACATATATATATGTATGTGTGTGTATATATATATATATATATATATATACATATACATACACATTTATCAGAGAGAGAAAGACTAGATCTTCTTATCTCCTCTTGATCAAAGGCAGTGGTTATTTATTGCCTGTGTCCCACAGTGATCAGCATGCCTGTTTTGAACTACTCTTTCACCCAGGCTGATTGGCAACTCCTTTGACAACCTGGTGATCCTGTTCCTGAAGTTATGTTAAAGCCAAATTTGCTTTATAAACCTGATCAGCTTAGCCCCAGAATTTGGGATCTCTAGCCTCAGCCTCTCCTTCCATAGGGATTATTGGTTGGTATTGCCACCATACTTAGCTTTCTACCTTTTAGACTTCCTACATCTGATTAAACTGCCCCCATTCAGGTTCATCCCAGTCCAGAACAAATTCACAAAAATTGTTCTCACATACAGCTGGTTTCCAAGGGTCATCTAATAATCTAATCTAATAAGGACCAGAAGTTGGATGGGCCCACATGGATCACTTTATCAATACATGTCTCTTGAAATCAAAGGGTAGTTTCTAAAACCTAGAATTACATGAACTGATGCAAAGTGAAATGAGCAGAACTAGGAGAACATTGTTTCCATGGTCTGAGAGAAGTTACTTTCCTACAAAGTCACAAAGCAAGCAATTGTCTAAGACAGCATTTGAAGCAAGTTCTTCCTGACTCCAACACTCTATCTGCTGTACGTTGTTTTAAGAAAGATAGAATTTATATTTATCTGCCATAATAATGGAGAGCAGTAGCTCAGATAATTTCAAATAATGAATAATTAAAAGATCAATATACATATTTCTATATCTATAATTTATATTATGTTGATATACATTATATATTATGATTTTAAAGTTGTAAATATTAATATGTTTATATATGTATATAAACATATACATGCATGCATATACATATATACACATACATGCATATACATATATACACATACATACATATACATATATATGTGTATATATATATACATACACATACATACATATACATATATATATGTGTATATATATATATATATATATATATATATATATATATATATATATATATATGATTCAACAACTATTATTGAGAGGAAAATTTTTCAATTGGGCTTTTCACTGTGATTAGTAAGGCAAAACTCAGGATAAAGAGAATTAAAAGAAGTTTATCTGAGTAACTTCAAGTTAGTAGATGTTGGACATACTGATCACTGAAATCAGCAAGGGCTTCAAGCAGGAGCAAGCTTTCATAAGTAACTTTAAGAAAATCCAGAGGGGTCGATCTTAGCTAAAGGAGCTGGGTCCTTGCTCCAGTTTGGAGTTAGCAAAAATATGACAGTTTGCAGGTACCGTGTTTCCCCGATAATAAGACCTATCCTGAAAATAAGACACCCACATACTCTTTAATATTCCGCTAAAATAAGCCCTCCCCCGAAAATAAGCCCTATCGAACTTACTATGAAAACGGTCATCCTGATGATCCCCTGCGCTATATGCTGCGTAGCGGTACCTTCAGTAAGCAGCGCCGCCCTCCCCTCCCGGGTGAAACGCACGTCGCGCTCCGAGCTGCATCCAATCAGAGCTGCAGCAGTGAGCGCGTCATCCTCTTCTTCCCTGGTGATTTGCTTGCTGGCGCTACTGAGAGCAGTGCCACGGAGTAGAGCTGAGACAGGACCATCTAAAAACTCGGTAAGTTCAGTAAGCGATGGAGAATAAAATAAGCACTCAGGGGGCATGATGGAGGCTAAAAGGGGCATGATGGAGGCTAAAATGGGCATGATGGAGGATAAAAGGGGCATGATGGAGGCTAAAATGGGCATGATGGAGGATAAAAGGGGCATGATGGAGGATAAAATAAGCCCTCCCCTGAAAATAAGCCCTCTGGTGTTTTTTAGTCCCAAAAAAATAATAAGACAGTGTCTTATTATCGGGGAAACACGGTAGGTGTACAAAGGAAACAAGTAAGCTAGTTGGCTAGTGACCAACATCAGGGAACTGGGTGATTGATGCCTCCCTCAACAGTAATTGACAAGCAAGAGTGGAATAATGGGATACTGAATCAACAAAATTTTCAGTATTATTTTGAATTTTATACTTGAATATATACATATATTTGTTCCATTTGCTGAATTATGTTTTATTTTAAAGTTAATTTGTTTTCTCTTAACTCTAGTATAAAAATAAAGCCTTTGGGCATTTAAAACTCTTTACAAATTGCACTCTTTATATCTTTCCAGACTTCTTACATCCATATGCTGTCCAGCCATCTTAGTCTACTGGTTCTTAACACATGAAGAACTTTTGTCTCCATATCTTTGCACTAGGTGTTGCCCATACCTGGAATGGTTCCTTCCCAATCTGCAAAATTTCTGATTTCCTTTAAGATTATTTAAGAGCTACCTCCTCTAGGAGGCTTTACCGAGTCTTCCTAATTATTACTACCCTCCTCTCTAAAGTTACTTCCTATCTACTCTATATTTGAGTTGGAGAAGAAAATAGCAAAAAATATTCTAGCCTGTCTGCCAAGAAAACCCCAAGTAGGATCATGGAAAATAGGACAGGACTGAAAAATGACTTAATTAATTTATTTATTTATCATATGTATATCCCCTATTAGAGTACAAGATCTTTGAGGGTAGGGATTAATTTTGTTTCCTCTTTCTATCCTTAGTGCTCCACACAGTATTTGGTACTCAGTGAAAATTTTTTAAATGCTTGCTCATTGATTATTCCTTAAGTTCACAGCACCTGAGTTCCTGCTGGGTATAAATGCACTTATTGGCATGGTACTTCAAATTTTGTCATTTGCAGTTAATTGAGAATTAACTGTAACAACAAACATCTGACTATTCTAAGTGTCAGTCTCTTTTTGGCATTGAGAGAAGCATGCTATTTTAAGGTACATCAGAAATTTGAGTGTAACAGTGACTTAAAATTATTTTCTTCTTCAATTGTGTAAATGCTTCAAGAGAAGCACCCCACAGGGTTGCTAATTGGTGCTCTCCTTTGTGGATCCAGCTTACAATTCCTTCTAGCCAAATAGGCTGCCAATATCAGACACCTCTGGTGTAGATGAACCAATTAAGTATTCCACCATGAAAACCTGCCTTATGGGCCCCCTTCTCATCTGCTTGACCCCATTGTCAGATTAATAGCAAAGAAGCATTCTGTGAGAATTGGGATGAATCTAGAACAGTGAAAGGTGAGTTTATAATAAAATTAAAAGCCCCAAATTTAGGAATAGGGTTTCTAGGGCTTTTAAACTATAGCCATTTGCTTTGGTTCATCTGATACTGCAGCCTCTCTGGATCCCAGTTAATTCCATTCCTCTTGCCCATGTAATTCTATTATTCACATCAGCTTTTCCTAAAAAGAATCCTCTCATTTCTAAAATTGCTAGAAACTGACATACTCCAGATACCTTAATATCTGAAAAAATGTCTAAAGCATCATTTCTTTAAGTTATACATTTTCTCCCTTCTTCACAAAAAAAGGGTTATAGAAGATTCAGGGATTGCAATAGCCATTTTGCTCTTTTCCGTTTTGATGAGCATAGTTTCACATGCCTTATCCTATGTGTCACCTATAACCCTATATAGTCTACCTTTTAATGCTATATTCATTAGAGGGCTTAATGGAATTAAATTTGAAGATCCATAAGCTTCTAATAGTTCTGTATTACTGAGAGTAAAAAATGCAAGCATCCCTGACTATTATTCTTAATACTTCACAGAACAAAAAATGAATTTCAGAAGTCATCTTATTTAATCTTTTCATTTTACAGATGATGAAACTGAGGCCCAATAATTTTAAGAGATTTGCCTGATGTTACATAAGTAATAAGCATCATAGGTGTGATTTGAACCCAAGTTCTCTGATTCCAGAGGCAGCAGCCTTTCTATCATGAAATGCTACTTTTTTATTTTTTCCTTAGCCAGTTACTATTTTTCCAAGAATATTCCTAATATTATTACAATGTTTATGATTAAAATTTCATTTGATCATAGCATCTCAGTATTAGAAAGACCTCTACTTGTTTAGTCTAACTTCCCACCTAAAGCAAGAATCCCAATGATTGTCTCACTGACAAGATTACCCAACAACAGAGAAAGGAGAAGCTGGATAATAGTAGTCTGGTAGATTCAGAAATATATCAATGATTAGTTCCAAAGAATTGCTATTAATAGGTTGATGTCAATTTATGGCACTTTAGGGATTTATTTTTGGTCTTTGCTTTTTAACACTTTTGTCAGTGACATGGATGAGGAATAGAGTGTACATTTATCACACCTGAAGATGACAGGAAGCTGGGAGGAAAATGTTAAATGCTAAAGTCAGGATTCAAAGACATGTGAACAGGTAAATTTTACCACAGCTACCTGTGGAGCAAGTTATTTAATGCCACTGAGCCTCAGTTTCCTTATCTATAAGTTCAAAGGATTAGACTAGATAAGTTCAGCTTTTGGGTTGTCCAAAAGATTTAGAACCTAGAGCCCACAAAGCTAACTTATAATAATCCACCTCTATCCAAAATAATGGGTATTGCTTGTTTTCTTCTCTCCCCTGAACTTTCATGCCTCAAGCTTATTTAATTTTTTGAGTCTGGGTCTCCCCACAGTACCACTAGCTGCAGCCAAGACATAGGGTCTCCTTGACTGTTACAGTGATGGAAAACCAATTCTGTCCACCTGAATCTAAATCGCCTCTGCCCTATTCTCCAAATCCATGCCTTTCTGTCCTGGTTATAGCCCTGATATATAGAGGAAAAGGTGAAGGCAAAAAAGATCGCACAACTCTCTAGGGAAGTGGATGTGCCAAATCTGAAGTCCTCTATGGAAATCATTTATCTCTTTCTCCTCCAGCCATTGCTTAAAACCCAGTGCACAACAACTAATTAGAGTTTTTTCCTCCCTCATTATGTCTATTTCCTCACTTTTCTGCCCCTGGCTGTTTCTTTTTTCTTTTTTTTTTTTCTTTTCTTTTCTTTTCTTTTCTTTTTTTTTTTTTTTTTTAGCCCTGAGCCTAGTACCATGACAAAAGACTAATTACATTATGAATCACTGGTCAGTCTGAAACACAGGTCTCCACTCCCATCCCCAGTGCCATAATTGCTATGGTTCTATGAACAATGAGGTTCACATGAAAAAATTCATCATATACATGTTTATACACATATATGTATTATTGACTTGCTAGCATATATTGTCTGGCATATCAGGACCAATCTTATCAAATTTTAGAGGCTGATCACCAGATTGGCTGCAAAGTGATGAATTTTTAGCGACAACAACTCTTGAAGCCCATTTAGTTTTCAGAAAAAGGACTGTAATCTACAGCACTAGAATAAATAAATATAAATAGAAGGTAGATAGATAAGCTCAGTGGATCTTGTTAGGAGTTTACCTAAGCTTATACTCCACTGACATACATTTTGAGAGCCTAGGGTTTACCTCTGTAACAAGAAAGGTATCACAGTGGATATAATTTAATCAGGACAAATATAAATTACTATACCTGGGTTCAAAAGATCAATGCAAAAATAGAGGATAAGTTTCATACAAAAAGTAACATGAGGTTTTAGTGGATTGTAAGCTCAATATGGATCAACAAGCATATGATACCCAAAAAAGCTAATATGCTTTTAGAATGTATTGAAATAGAACATCCCGTAACAAGGAAGATAATAGTTTTACTCATTCTACCTTGGTAGGACTTCATCTGAAGTATTTTGTTCAGTTCTGGGCACCATATTTTATGAAGGACATTTAAAAGAATTCCAGAAGTGAGTATACAGAGATTATGCCTTAATATTGGTCATGTTTGACCAATAAAAGAAGGCTTGAGATGACAGTGGTAATTGTTTTTGAAGAGTTATCAGAAAAGGGATTCGATTTTTTTCTACTTAGCTCCAGAGGATACAATTAGGAACATAGAGTAGAAGGTTTAAGAGCTTTGTGTGAAGAATACCCTAACAATTAGAGCCATCCAAAAATATAATGTACTGCCACAAGCAATTTTGGGTTCTCAGTCACTAGAAATTTTCAAGGTGAGGTTGGATATCATTTGTTTGAGGTGTCTTTGAGAGGATTCTTGTTGGAGCATTGAGTGAAGCAGATGATCTCTAAGATGCCTTGTGACTCTAAAATTTTCTGATTCTGCGACTTCTGTGATGGGAAGCTCACTAGACAAAAGGGCAGTTTATGATACATAGCTTATCTCTATCTTCCTAAAACTACTGCCTCCTTGTGCTAATTCTGCCCTTTAAAATTATGCAGTAGAACTCAACAGATTTTACAGCAGAATAAGTCAATTTCTCTTCCACATGACAGTTCAAATATACGAAAAATTGCATAATTTTCAAAGTTTTGACTTTTCACCATTCTAATTACCTTCCACTGGGCATTCTTCAGTTTGTCAATGTTTTTCTGAAAACATAGCACCTCCAATGTAGGGCCAAGTGGGACTGTTACCTCCTTTGCTACAGATAGAGCCTAAAATTGCATTAGCTTTTTTTTTGACAGGTACATCACATTATTGGATCTTCATAATATCATAGATTTGAGCTTGCAATCAACTAAAATTCAACTAAAATTTTTTCTTGTGTGTTTTTTTTACCTACTTTATTGTTCAGCAATTTAAGTGAACACGGTTTATGCACTAATGTATAAATTTTAATTTAAAAGGTTGCTGCTATTATGGAATTTACTTGGTAGGGAGATATGACACATATACCAGGTAGATGGCACAGTATTGAGTGCAAGACCTGAAATTAGGAAGACTCCTTTTCCTGAGTTCAAATCTAGCAACATGATTCTGGATAAGTCACTTAACTCTGTTTGCCTCAGTTCCTTAAACCACTCCAGTATTTCTATCAAGAAAACCCAATGGTGTCTTGAAAAGTCAAACAAAATTGAAAAATAACTAAAGCCAAAAAAAATCTCAACATGAAACATATAGAAAATAATAATAAAAATAATCCATCAGGGAAGTCTAAAACAAGACAATGCGGTTCACTAAAATAAATAACAACACCACTATGTTTGGAATCAGAAGACTGATGTTTACATCCTGGTTTTGTTCCTAATTGTATGACATTAGTCACATCATTTAATGTCTTTAGGGCTCAGGTTTTTCTCAATCTACAAAATTAAAGAGTTTAACTACAATCTCCGAGGTACTGTCCAGTTTTATATTTATGATCCCCTGAAATGTCATTACCAACTATGAAGATCAAAGACATCTTCATGGAAGAGAAGGACAAAGAGAATATCCTGGATATAAATGACAACACTTTTCCCTACCCCTTATTGTTCAGATGCTTTAAAAAAAAAAAAAAACCTAAATGGAGGACTTTATATTTACTCCTATTAAGTTTCATCTTCTTACACTCAGGCTGTTTACCTGTCAGTTGAGAAAATTGGGCTAGATAATCTTTAAGGTACCTTCCAGCTCTAACATTTGATGATTCAATGATTCTTGGGTGAGTTTTATTTATCACTTCTTACTTGTCAGTTAGAATTATGTCCAAAGTAGGAATTTCCTTCATTTCTCCATCTACTTACTGAGAGAGAAATTCTCATAAGTGATGATGCTCTGCTTTCAGCAGAATGATAAATTCTCTATCACCACAATACCTTATCCCCTACCACTTTTAGAACCAATATTGCAAAAGCAGTATCCATATTCTTCATCTATCTAAGTGGTTTACAAGCCACTCCCACAACAATATCATATCTCAGTGATGAAAGTAATAGATCATGTGCCCCAAGTTTCTTCTGGCATGATTATATTGTCCTATATTTCTTTTTCATATGAATAAGCAGAAGTAGCTAGCTAGCAGTTGCATTTGATGAATCTTAGCAGGTTCTTTGTAATACACACTCAAGGAAGCAAGATGTATCTTGATTCTCTTGATTAACTAATTCAACTTTACACCTCACTGCCTCTATAACCTTTACTTAGCAGAGACTCACCAACCAACATGAAACCACCCTTCTTCCTGTGTATAGTATAGTTTTGGTAATAGTATTTTTGTATTTACTTTTTCTGGTGAATAATCTTTATTATTCTGTTCTAAGAAATACTTCATCTTCAGAAAGTCCTGATTCATTTTGGGTGGGAAAAGTATTATAGCTTAGATTTAAATTCTTTTGCTGCATGGCCTAGTAGACAGATCACTGGGCTTGGAATCAGGAAGACCCAATTTTAAATCTGCTCCCAGACAGTTCCAGAATGATCTTGGGTAAGTCACTCACTTAACCTGTCTCTATTTCTCAACTGTATAATTTACATAATACTAGTACTTCCCTCCTAGGATTATTGTGAGGATCTAATGAGACAGTGTTTGTAAAATGCTTAGAACATTTACATAATGCATAATAGATGTTTAATAAATCCTATTTTCTTTCCCCTTCCCTCTAATTTTAATTCCTTTCTGTCCCTTGTGTTGCCTAACAAACCCACATTTTTGCTAATAAACTGTAGTGTAAGAAACTATTCATCAATCCCTTCTTTTCTGTTATAGAGACCAGCTTGCATTGGCCTGACACACAAAACTGGTTTAAGTTTCAGAAATAAATTCAAATATAGCAGACACTGCACTTTTCTCTTTCCTGGGAATGAGAGACCTCTTTGCCTCCTGCTGGAGAACCATCCCATCCTCTACTAATTGATACAGTAACATTCTCTGAGTCATATAATAAAGTATAAGAGTTTATCTTCTAAGAAAAACAATTTATGAGGAATACTCAAATAAGGATAAGAAAACAAATTAACAGATGAGTCTGTGAGCAATGATAGCTGACTTTAATATAGTGCTGACTTTAATATAGTCTTTAATGATTGTCAAAGCTTTTACATATATTTTATTATCTGAGACTCACAACAACTTGGTAAGGTAGATATTACTATCTACATTTTATAGACAAAGAAACAATTTGCCAGTAACCTCACTGCTATTAAGTGTTGAAGAAAGGTGTCACCTTATCCATGATCCTCAAACTACTATACCATAATACTTCTCTCCATGGGATACATTTTGTATTTTTTTATACATAAAATCTAAGCTAAGATGTTCAAAATGTTTCAGAAGTAATCCCAGAGGTTCTATTGAAAAAAAAAAGATTTGCATAAGTGAAGGAAAAAGGATGATCTATACTTAAATAAGGATCTTGGTTAATGGGAGGTCAGATATATGGCTATCCCATACACAGTAAATGCATGAAGGACACTATAAGAAATTAATTTGCCTGTTATGAAATTTGCTTTTGTGAAGCTCAGAAAAGCTGTGATTTTGATCCACACATCACAGACTGCCAGGTTTTAGCAAGTAGACAACCAGGTGGTGTGGATCAGAGTTCTATGTATTAAGACAATAATCTTAAGCTCTCAGACTGCCTAAATGTTACATAATCCTTTATCTCTTGGTTCAAACAAATATATAATTAGATTAATAAGCCCACATTAAGAGAAACAAAGATTTAAATGATAACAGTAAAAATAAAATAAAATCTATGTTACAAACTTTAAACAAACATGCCTTTTAGGTATGTTTAAATTTGGGACCATTGCATTAATAAGTAATGAGACAACTCTTTCATGAGTGGATTCCAAATTCTACTTTATCTACAATTCAAAACAGATAGAGTAAACTCCCTCTAATGAAGAAGGTAAGTACTTGTTCCTTTTGAATCCAAGGCAAATCACAGCAAAATGGAAACCAGACGGATAAGGCATCTTAGACAACTCATCAGGGGTCTAGTTTGCTAGTTTTGGATTCAGAGGCCAACCCAATGCTGCCAAGAAGCTGAAGAGTCAGCCAAGAAGTCAGATGCCATTACTGGAAGAATACTACTCTGTGTTTGGGATCTATGCCCTGTAAGTGCCTTTCAGAGAGGACAAAGAAAGCTTGGCTGCAATGAATACCCAGCCAGTCCCCAAAGAACAAAAACTTGGGCTTTCCCACCAAATTTCTGACATGTTGCTTTATTCAATAAATAAGTTAAGAACTATGCAACTAAAGATTACTAATTCATTCAGTTAAAATTTATTGGATGGCCAATGATTGCCTAATGATGATCTGTACCTGGGATGGCACTGTTACAAGATGATAAAATAGGATATCTATGCTAGAAGATGATCAATAAACAAATGTAGTAGTGGGGTACAGAATAGGGGAAAGGAGACACCTTAGAGGTAATTAGCACATAATGATTTAAATTAAATCTTGCAGACATTAATTAAAAGCCTACTATGTGCAAAAAATTTGTTGCTTTGACACTCTATATTCATGAGTATTCCTGGATGACCAATCCTTTAAAAACTATTTAGTTTTTAAATCTACATTTAAATATCTAAAACTATTTAGATAGGGAAAGATGGGAGTGACTTGGTCCTCCTCTGAAATGACATGATATTCTAGCACTCATAATACATGTTTAAATTTAATCTCTATTGCTTTAAATCCAGATAATAAACAACATAATAAATCAAGCCCTGATTTGTAGACTTTGCTGACTTCTGTGTGGGGTGTAAATGTTCACACTGAAAATTTAACAATTGGCTTGAGCTAGTACAAGCTGGCCCCAGCACACTTCTTCCTCAGAAAATATCTCCCTCCCCTTTTTTTTTTTTTTCCCTTAGGGTCATAAGCCACAGTTGGTTTCAGAAAATCCCGTGTCTTGTTCATGCATTAACAGAAATCTCAGAGTATCTGAGACATCATGCTGTAATGATGAGAGCATCTGTTTGGGGGCACAACCCTGTATGCCCCATACCCTCCTGTTTTCCACCCTCTGTGTACACCCTTCTGAGTGTGCAAAGCGTTAACAAACGGAGTTGTGCAGCACATCTGCTCTGTGCTCACTGCTGCAATTCCCATAGATTCATTATCATTAGCTGTTCTCCTTTTTACATCAGCCAGGCAGAAATGGGGATGAGATAATGAATAATACTCAAGGGAAGGAAAACCCCTTTTTCAGCTGGTTTAAGTCATGCTGATAATGTGCACACACCACCTTGCATTTACTATAAAGCTCCACAATTAGTTCATAGACAAGTTAACCTTCTCCCTCCCGGAAAATATAATTCATGCACATTTTATACTATGCAGCATTCTGCTAGCTATTATCCATCATTTACAAGTGTTATTTGTCTATAAAAATGACACTAAATTTTTGAAAAATGAGTCGGCTCTGCCTGCTTCTGGCTGTGTTTTAACAAATGGTACCAATGCAGAAGGCTCTAAGTCATGTAAGAAGCAATTAGTCATGGAAGCCATAAATATTTTTTAAAAGGATATAAATGATTGCTTGTCCAGATAGTAAAAAGTCTAAAGGCTGATACACAATAAAATAGGGGTTAACATAAAACAGTACACTTCATTATTTATTGTTAATAAAGTTAATCAAATTCAGTGCTTCTTAATCATGCATGCATTTAAATAGAAACTTGAACATGACATGCATATTTATGGAATACAGCCTGAAAGATCATTATCTGTAAAAAGAAAATCCAGCAAAGAAAGGATGCATAAAATGTAGCTGTTATCTTGTTGCAACATAAACTGTTTTACTTTAAACGCAAATATTTATTTTAATTAAAACTATTAAGGCAAATAATATTTTCTGCAACTGACAACCATAGCTAAAGCATGAATTTTGGAATTCATGCTGAAATATTTTTTGGAAAGAAAATGAAAGAGAAAAAAATTATTTAGAACCTATGGTTTATATAATCTTATCATTATTCTACTAAAAATTGCTCTCTCCAAAAGGTTCATGAATCTATTTTTTTACAAAAATTATGTCACCAATTATTCATTTCTAAATGCATGATTTTTCCTGTTTTAAATATCTACTTAAAATGAAATTATCAAAATTATTAAGGACATCAAAAGATACAAAATTAACTTTATTTTATATTATGTCCTTCAGTTTTATCTTCAACCAGCTGAAATTCATCTTAAGAATTCACTTTATGATAAAATTTAGATTGGACTTCAGTTATAAATCAGTGATAAAATACTCTAGTTAAGAGGTCAGGGAAAATGAAAACATGTACAAAGTCATAAAATTCCATAAGAAGCAAGCATTTTAATTTTATATACCTATATAATATCTTATTCAATAAAGGGTCAGATTTGTATCCACTAATGCTAAACAGTTCATTCAGGATTAAAAAAGGCCACAATCTATTTTGTGAAGATGGTGATATCTATCTATATATTTTTGGGGGGTGGGGGTGGGGAGAAAAACACCAAAAATAAATAAATAAAGCTATTAGTGTAAATGCAAAAGAAGAACATAGAATCTATGAATGGTGGTTCAATCTTTTCAATGTAGAGACTACTGTTTATTTTCTACATTCTATTTGGAAACAAAATTAGCTAGTAAAATAGAATTGAGTCGAACTGAGAGGTAGAAAAAGGGAAAACAAATTCCAAAGGCCATTAGATATCTAGAAGAAAAAAATATTGTCAGTGGAGAGTAGGTATGCAGAAGGCAAATTTAAATTGGTTTCCATTGCCTAGTCTGTTTCCTACAGCTAAAAATAAAAGCCAAAAATGCCACTTCTAATTTTATTTTTAATTTCTTAGATGTATTTTATTAACTCTTCTTTTATTGCACAGTTAAATATTCTAATTGGCTTATAGTAGACTTACAGCTACTAGATTATCTATTATACTTTAATGTGTTTATAATGGTCTACAGTATTACAGTGCTGGCAGGCCTACTGAGGTCCCATTTATTTCTTCATCTAAAGACTGCATAATGATACAAGTTAAGTAGGTCATAAGAATATTGTGGTTACTATCCCTGCAAACTAAAACTTTCTGTCTTCCATCTTTAAATAGCTTTAGGAGAAAATAGGAGATACTTTGTAACTACCCCAAAATAAGACAAAACAATAATATTTTCTACTTTGAAATTGTTATTTCAAAGAAATTCACAAATGTTAATTATCTAATCTCTGGAGCACCTCTACATACTATGTGAGACAAAAATGCTAACATGGTCCTTTATCTTTATATGTGGGGAAACTGAGGAACAATGAAGCGATGTAGTTTAAGGACAGAGGAACTAGGGTTGGTAAGCTCATGAAAATAACCTAAGTTATTTCTCTAGTAGAGGATTTCGTCCTCCAGGGAGTAATATCTGTGGTCATAAGCACTAACAATTTACTGACTTTTGTTTCCATTCAGACCACTGATTTACCTCTGGACATGACCAGAAGTCACTTTCCACCACTCACCTAGCATGCTTAAATAAGATCTATTCCTACTTTTTCTTAAGGGAAAAGGCTTGTTGTTCCATAAGACAAGACAGACAATCCTATGCCCTCCCTTGTGAGACCTAAAATGTTTATTTCTTTCAGTTCAATCTACCTCCAAGGAAGCAGCTGGACAGTCCTACCGGGGAGAGCTCTTCACTTATAATTGGCTCCTAAAAAGAAATGGAGCAGAAAAAAAGAACAAACAAAAAAGCATCTTTTCCAAGCTTATGTGAAAATAAAAAAGTGAGAATGTTATAGCAACTTAGATTTCCCCAATAAAATGATCAGATTTTCTTGTGATTTGGTCTCTTTATTTGAAAGTATCCTGCCCTTCAAAATCAAACCAAAAGATATAGATGGTGTTGACCTACAAGAAAGTGATACTTTTCAATGACCAGCTGATATTGAATTTATAATAATGGCCAGTAGTGATTCAAAACAATACCATTTGTTTCATGTAGCCAACCCATTTTCTGGAGAGGGTTAAAACATAGTTTAGTATTTTTACATATCTTTTTTTTTTTACCTGACTCATAGAAAGCATTTGATAAGTTCAAAATTATCTTGTTTGATCCCATGATTTTTATAGATGAGAGGAGTGAGTTTCTGAAAGTTTAAAGTAGCTTGGTCAAAGTCCTTTACAAATAAGTAGAGGCAAATAGGACTAAACCCCTTGTCTACCTTTCCCCTTAGCTTTGTTTCTTTCCCTGTACTAGGATGCATTGATAGTCTCTGTAGGACACAAATATAGATTTTTCCTTATTGCCCAGATAAGGAAAATCTCATACACACAGACACACAAGCTTTAAAAGTCCAACCTCAAATATCCAGTTAGTGACACTATAGGGAATATAATCTAAGTCTTTCTTCCGATTTCCCAGTTCAATTCTCTCTTCCTTAAATAATGGCCCAAAGGAGACATAGAAAAGTCAACATAAACAGAGTGTCATCTGTTATTTACACTGTCTATAATAAATGTTTGTTCCAGAAGAAATAGTTCAAACATGATAGTAAAAAGTTTAAACACAAAAGACTGAAGGGTCCAATGCAGGAGAAAAAAATAATTTGTTTGTTTTTAATAATACAGTGGAGGAACTGTTCAGAAACAGTTTGTTCTTTTGTAAAGACTGTCCTTGTTGTACAAGCAAGGTCAGCAAGATCATGAACTGTCATCCACTGAACTAAAGATGCTTTTTTAGATCTACCTACCTCATTTTTTGGCAAGTTCCTGCTTTGCATTTATGTGAAATTCTCCTTATCTGTAGCTTGCTTTATACTTATTTTAATCTTAAAAGTTATTTAAAAGGATATTTATGGATGCCCAAAGTCAAAAAGGCACTTGGCAGGACTAGGACCCTGGTCATCTGATGACAAATTAGGTGTTTGTCTAATTTTACAATAGATCTTGTATCTGAACTCTGATTTGGAGGCAAAGATCAATGGTTAAGAAGAATTGCTGAGTGATTCAGGCCTTATAGGTCTTGCTTCATGAAGACTAAGGCTAGTGTATTGATTGATTTTGAGAGTATTGAGATTCAGTAGGATTAAACTGATAAGGTGTCTGTACTAAGTTACACATCAACATGGCATGCTATCTAAGGAGGGGCCAATTGGCCCAGGTCACAAACGGGATGGATCAAAGCTTCTGTGCTGGTCGATGATGGGACTGAGCCAGTGAGTGATCCATGCACTTCAAGCCTGGTAAGATTTAGAAAACTAACCTCAAAAAAGGGGGGGAGGGGAAAGAACTTGAAAGAGAAAATAGGGTAAAATAAGGGATTAAATCTATTCTGGGGGGAAAAAAATTAAGACGCATAATAAATTATCCTCTTTTTTTTCCCCTTTCGGTCTCCAGTAAGCAGGGGTATGCTAGAGCTATCATCAACAGCTGGCAAGAGCCCGCTGTTAAATTTTCAGCGTGAGCATTTATACCTCATAAATCAACAAATATTATAAATCAGGTTCGATTCATTGTTTTGTTGATTACCTAGACAATATAGTTATGGGGGAAATGCTCATAATAAAAATTTAACTTAAAAGTATTCTCTGGGTATATTTTTTGAAGGGGAGCCAGTTGTTAAATACTTATCAGCATGCTACAGTCTATTAGGCAATCAAATTTGTATCTAGCCTGGTAAAGAAAAGACCTGGGTAGGGTTATTTTAAGAAAGCCATCTTAAAACTCTCTGAAGACTTTGTGAAGCCTTTGTGGAAGAGGAAGTAAAATTATTGTCAAGTTAAGTCAATATGCAGTTATTAAATGCTTACTACATCCTAGGCATTGTGGCAGGGATAGACGAGCCAAAAAGAAAGACAGCCCCTCTCCTCAAGACAGCAATGCAACTTTTAATCTGATAGCTTCCAAAAGCAGGCAGAATAGCAAGGGTCTAGAATTCTGGGTATGGTACCAGGAAGATCTGTTATTCAATCATTTCAGTTATAGCCGACTCTTCATTTGAGGTTTTCTTAGAAAAAATACTGGAATAATTTCCCATTTCCTTCTCCAACTCATTTTACAGATGAGGAAGCTGAGGCAAACAGGATTTGCCCAGGGTCACACAGCTAGTTAAATGTCTTAGGTCCTTTTGACTCTCACATTGAGTCACCCAGAACTGAGTTTAAATCTAAACCCTAACACTTACTGTGTCAGTAAGTCATTTCTACTAAGTCATAAACAGATTTTTAAATTGTCTAGTAGAAGCATTCCATACTAAGATTATATAGATTCTTTTTCCCTATTTCATATGGAAACTTCCAAAAAATTAGAGTTTCCCAACAAAGAAAGGAACTTCCTTATAAATAAAGGGTTCTCCTTGACAAAAAAAAAAAAATGCTTTCAAATAGAGCCCAGATAGGTAACTATCTGCTGAAGGTATCAGAGAAGAAGACCAAGTCAACTGCTTAGCTAGATCAGTCCTTTTAACCTGTCATTTCATCAAAGAAGGGGATTCTTGGTATGGAAATTCTACCCATCATTGCAACATCAACTAATCTAAAGCTTAAGATTGCATAGAGTACACTGAGAGCTCTGTGAAGTTCAATATGACTTCTGTATAGTCACACAGCTAATATAAATAAAAGTTAGAACTTAAACCCAGACCTTCCTGACATGTGGCTAGACTTCAATCCACTATACTGAGATACCTCGTCTAAAATCTTCCATCTGATAAGCAGGCTGATTTTAGAAAAGCCTGGAAAGACCTACATGAACTGATGCTAAGTGAAGTGAATAAAACCATGAGGTCATTATACCCAGCCACAAGATTATGTGATCAACCGATAGACTTGTCTCTTTTCAATAATGGGTGATTCAAGGTAATTCCAATAGACTTGTAATAGAAGGAGCCATTCACATCCAGAGAGAGAGGTCTATGGTGATTGAATGTAGATCACAACATAGTATTTTCAACTTTGTTGCTGTTGTTGTTTGCTTGCTTATTTTTTTTCTCATTTTTCCTCTTTTGATCTGATTTTTCTTGTGCAGCACGACATATGTGGAAAAATCTGCAACACAAGGTTTTGCAAGTGTGGATATTGAAAAGTGCCTCTGCATGTATTTTGAAAAATAAAAAGGTGTTATTATTTAAAAAATAAAATCTCCCATATGAGATTCTGCAATTTGAACTTTGGGCTTCTAAAATTAAACAGTTGCATTCTACTTTACATAAGCTACTACTAGTTAATACTGGCTCTGTCATTTCTTATGAAGAAATATTTTACTATATCATAAGCATTTTCATTTCACAACCATTTATTTATCCTCCATTCTTTATTTAATGGATGGCAAAGTTAAGATGAGATTCAGTTTGTTGTTAGTATTATCAGTCTGTTGTTAATATTATCAGTCACACTAACTTTAACATTTACAGTGCTTATAAACAGAGGACCATAATGTTGAGAGCAAAAAAAAAATCACAGGAATCATTGAGTGCAACTCTTAAAATAATAATTCATATCTATGAAATAGTTTAAAATTTTCAAAGAGCTTTCCTTAAAACCCTTTGGTGGAGATCAGGCAAGGGTTACCATCCTCATAAGGCTCCCAAGCTGACATCCCTTGTCATATAACTATGGAAGGATTCAGACCAAATTATCCTGACTTTACATAAACAAATTCTTTCTGCCACAACCATCCTGCTGATCAATATGAGCTGAACAGAAACCCAGTGAGGTAAGCAATAGGGTAATTGTCTTCATCAATTTTATATGGATTAAGTGATGTTTCCAGAATCACACAGCAAAGCAAAACATTTTATAATTCCTAATCCAGGGCCAGTTAGATTAACATATGATATCTATGTGAACATTACCTTAAAATTACTAATTGAATGTAAAGTAGATTTTGAAAATTAAAGACAATATTAATGTCACTTAGTAGAAAGAACTGTGATATCTGAAACAAAAAGAACTGAGTTCTGGTCTCATTTCTGACATATCCTTAGTGACTTTGGACAAGTCACTTATTCTCTCAGTTCCTCATGCAACCTTGAAAAACAATGAATCCCCCAGTGGATATACATCTAAAGGTGGTAGAAGGTAATTCCACATTGATATTTTCTTAAACCAATTAAGTTTTTTGAGGGGTAAGCCTATAAATAAGAATCAAAATATTGTTTACTTAATTTAAAATACACAAAATATGGAAATATATTTAAAAGAATTACAGACATTTAGCCTACATCAGATTCTTTGCTGTCTGGGGGAGGGGGAAGGAAGGAGGTAAGGGAGAAAATTTTGGAACACAAGGTTTTGCGAAGATGAATGTTGAAAACTATCTTTGCATGTATTTGAAAAAACAAAATACCATTAAAAATAAAATGAAAAAATAAGCTCTTCTCTAGAAAAATCTCACTTCTGTTTCTACCTATTAAGGTACAGGCCACAAAGAAATTCAAGTACCCTTTTCTTCTATTTCTCTCTTTCTACTCCTCTTTAACACACATACACACATATCTACCATTTAAAATCCTATAAGGCATACTATGTAGAAGTATCATCATATTCTGACATTTATATCCTTGCAAATGGAAAGCTCCACACATATCCCTCAGAATCTTTTTCTATTCTCTAATTGCAAACTGGCGTCTCTAGCCACTAAAGCAACATGAGTATAAAATACCCCTAGTCAGGAAGGAAGAAAAGAGGTAATTGGAGCAATTTATATCAAGTGAAAAACTGTCTCTGAGATTCCTGTATTCTTAGTTGCAAGTGATTAGACTGTTTCTATTTGGGTGATTTTATACAATAAATTTTAAAGAGTGGTTGCTTAAGCACATCTAAAGGTTAAACCTCAAGCAGCTAATCTGTATGTAAGAACAAGTAACTGTCAAATACTTAACCTTTTGTAGATTAAAAATGTCTGACTAACAGATTTGAAATCACCATTGCTGTAATTGTTTTAAGTAGAAATTTGAGCATTTCAAGGAGATATATCATTTTTGAGCAGTAATTTTATGCTTCAGGTTATGCATGTCCAAGACTGATAAAATCATTGCCTCTTATTTAAAGTTATATTCTGGATTCATATAGCAATTATATAGCTGTATCTCACTTGCACCATAGATGCATTCCTGAAAAGTTTTGTGTAAATGGACATTGGTAGCCAAATCACATTTTCCCATTGACCTACATTATCCCTTTAGAGATTCATTTTCTCTCTTTCTGATTAATCTCAATTGGCAGGGGCTCCTAACTCTCTGGAACTTATTCTTTATAGCTCCTGAGGCCAGAATTAGGACCAGCAGATAGAAATTACAGGAAGACAGATTTTGCCTCAACATAAAGAAGACCTTTCTAGCAATTACAGCTGTCTAGAAATGAAAAAGGTTGCCCTATTAGACAGTGAATTCCCCATAACTAGAAATGTTCAAACAGAAGCTGAATTGGCCACCTGTCAGAAATGCTGAAAAGAGGATTCCTGCATTAGGTACGAAGTTGGACTAAACGACCTCTAAGGTCCCTATTAACCCTAAGATTCTATGTTTCTATGCCAGTCATCCTCATTTCTCTTCCTTCTTCAGTTACATAATTAATAATTGGTAATCAAACATTCAAGTACACATGGAGAATGTAATGAAATGCTCTTCCCCCCTAAAACAAGGAGCCCTTTGTAATACAAATAAATATAAATCTTCCCTTATCTGTTTTGTAAGCTTATTTTTTTTTATTATAATGGAACACACCTTTACTGTTTTTCAGTAGCTGTAAGGTTACTAGTTGGGGGAAAATTTTTAAATGCATATGTCTAAGCAAGAGATTGAAAATACTGTTATGTTCTAAAAGCAAACATTTGTATAATAATATGAGCAAAGTGCTTTTCATCAATTACTATGGAAAATGTACTTTTTGAGTTTTAATTTTTTTAAAGAACATCTCAGTTTATCCTAGAATGTAAACTATGGAAATGAAGAAAGAGAAGGATTTTTTTGTTTTGTTTTGTCAGTCAGTCAGAGTTAAGGGACTTGCCCAAAGTCACATAGCTAATGTCAAGCATTTGGGATCAAGTTTGAACTCAGGTCCTTCTGATTCCAGGATCAGTGCTCTAGCCACTGCATTACTAGTTGCTCCTAAAAAAGGGTTAAAGGCAAAAATAGTGTAGAAAAAGAACCAAAGTAGCAAGCATGACAAAATATTCCAGGAACATTTCCATCCATATAGATCATATAGATCTGGGATTTCCTTGATAAGATGTCATTTCCTTTAGTGATACAGATTAAAACTTAAACAGTTTGAAGATTAAAAGTGCTGCATAATTTTTATCCATGTCTTCCCATGAATTTATCACAAATAGTTCACCCAACATGTTGGGGACTTGCATTCCTTTCTCTTAACTAGAGATGTTCATCAATTACTTCTCACTTCCATGACAGGCTCATCTTTTCCTAATACAAATTTTTTATGCTATTCTTATTCTGATTCTATACCTCTTCATTTCTTATTCATTATATATTTCAGCCTAGTTATACCCATCATGTGCTTCTTTATTACTTTATAGGTGACACTCATTTTTACATCAATCAATAAATCAATCAACAGAGTTAAATAAGTACCTACTTTCAGCTAGTCACCATCTTTGACACAGGGGATATGTCACAGAAATGTCAGACCCCTGCCCTCAAGAAACTTACATTATATTTTGGTAGGCAATACACTTATATACGTGTATACCTACATGGAATATCATGGAAATTAGATTTCTTTCCTCCAACTAAATATAAGTATACACACACACACACACACACACACATATATATATATGTATATATATACACATATTCATACATAAATGTATGTATATATGTATATACATTTTATGTGTATGTATATATACATATATATACACATACATAAAATTCTTCAAAGAATATAGTGTTCCATGACTTGAAGGGATAAATATTAGTACAATATTGGTATTAAAAAGATAATTCTGTGTCATGTTAAGACTATATGAGAACGTGGATTTGAAAGACACTTAAAAAAGGGAAGCCTCTCACTCCTCAAAACAGAACTTGCTAAAAAAGGTTACATGTTTCTAAGACATAGAATCTTACAAGTTTCTCATAAGTTTGAGAAAACCTGCAGTCTATATCTTGACACAAAGATGATCAAACTAAGTGGGTACCATATATCACATCTTAATGTCATCATTTGTAAAACCTGGTCAAAAGAACTGACCTTTCAGTGGGAACCTGTCAGAAACATCTACTAAATGTGGTTGATATTTGATCAATGTTAGACAATTAAGTAAATGGGCTGGCACCTTCTTTTGGAAGCTGGATAGTTAATGTTTTTTTCTCCTTTTTCTTTTCTTTTCCTTCTGCGAGGAACCCTCTTCTTCTATCCAATGGGTATTCATTGAAAGTCCCAGATCCCCGATGTGCATTTATTCTATGCACATCCTACACAACAGATGTGGTTATCTGCAGGTACCGGATATTTTGAATCCTGCCTTGCTCAAATAAACAGCATCCATCATGTATTTTTGTGCCTTCAGATGTCTGTTACTAAACACAAACAAGCAAAGATCACCGAAAACTGGAGGTTTTTGTTTTGGAGTTTGATGGCTGACTAAAGCTCCTGAATTTTAACTATAAAAGACCATTTTTTCTGCCAAATCCAATGCGCATGCTCTCAAGCTGCCCTCTAAATGACCCCATCACCTTTAGCTACTACAAAAGGAGGCACAAGTAAGTATGGCACCAATACCAGTAATGGAGCAAAGAGAGAGGAGGGAGGATTTCCAGGGCAGCATATGGAAGTGTGTACTGACCTATGCTCTGTAGCAATGCAATTTCTGTGACAGTTTATTCCTGAGCTCTGCCTGAGTAGGGAATGCCAGCTGTGCCATAGAGTAAAGTGGATTGTCGTGTGGATTTATCCATACCATATCCATTAAGTCACCCTTGGGAACCAGCATTAGTAAGAACTCTCTGAAATAGGTATCTTTTCTTTTTCTGTTAATAAAGCTGGGATTCTGGGGGAGAAAAACCCATAGGAAAAACTCAACCTTCAGGGAAATAGGAAAAAGAGGCATTAATAACAAACAGGAAAGCTTCCACAGCAATACTCAAAGCTTCATCTTTGTGTTTCTTCCTGATAATGACAGGGTTAATTCCATGGATGCTAAGAATTCTCTATAGGCACTGCAAATATTGACCTGCTCCATTTTGTTATGCTAAAAATTTCTACACAGAACTGCCAGATAGTTTCTTCATGTCCAGGAAATTCTGACTGAGAGGCAAACAAAAGTGCCTTTGCTTTGCCCTTCTGTTATCCTTCTATCTCTTTTTCTTTGTCACTTTAACCTCAATCCCACACTAAATGTCAGTCTTCTAGCTTTTGGCTGAGTTTTCTCTATCCTGATACTGACGAAACCATTTGTCTAATTAATTTACATTCTCTAACTAGGAAAGAAACTGTCAATAGAACAATATTTAAAAGGCATTGCCAGTAAAATATACTGGTTTAAAATTAAAATTTGGGAGATATGTTTACTTCCTCTGATTTTAGTTTGTAGATGGAGTTTTTCTTTTCTTTTTTCCCCCAGTCTCATTTTTCTACTGTTTATAATAAAACATGTCACATTCATAACATATTCATCCAGAGGTACAATAATGTATCTCATTTTGTTATAATAAAATACAATGCAGAGCTAAATCAAGAACAGAATCACCTCTTTTTCAAATGAAGACAAGTTCACATATCACAGGTTAGAAGTTAAAAGAAGAATACTTACTGTCATTATTCAAAGACTACTATCAAAAGCTTTCTGATTTCCATTTCATGGAAATTAGATTTATTTTATACAATTACACTCTAAGTGTAATACCTAAGTTTGGAATTTTTCCCTAAATAGCTTAATATGAATAAAGTAAGAAGGTAGTCTAGTAAAATTGAAGGCTACCCAGCAAGAGGACCCAACAGGGATACCAAAGTCCCCTAGATTCTAGTTCTGACTCAGTTCTTAAAGAGCTTAGTGTAAGCAAGTCCCAAGATCCAACTCAATTTAACATTTGTTAATTGCCTTCAATGTGCAGAACAGTATACTCTCTAGGCTTCCATTTTCTCACCCAATTATTTTCCTCCCTTGGTCATGATTCTCTGAACTTTTCCATCATGCGGCAGATCCCTTCTCATCCAGGAATGTCTTTCAGTACCCAGAGCCTTCTCACCCTGAAATAATCTTCCACCATGTCCCTCTTCCATTGTTGACCTCCTTCTAGAGCTTCAATTTCAGGGATGGGTCTAAGACAGCCATGTTTCATCCCTCTCCCACATGTGATTTTTTTCTCTTAGTTTTGCCATCATGAGCCTATCTGGGTATTCTCTCATCTTTCTTCTTTTTTATTGTAATCTTTTCCCATTAGAATATAAACTTCTTGTAGGCAGGGACTTTTTCTTTTTTTTCCTCATATTTATATGTGCTTAACACAGTGCCTGGTATATATAAAGGGCTTAATGAATGTTTTTTGCCTGCCTAGTAAGCAAACAAATATATCCCATGAGATTCTTTTTAGCATTAAAATTTTGTAATTCTTAAGATAATCAATATCTCATTTTTGTATATCTAATGTCCAGCATAATGCCTGACACACAAAAGGTGCATAATAAATACTTGTTTTATTTATTGATGATTTAATGTTTTGACTTGACACATGAGATGGGAAAAAAGGTAATTTCTGAATTAAATGTTTATTTTGAATGATAAAATGCTAATTTTAAATGATTAAAAAGCAAGAAAAAGTGCAGCTATAAGAGACACTGTAAGCAGAACAACCCAATAAAATGAAGATATTTTCACTTGTGGCCCAACAGAAAGATCATGAAGTGTTTTTATTGGCTCATAAGACCACAGATTGAGAGCCAGAAAAGACCTCAGAAGTTATCTAATCCAAGCTCCTCATTTTATTGATGAGGAAACTAAGGATGTGAAAGTTCTGATCTTGGAGCATAGCACTTGCTTATCTTGGTAAACTTCGGGGTGAGTTAGTTTAGTACCTGTTGGACTCCCCTCCCCCCAGCCCAATCTCAGATTTCTAAACTTGAATTAAGGCAGAGTAACTTCTGATCACCTTTGAGTCTTACTGGACCTGAAGTCAGGATGATGTAAATTTAAATATGGCTTCAGAAATAATTGTGCAATTTTGGGCAAATCACTTGTGTCTGCCTCAAGTTTCTCATCTATTAAATGGCGATAATAAGGGTATCTGCCTCTTAAGGTTGTTGTGAGAATAAATGAATCAATATTTGTCAAACATTTTGCATATCTTGAAGGGCTATGTAAATTATAGTTATGATGGTAACTATTATTGGTTTTGTTACTTTTATTATTTCTGAATTCTGAAATCTGCTATACTCTGTCCCTTCACTACCTGTTCCTTTTTCTTCTCTTAAAGCCACCAAAGCTTGATCCTTGATCTTAACAATTGCATCTTTTTTCTTATCTCATTCCAATATTCCAGACTATTTCTTAGATTTACACATAAGGAGGAAAGAATATATTTTATTCAGAAGGCTATATAAGAGAAGACATCATGGAATAGTAAGAAAAAAGTCCTGGACTAAAGCCAGAAAACCAAGGTTTAAATCTTCTTCTGATATATATTCCCTATATGATCTTAAGATTGTTACTTAGCTGAGGAGAAGGGAGGAGAGAAAGGGGAAAGAAAAGAGGTTGAATGATTGAGCTCAGGTGCCTAGGAGGAAAAAACCCTTATTCCAAACAGGATAATTTCTGAATGTTCTAAGATCTAGGTACAATTCACCTAGCCTATAGTGACCCATAAGTCTCCCTAAGCCTTGGAAAACTTAGTTCCTCACAGTTCCACACAGCTTCTAATAGGGAATACCAAATCTCATACCACAGAACACTACCCATGATTACTCAAACTGATCTACCAGTGTGCCTTGACCAATGTTCATTTCAGAATTAGCCACTGCATTTAAACTTTGTTTCCCCTTTCTAAAAAAAATAGTATTTTTTTCAAAAATACAAGCAAAGATAGTTTTCAATATTCATCCTCGTAAAAACTTGTGTTCCAATTTTTTTCTCCCTCTTTCTTCCTCCCCCCTCTCCAAGATAGCAAGCACTGTGATATTGGTTAAACAATGTGCAGTTCTTTTAAATATATTTCTATAAGGAAAGTGATTTTAAATGGAAGTAACTAGCAGCTTAAGAGTGACTGGAGAAGGCCATTCTGCTGAAAGGAGTCTTGAAAGCTGTCTTGAAAGAAGTTGGGGGAACTGAGTCAGGGAGAGGTGAAGGAGTATTTCAGGCTTAGGAGATGACCAATGTGAAGGCAAGCAATTGGGAGATGAAAGTCATTGGAAGGTACAGGAAACAGACTTAACACATAGAGCTTTGTACTCAGCGGGCAATTAACAATTTCTTGCTCTCCTTGTAGCTACTGATTGCTGGTAGAAATTTGGGTCTCTATTCAGTTATTGTCTAACATCCATTCTTCCCTACTAAGGGGCAGATGAATAAACATGAAGAAGTAGAGACATTGGTCCTATTAATTGAAAAAATAGAATATACTACCACTCAACTCCATAATGACTAAAGTGAGTGAATAAATAACTGTATAAATAGTATATGTTAAAGAATATTCTTTTAAATGCCATATTATTCTACTTATTATTCCATACCCTTATCGGTTACTAGATACAATAACTTAAATTAGTTTAATAAACCATTAAGAAACAAATCTTTAGAGAACATGGTCAGTTACTATGGCTAATATTATTCTAGTACCCCTTCAAGGCTAGAAGTGTCAGAGATGGGATTTGAACTCAGGTTCAACATTTTATCTACTATTCCACACTATTTCTCATAAGGAAGGAATGATATTGTCAAATTTCAACTGTCCTTTTTAATGGAATAAAATCCAGTAATCCAAAAGATGGGATTTAACCATTAGTTTTGAACTCCTGCCTTTACTAAAAAGAATGGTGTAATACAAAAGAGCACTGAATTTTGAATCATAAGAATGTTCTGAATTCCAGCTCTTCCATTGACTTCCTTAGTAGCCTTAGAGAGCTTATTTTATCCCTTGTAGGGCTCAATTTTCTCACCTATTAAAATGTAAGCGTTAGATCAGATGATTTCTAAGCTCCTTTCCAAAAATTCTATGACAAAACTACATAAAATAATGTTTCATTTTTTTTTTACTTTGAATTTTGCCTTCTCTCCCTTTCTTTGCTAGAGAAGCTAATGAACTGTGAACTCACCAAAAGGCCATCAGCAAGGTGAAGGTAAGGCAGCAAAAAGACCTGGACTGAATAACAAATTGCCCAACTTCTCAGAAACTGTAATAACGGTGGCATTTCCCCATGGTAAAAATCATATTTGACTAACTATAATATATAAATAGTATTTACTAAATTTTTTTCTAAAGAAAGTTTATTTATTATTATTTATTATCATTCATTTTTTATCTATTTATTACTTCATACTCTTAGTAGTTACTACATGTAGTAACTTGAATTAATTTAATCAAGCATTAAGAAGCAGAAAACCCTAGAGAATCGGCTTAGTTATTATGGTTGATCATATTTTTGTAGTGACTCCTCCAGGTTATCCCTCCCCCAACCCACTCCTATACCCAACACCCACACACATACACACACAAGTTGATTTTACCAGCATAGTTCAAAATAGTCTGTGACACTAAAACTATATAACTCATGAGCTCCCACTGGTGTGTTTACCTTTAATAATCAATGTTATTACAGTCAATTCAAACTAAAGATTTTTTATAGATATGGTTTGGTGTGATCAATTATAAGTGAACTTGAAAATTATAGTGTACTATTCCACAAAAATGCACAATATGTCAGTCAAAGTAGTAAGTATATAAGTAGACACACAAATAGTATACACATGTGGTTCAGAAAACACACATCTCATACTTCAATGCCTTGTTATCCTTCCCATTTTCGTGGTATCTTCATGCTGGTCCTCTTGAGCATTAGGCTGCTGATAGGGGATCTTTTTTTAAAAAAATTATTTATTTTTTATAGGGGATCTTTAACCTCCCCACAGCCATTCACCCAGCTCATAGATTGGCATCTGTTTTGCAAATTATCGTCTTAAGGAATTGCCCAGGCATTAAGAGAGTAAGTGACTTGCCAAAGTCACAAATCCAGTATGTGTCAGGGGCAGATAAGATGCGATCTCATCAATGTGGGTATTCCCTTCAAGTTGCCTCCATGGCATTTATAAAGGGTTTAAGAGTCCAACAGGATGAACAAGTATGGATGCTTTGTAATCTGCATCACTGAAGTGAATACCCACATTGGTGAGATTATAGATGCATTAAAGTATTAGAATATTTATACTATCAAAGCACTTTTTAAAATTCTTATAACAAGGATAATAATGGTTTGTAATTAGCATACCAATTGTTCTTTTGTAAATGGTTGCTATCAAATTGAGATAGCATATACAAACTGATTTGAGCCATTATTATTCTAAATCGTTTGAAATTTTCTCTATAAAAATGCTTCAGCACCCCCCCAATATCTTGCTTCCATTATTATATTGCTTTGGCTCTTTTAAAAAATGGACTGCAAAGTTAACCTTCAGACCCATCTCCTCTCTAGATTCTAAATTATAAGGATCCAAATTAATGTTTTTTGTTTTTTGGGGGGTTTTTGCACACTAATATATGGTGTAAAGCAGAACTACAACTAGATATATGGTACTCTGTCTTGGAATGGGCAATACAAAAAGCCAAGGAGCCCTTTAGATATCCAACACTGAGAAGTGTGCCCTGTATTTAGCCTGTCTAATAACTTGATCTATGACCTTGGGGAACTAAGAATTAAGATGTACAAAGCCACAGTTTCTAGTAAAGAGGCAAATGAAAGCCCACCTTTGTGTGCTAGAAGAGAGAAGGGGAGGGAGAGGTGGCAGGAAGCCCAGACAGGTGAAACAGGGCTAATTAAATGTTTAAAATAAGACCTTATAAAGGTCTTCATTCCATCCAATAAATAGACTGTGTAATCATGCAGGGAGCAGTTATGAATACAACTTCTTCTTTAACTGGAACATAGACAAGAATTTCATATTCCAGGGTATATCCATTGCCACATTCTGGAATAAGTAGTATATTGTAGTGAAAAGAGCCCTGAACATGAAGTCAGAAAAATCTGGTTTTGAGTTCTAGTTCTATTGGCTTTTCCAGGACATTGGGAAAGACCAACCTTTCAGCATCATCTTTAAAATAGAGAGCATGATTCTTAAAAGAGAGACTCTTATCTCTCAGAGCCATCCTAAAATTAAATAAAATATGTAAAGTATTAGGGAGCTAACCATAAAGTGCTATATATAAATACAGTATTACGGTCATCATTATCAGTACTTTAGTTTCCTTTGGTAAAAATTAGAAATTATGCTTATACAGTGATATTAGTTTAAATTCTGTACCCTAAGCAAAATCTTACAAACTTCTTGACTCCATCTTACTGCCTCCAGAAATAACCACACAATGAGCCCTACAAGGCTCCCACCTTTTGTGTCTCCCTACATACCAGATAGGCAGTGGTTAGGCCTCCATGGAATATGGTATTTTTCTTTATTCATAAAACCCTCAGAATCAAGTGGAAAATATTTTAAGGGCAAGAAAGAGGCAATGTAGTTTGCCTAAGCTATTTGTTTCCCTTCTCAAAAGTACTTGAAAAAAATCTTTATTAAGATATCCTTCCCTATGACCTTCCCTGAGGGTAGAATCTTTAGAAATAAGCAGTCAAACAGACTATGTGAGCCATGATTGTAGAATGACTGAATAAATCGCTATATGTGAATGTAATAGAATATTATGGAGCACTAAAGAATAATGAATACAAAGAGTACCAAGAAATATAACAATAACTATTTGAGGTTATACCAAGCAAAAGACCTATATGACTATGTAAATGAAAACAATTTTAATCAAACAACAAAAGTCATGTTCAATACAATGTATATTAACATTACCTCATTCAAATAAAAAGCACCATTTTTCTTTCCTTTAAAAACCAGTAAAGAATAGCAGGTATAGTTCTAAGGATCATAGCTTCCAAGTTGGAACTCATTTTACCTATGAGGAACTTGAGACTGAGAAATTCTTAGATTTGTGGAAGATCCCCCAACTAGTAAATGAACATAATCTGAACACCAGACCACACCCATTGTTCTCCCTGCTTTACTACCCAGAAATTACTTTGGAAGATTCTTTTACTTAACTTTTTGGAGGATTTTATTTTGCTAGTGGTTTTGTTGGTTTCTTTGTCCTATAACAAAGGAGCAGGTAGGTGGCTCAATAAAAATAAAAAGCATTGATTCAGGATGCAGGAAGCCTGGAATTCAAATCCAGCTTTAGACACTTCATAGCTATATGACCATGGACCACTTATTTAACCTCTATCTGTTTTCTTCCCCTATAAATTGGAGACCATAACAGTACCTACCTACCTCGCAGGGTATGTATATGTGGGGGGATCAACGAAGATATCTGTATGACAATGCTGAACATATAGTAGGGGCTAAATAAATGCTTGTGCTTTCCCAATATCCTCAATGAATGTTGAGAATTGTAACCCTTTGAAGATTTTGTTTTGCTTGGGATTTTTGTTTGTTTATTTTAAAGGGAAGTATTTGGGAGTGAGTTCTTACTTTTTGTTTTGATTTCTTTTTCCTCATGGTCATATATTTGAATACTTGTGTGTGTTTCAGAAAGCTAAAATAAAATAATAAAATAAATAAACATAATATTTTATATTTATTTTATATTTTATGTTAATATAAAATATTATATTACACTAAATATAATATAAACGTTCAACATTTTCCTTAAAAAAACATTTTTTTTCTTGGAAAAAAGTCAAAAGAAATATAGTTATCATACCTAGCAATGACTGCAGGGGGTGATTGTATAGGTGTGGTAGGGGGGTTCTTCCAATAGTAAAATTAGAATGCCATGTAAGTATAATGACTCTTACATGCTTCCATCTTTCACATTAATTTTAAAAATTACAATAATTTTTGATTATTTATAATTAATAATAATGCTAATAATTCATGCTTATATAGTGCTTTCTTCATGACAACTCTGTGAAATGATTAATAATTAATCCACTGAGGTTCTGGCCATGCTTCTCAACACACTATTATCTGATGCTGACTAAACTGATAGCAAATATAGTACCTTTTTTTTCTCGCTGTCATCAATACTTGTACAATTCAGGAGCTACAGAGCTTTGTCCTCTATCTTTGCCTTTAGACCCATAAGGGAAGTAATCAGCTTCTATTTTACACAAATAATAGCAGTTGACATCTATGAAGGCTTTAATGAAACTAACACTGAAAGAGGATGTGACTTGGTCAAGATAACATGGCTAGTAAGTGAGTGTCAGAAATGAAATTCAAACCCAAGTTTCCATTGATATCAAGTTCACTGGAGAGGCAAAGTGGCAGTAGAAAATGCTAAACTTTGGCTCTAAGGACTAAGTTCAAATCCTTGGCTCTACCACTTAGTTACTCATGTATTCTTGGATAAGCCCCTTAAAACAGGAAAGCTACATTTTCTCATCTGTAGAGGAATTATGTTATACTTGAACTGGATAAGAAAGTGAAAAACATTCTAGTATCTTTGCCAAGAAAATCCCAAATGGGCTCATGAAGAATTGGATAAGATTGAAACAACTGAACAACAACAAACATCGCATCCGTCTATCTATCTAATTCTATCTTCTATCTATCTATCTCTATCTATCTATCTATCTATCCATGTGTATATGTATCTATAAATATATATTTATATGTGTATATATGTACATGTATAAATATATACCATGTATGTGTATGTGCATGTGCACAGATATATATAAAACATAAATACAAGGTAATTTCAGAAAATAAATGTAAAACTGCACATTTAGATTTAAAACAGCAGCTATATAATTTCTGGGAAGCTCAGGAAAGACCTCATGTATGATATAGTGCTTAAAATGATCCCTGAATTAATTCTAATAGGCAGAGGCAAGGGTGTGTTGGTAATATATAACTACAGAAAAAAATGTTTATGACACATTTTTAGGTTTAATCTTGCATTATTAACACTTTATTATATTTAGACAATGAACTTTAAAAATCAAGCCCTGATTTTAGTGTTTTCCAATTTCCATTTGTTACACTGATAACTTAACAATCAGTAAACTGGCTGTAACATGCTTCCTTGAAGAGATCATACATACCCTGGTATACTCCTTATATTTTGATTAACTACCCCTTTATCATATATATCTTCTCTCCTATATGTACTGCCAATGGTTTGGTGATAGATGCTAGTATTCTATCTTCAAAGAATATGAAGAAGTCAAAATGGGCCAGAAAGATGTTAAGTTCTGAAGCCATGGGATTTTCAGATTATGTTATGTTGGGTTGGGCAGAATAAGGGTAAAAGGAATTCCTAAGTTCTCTAGGAAGTTGGTTCTGATTTTTATATTAATAGACTTTACGTGCCCCTTACAGAAAACAAAAGTCAACTCTGTTGACAAAGCATTCAAGCCAGATAGTTTCCCCATCTGATGTCACAACAATTATAAATACCACCCTCACAGATAAGATGTATACTCTGCTTCATGGTTTTGTCTAGGCAGCTATTAACACTCTCGGTGTCAGATCAGGTCTCTATCCTAGGGAATTTCTTTCCTTTAAGATGATTTGATAACTTCCCAGTGCTAAAAAAAAAAAAATCATCACATGGGAAGAGATAAATGTTACCTGTTTTCAAAGTCTCAAATGCTGCCCTTTGCCACTATACTTTTACAGAATTTAAAATCTATATTCCATCAAATTCCCCATGGGACAGGGTTTAAAATACCTGTGACTTGGCCTTTAAAAGCTGTTTGCCTTTCTCTCTGCTCAGCTGAAACCAGGCACATACACTGTTATTCCTTTCCTTCAAAAGGCCTTGATGTTGACTCCATTCTGGTTGATAAAATGGTCTCTCAACTAAGTAGCTTTTTTTCCCCTTATTTTCTTCTGTTCTTTCTTTCAATAAACCTCCTGTTAAGGGCTGAGAAGCTGAGTCTGGATGTTGCCTATAACACTGAAACAGAAGGTCCCTCATGAATGATAAAATGATTTAATCTGCTAGCAATATTTCTTTCAAGGTAGGAAGCTGTGGTCTCCTGGGCCAATACAATGCTATCAACATTATATATGCTATTTCTCCCTTCTGATCTAATCTAATCTAGGGTCCTGGCTAGCAGAGAAAGGCAGACTATAAAAAAATTGCTGTCACTGTTTACTCTGTCCTTCTGTCCATAGTGACCTCAAATCTAATATTAACACTTTGTTTTTCACCTCTCTGATATATTTATCCCATATTAATGTTTTTATAATTATCTGTGTTACAATTGATCTGCCTACTGGACTTAAGCTGCTTTGCCCACAACAGGTATTTAATTCGATGTGAAATTTAGTTTCATTGAATAGAACTTGGAAGGAGGTTTTCAATATTGGGGCCTGGGGACTTGTCCCTTGCCCTGTTTAATTCAACATCTTAAAATCAATAACTTGGAAGGAATCAGAGAAAGCAAATGTGTTAAATTTGCAAATACTCTATAGCTTGGAGGGAGAGCTAATACATTAGGTGACAGAACAGAGATGAAACATAATCTTGACCACTTAGAACAATGGGTCAGTTCCAAGATGAAATGTAACAGAAAATAAATGTAAAACTGCACATTTAGATTTAAAACAGCAGCTATATAAATACACGCCATGGGAGGCATTGGTATACAGCAATATTTCATGTGAAAAAAATTTAGAAGCGAACTACAACTCAATAAATGGTAACAAGATAACATCAACCAAAAGATATCATGAAAAGAGTAAATCCTGCCTCTGACATTGATCACCTGTGTTATTTTATATAGGTCACACAATCCACCCTGGATCACAAAGCATGGGTTTAATAAGTGTTTTTGATTGATTGATTGATTAGACTGCTTTAATACAACTTCCATATCTTAAAAAGGTGATCCCATTGTAATATGCCCTGGGACAGAGCACATTTGAAATGTGGAACTCAATTTTAAATGCCACAGTCTTAGGAAGGGTATTGACAAGCCAAAAGAAAAAGCTAAAGACAAGTGGAAGAATGTGACTCGAGCAGTCAGAGGACATGAAACTACACCAAAAGAGGTTATTGAACTCAACTGGTGATTTTTATTCTGGGGAATGAAGAAAATGATTGTTTACAAGTATTCAGAGTAGAAAGGATTAGTCTTTTTATTTAGCACCAGTGGGTCCAACTAGAAGTAGTAAGTGGATGTTGCAAGAAGGAAGTTTTGATGTAAAGAAAACTTTCCCAATAAATAATATCAAGACAAATTAGAATAAGCTACTTCAAAAGGTAGGGATTTTTCCATCATTAGAATTCTTTACCTGAAAAATAAAAAATAGACAATACCTGACACTCAATAAATGTTTTACTTGACTGAAAATTATATGATTTTGCAGAGATGTTAAATGAGAGATTTCTGTTCTTCTATAGATTGTATTAAATGATCTCTGGACTCCCTTTCAATACTGGTCTCTTATGATTTTTCTCCCATCTCATTATATCAACATAACAATGATTTTTACTATTTACATTATTATTTATTAAATACAACTATTTATTTAAAAAACTAAAACACAAAGCATACAGAGATGAAAACAAAACAATACCTATACTCAATGAAATTATACTTTGCTGGTTAAAGTGGAATGAAGGACGTCAGCTTGAAGAAGAAAAGTATTTATTCCAAGCAGTGAGAAGGGAATGCAATCCAGCCAGCATAAAGGAAGGAGTTGTAACATCAAATTCCAGAAATAGCGATTAGCCTAGTTCTACTGGAACATAGAGTTCATGAACAAGAATACTAGGGGATAAGGCTGGAAAGGTAGGTAGGAGCCAGATTATGGAGTGAATTAGAAGCCTAGATAAGGAGTATATATTTTATCCTAGAGGCAATGGGGAATCCCTCAAGGGTTTTCAAGCATATCAGTAACATGGTTAGACCTATGGCTCAGAGACATTATTATTGTCAGTCACATACACAAAGGTTTAAAGAGGAGAGATTAGAAGCAAGAGCACCAAATAAGTTAATACTACAAACTAAGGCAGGAAATAATGAAGGCCTGGACTAATTTGGAAAGTGAAGAGACAGGGATGAGAGATGTCTTGAAAGGAGGATCTATAACATTTGGCAGTTTAGTAGATATCATAGTTGAAGGATAGAGAGAAAGGGTAAACTCAAGGATAACTCTGAAGCTAAGGACAAGAATAAATCAGAAGGTAGTACCCTCAACAGAAAGAAAAAACAGGGATGAAGATAATAAGTCCTGCTTTATAAACGTTGAATTTGTGATGTCTAACAGGAAAGAGGCTATGCTAAGGAACTCAGGAGAGAAATGAGCTGAGTATGTAGATGGGAGAATCTTCTGTGTAGAGATGATATCTAAGCCTTCAGAAGAGAGTATTCTTAATGAAAAACCACTACAGAATAAGCAATAACTTATTAAATAAATCTTTCTTTTAATACATGTATGTCTATATATGCATACATGCACCATTATATATGTGTAAATATAATGGTAGAGTAACAAATATGGTGTGTATACATATATAGACATATATATATATATTATAAATATGGAGAGATTTGCTTAATAAGTCTCATATATATGCATATATTTGGATACAATATCCCCAAAGTCTACAACTAAATATGAACATGTGGTATACATAGAAATATATAGAGATGGGATCAACATATGTGTATATGTATGCATTTATACATATATAAGTACATGTATAAACTTGAAGCTGGAAGAATATTTTTGGGATACCCTAGATATAACATATTTGTATAGATGATATATAAGTATATATGTATGTAATATATATATATATATGTATTCATGTATCTGTATATATTCTAATAAACTTAAAACTGCATTTAGACTTTTGGTATGCGCTTCATAAAACACATATATATTTATATCCACATGTATATGTACATATGTATATATTTGCATATGCATGTGTGTATATAATATATAAAAATAGATATATAGCAAATAATTCCAGAATTAGAAGAGACCTTAAACATAATTTAGTCTACGTGTTTCTTTTTCAACCTTGAGAAAGTATCCCAGAGAAATGAATTGACTTGCTGATACAAAACTAGTTCAGAATAGAGTCAGCACTAAGATTTGTGCCTTTGTTGACAACTTGTATTCTCACAGGCACATTCATAGTTTCTTCTATCATCTGTCATTTTTCAGCAATCTTTCCCATAAAAGAAAATCTTCACTTAACAGACCACGATGCTTTTTTTTGGTCAATTCCAACTGGAATAGAGCACTTCTGATTCTAACCATTAGTATAAGAATTTAGCTCAAGCCTGTTTGTCTCAGTTGGCTCCAGTCTTTCCCTAGCCTCTCTCTGCTCTAGGAAGACATGGCCTCTTTCCATGGCTCAGACAGTATATCTGCCACAGGCACAAAATATAAAGCCAATGCTAACAGTGAAACTTAGAGAAGATACTGGGAATTAGCATTAACAGGTTTATCCAGTTGTAAGTCCTGTGATGACCCATGAGATGCAGCAGTTACTTTCTACTGCTAAAGTATCTAACTCTTGTATAGAAACCTATATATAAAAAATCGAGAGCTAGTGAAAAATCATCACACAAAGCATGATGATTTGAATAAGCAGATAAATCTAGAAGCATTTCTAAGATGTCTAGATTCTCCTGGCTAAGATATTATTTATTATTACTTACTATTTTATCAGTGATATCAATGACATAATAATTTGCTACTTAAATCTATGGATATTAGAAGGCACGAATAAAATATAAATCAGAGAAATGGTCCATCACACAGAATGTCAAATGAAAGGTAGTATGTTTAAAGAGGAAGAATGAATTATATTATAAAGCAAACTGGACTTGGGGTTTATACTACATTCCCCATACAATCTGACATTGTACTTTAATCATAGCAAGTGCTCAAAAATAGTTGTCCATAAGCTCATAGATTTAGAATCTTCTATAATTTAGAAAGAATTGGTTCTGGAGTCAGTGGTATTGTTCAAATCCCATCTCTGATACTTGGTAACCTTGTAAGGAGGCTGGGGTTCTTTCCAACCTTGAACCTATGATTTGATTATTTTATGGCAGTGCTGTTCAGTCTTGTCCTAGTCTTCATAACTTTATTTGGAGTTTTCTTGGCAAAGATACTGGAGTGATTTGCCACGTTCTTCTCCAGTTTATTTTGCAGATGAGAAAACTGAGGCAAACAAAGGTAAGTCCAGGGTCATTTAGCTAGTAAGCAGCTAAGACCAGATTTGAACCAACAAAAAAATGAGTCTTGCTAACTCCAGGCTCTGCACTCTAATCATTGTAGAATCTAGTTGCCCCTATTTTAGGTCATTTATGATGATAATGGCCTTTTAAGCCACCTGTCTCATTTTATTGATATGTAAAGTAAGGCCCTTAAAAGGCAAGTAATTTTTGTAAGGTAGGATACAGCAAAGCTGGGATATGAATCTAATTCTAATAACATCAAATTCAAGCTATGATATACCAACAAAAGATGGAAGTGATTGGGCAAGCAGGAGTAGAAAAGAAAAAGAGATCCCAGGCTTAATATGAATTACATATTTAAAGAATATTAGAGCTGAATGAGACAACAAAGAAAAAGCAAAATATAGAATAGTGAAGTGTTGTGAATAAATGAATTTTCTAGGCAACCAAAAAAGAAAGTTGTATGTGAATTTTAATTTTTGTTTGATGAATATCTGAGTATATCATATACTTCCCTGCCTTAGCAAATACAGTATGATACTTCAGCATTATTACTGTAAACATTAATAAGCAGGACTTAGAGCTGGGAAAAAAAAAACTCTTAAATATTCTTTCCAGTCAGCTTTCATTTTACAGATGCAATACTGAGGTTCACAAAAGGGAAGTAGATTTTTTTCAATGTCATAGATAAGTGATAGATTTGAGTTTCAAACTCAGATCATCAGACAACAAATCCAGTCCTTTCATATTTTTGTTGTAGTTATAGAAAGTATAACACATTATAGTTAATTTGTAGTGGAAAATCCCCCATATTGAAATGTACTGTGCTTTAGGTTGTTTCCAAATGCCACCTCAAGGTTGCCTCTCATGACCATCTCTTCTCCTTTCCCTTGTCACTGAATCTGCTTCCTGCTTCCTTTGCACTTTATTTCTCTCTGCCTCCATGTTTGTTCCTTCTTTTTTTTCCTGGCTTCTTAGTTATTCTCAAGAAGTGAGCATGCCAGATGCCCAAGCGGCATATAACTGGGATATCCTTATATCAATGACATGAGTTTTATTACACTTAATATTATCCAAGCCCTATTAAAAAAAAATTAAGACTATCAACTCTTTCTTCACTCTGCCTTTGCAGCTAGCTACACAATTCATTTTAATTCATTACATTATGTCATTGACTATTTAAATAATATCCTAAATTAAGATCAGCCAACTCAAACAAAGTTACTAGCCAGAATTCACCAAGGTCATCAGCAAAAGAACATAATATCACCCCTTCAGTCACCTCCATCCTTCAGTTAATTTGTTTTCATGAAAACATTTTTTTCTATTGCTGGCTTATTAGACTAATTGTCCTATGTCTCTACATTTTGATACGATTTTAGGCCTTACAAGAACTAAATATTGCTTCTAATTGTATTATCAATATTGTTGATTTTTCTACATGCTTGCTCCATAGCTATTAGTGAAGATTTTGAACCACTTCAGCTCAAAGTGATTCTCCTACTCATATTCAACCTTAAAATACATAACCTAGATATAAGAATGTCTATATATTTCATCATTCAATGCACAATGGGAAAAGACATATATCATCTTAGGGACAAACATAATAAAAAAAATCACAAATATGCTTCAAAGGACAAATACTTAAAAGACTGACTCCATTAAGTTCTCCATTTAAAGGAGCAATTTACTGTAGTTTTCACCTATACTATCATTTAGTAGGTAAATATTAAAGGCTTGCTTCTATCAGCATCCATAAAAAATAGGTTTTGCTGTAAAATGAGATTTCTTTAAAGTTAAAAAAACACCCAACAACAACTACCTCATATCTGGGTAAACTTTGAAAAATTAACTAGCTGCACTCAATTTTTTATGAGCTGGATTTAGGAATAAAGAGTAAAGATTTTTAATTCCATAGCTAAGAACTATTACCAACCTCTGGGTTTGAATCTAAGAACTTTGTCCCCTGTACTGCTAATTAACACAGGGAGATGTCAACCAAGTTGTCTAGAAGGTAAAGCAAAGCCAAATCGGTCCAAGAACTGTTTAACAACAATCTATAAAGAGGGAAATGGACAATACATAGGTCAATACTCAAGAATTTGACAGTGAGGTCAATGCAATTCAATTCAATAAACATTTATTAAGGACTTATATGCAAGGCAATCTGCTGGGCTACAGGTATACAAAGATAAAAATGAAAACGTGTCTGTCCTTTCAATGTCCATTTTTGGGGGGTTGGAACTAAGAAGACAGAGAAACTAGTAATTCAGAAACACAGAACATGAAGAATAAAATGTAAGAGTGATTAGGATCTGGCATTCATACTGGTTTTTAACTCATTTAGCTTGTTATACCAATTATAGACACATGTAGTATGCTGGAAAGTTCCAAGTTACATTTTCCATTTATAGGCAGGAGAGCATTAAAGAGAGCATGTGAAATCAAGCAAAATATAATTCCATATTAGCAATGTTGCAAAAGAAAAAAAGGCAAGAAAAAAGTGAAAAAATTATATTTCGTTCTGTATTCAAACTCCATCAGCTCTCTCTGGAGGTAAATAACTTCTTAAGTCCTTTAGAATTATGTTAGATAATTGCATTGATCAGAATAGGCAAGCCATTCACAGTTGATTATTGTACAAAATTGCTGTTAGGATGTACAATGTTCTCCTGGTTCTGCTCATCTCCATCTACATCAATTCATGTAAGTCTTCTCAGATTTTTCTAAAACCATGCTACTCATTATTTATTACAGCACAATAGTATTATATCACAATCTTAAACCACCACTTGTTCAGCCATTCTCCAATTGATGGGAATCCCCTCAAATTCTAATTCTTTGCTACCACAAAAAAAGAGCTACTATAAATATTTTTGTGAACATAAGCCCCTTTTTTTTTAATCTTTTTCGTATACAAACCTAGTAGTGATCAGAATGATGTTTTCAAATTCATACAATAAAATACATGGATCACAAGGAGAAATAATGATTTTAAAATACAGTTGTCAATTAAAAAAAAAAAAAACCTCATGGAACCAAGTTAAGGTTCCATGAATCAAGTTCCATGGAATCCCTGCTAATAGAGAATCACTCTTTGCACATTTTACCTTTTCATCATTCTGCTCTTTTTTTCAACTATGTGGCACAGTGGATAGAATATCACAGTCCTGGAGTCAGGGAAATCTGAGTTCTAATTCAGCCTCAGACACTTATTAGCTGTGTGCCACTAGGTGAGTCATGTAACCTTTGTCTCAGTTTCCTCATCAGTAAAATGGAAATAATAGCACCTAGTTTCCAGAATTGTTATGAGAAACAATTGAGACAATAACTATAAAATACGAGCATTATCTCTAGCATAGAGTAAGCACTAAATAAATATTAGCTGTTATTCTTCTTCTCATATCCTACAAACTTAGTGCTCCTAAGAGATCACAGGGACAGATAGTGCTCTCTAATGCTTAAAAAAGGGATCAGTTTTCAGTCATAAAGATACAGAAAAACCCAAAAGCAAAATGGAAGCTGAGACCTGCTACAAGGCAATGAGCACATACTGAAAGAACAAGGCTTAGGAAAAGATGAAATTAGAGAAGTAGCTAGAAGCCAGAAGTCAGAACAGAAGCATGATAAAGGGGAAAGACAACAAAAAAATTAAAAAAAAAACAGCAATAAGACTTTGAAATTCATATTCTTGTTGGATTCCTGCAGGAGCAGGAACCTGTTTCAAGATCTGACAAATATAGGATCTGCAATCAGAGCTGTAACTAGGAATTATGCATCGAGGGCAAATATCACACTTGAAGGACCTCAACTGGAGGTGGAGAGTAAGGAGCAAAGCAAGATGCAGAAGTTCATTCCTAGCCAACCATTTTGAACTTTCCTACTTTCAATCATTTCCATTTCTGTCTTGGTGCAAAATTATATTGTTTCTATATAGCTGAAGGACCCTTAAACTGGTATATTGGGACAAATACCAAGTGATTTCATCCTGTTGTTGTTCATCCTTTATTCCTGAACAGGACCAATGACATCACAGATGATGTCTTGACTTGCGTGTGAATTGCATTTAAGTGAGGCAGGGCTGTGCAAAGTCATCAGCCTCATTCTTTCTTCCAGGTTCATTGAAGTCCAGTCTCAAAACAAAAGTCAAGATGAATGGTGATGGCCGAGTCACTCCAGGTACAGCTTAGTCAACAAGCTATAGCTGGTGAATCATCTAAGAAAACTGATAAGTAGGTTAACCTGACTGGAAGGGAAGAGCAAAAGTTAAGGAAGGATTCTGAGAGAAATGCTCAGTATTAGGATAGGAGTTTGGGTACCCAATGCAGCAGCTCTCTCTTTATCTGGGACTTGAGTAGAAAAAAGAAAAAATGAGATCATTGCCTTTCTCCTTTGATGGAGAGCTTCCTCCTTTATCACCATTCTCATCATAGCAATGAACATGTATGTAGTGCTTTAAATCCTACAAAGCAATTTTTAAAAATTCAATCAGAATTATGTATTCATAAGTCATTTAAGAGATGAAAAACAATCCTGAAAAACAAAAGTTCTCAACATTCACTTCCAGAGGCAGAGACTAACTGCATCTCAGTCAAAGGACAAATTGAGATCTCATGGGATAACAAACCAAATTGCAATTATGTAAGAATAATTTAACAGTATGTTTTTAGTTCAATATTTTAAATGATAACTTAGCCTGAGAAGTAGTTTTACTTAAATGTACACAGGGCTTAGTTTGTATTTCTCACTTTACATATATAAATTTTGTTCTGATATATTTTTGTAAAAACCAGCATAATTCAAATAACTGACCTTGAAATATTTTCTTGTCCTCATTTTATTATTATTATCCTTAAGAAGTTATTATTATCCTCATCTTAATGATAAAGGAAACTGAGGCAGATAAAAGTTAAGTGACTGGCCTAGTGTCATATAGCTAATTAGTGTCTGAGATCAAATTTGAACTTGTCTTCTTGACATTCTAAGTTCCATTCTATCTATTCTGCCACCTATGTGACAAAGATCTGTTCTGACTTCCTCAGTCACTTAACATTCTGTAGTTACAATCTCATCAGTCCCCTCTTCTGAGAAAGCTATTCTACACATGGAAATATAGTCCTACTATCATAAAAAGGAAAGGAATTGGGTCAACTTGTAATGTGACATCCAGTACCCTTCAAATTAATCTTTGCATATCCTTGTGCACAGTTAATCCCTTTTATTTCCTGTTGACTTAGAGTACTCTGATAATGATGAATAGACATTAAGGCATTAAGTCATAGAACTTGAGGACTAGAAGAGGCCTTAGAGATAAAAAGAAAATATCCAAGGGAAAAAAAAAAAAACCTGAAATACAGTAAAATTTCCTCAATAAGTCCCTATTTGCAATATTTTTTTCAGAGCAGTATATTAAATATTTCCTAATTGTCTTTTTCCTTCATAAAATTTTTCTAAGGAAGAAATTTTTAGTATCTGATCTTCTGAAAAGCTTCTATAAAATATTTTATTCTATGAGTATGTAAAAGCTTTTTTTCTCCTATTTTTTAAAAAGCTTTGATTCCTCCAGTATGACATTCACCCCATACCTGCCATATCTTAAACTGGAATCTCCAGAATTGGGAGTATTAGATTATAGATTTGGAGTTAGAAGAAACCTTAAAGGTCACTGAGTCCAGTCTCTATTTTACAAATGAGGCAATTAATTATTAGAGAAATTAAATGATTTTTCCAAGGTCATAAAGGTAGTAAATGGTTGAATCCTTCAAGAATGGAACATTTTTCAAATGAACAAAAGGAGTTATTTGACACAGTGGCTAGAGTGTTGTAGCTGGAGTTGGGAAAACCTGGGTTCAAATCCAACTTCAGACATTTTTTAGTTCTGGGTAATTCATTGGATTTCTGCCTCAGTTTCCTTGTCTGTAAAATGGAGATAATAGCATCTACCTCCTCTACCTGTCTACCTATGACATGCTTTATAAACCTTAAAATGTTACATAGATGTTCACTAGAATTTTTAGAAATGATGATAAAAATGGCAGAGAGCACTGATTTAGTATCATTTAGTATTTAGTATGAAAAAAAAACAACTAAAGCAGATTAATTGTAGCATGAGCATAACTGCCCAGTGCCCTCAGTATTTGCTCTAGAGAATAGAGAAATTGCTTCCAGACTTTCAAGATGGGATCCTTGAAACTAGCATCTCAAAGGTATAATTTATCCTAGCAAGAAGTAAAAAATGGAACTCTATTCTGAAAATGTTTCATTTCTAAGAAATTCTATATTGAATGATCCCTAAACTTCTGATACATGGTACTCTTGAAATTTCACATATATTTAATATGTGATTATCTGTATGTATATGTATATATGTACATATATGTGAATCTAGTGTGTATAAATAAATATATATATATGCATACACACATATATATTTCTGATAAAACTCCACTGCTTAGCTGAACCCTTCTACTGCTAAACTGTTTACCCTAAAATATTGTACTCTGCTTAACAGCAGGAGGAGAGATTGATCACTGTGTTCTTGGTGTCTAGCCAAAAAGACTATATAAAAATCCCTTGATCCTGCCACAGCAGCAAAAACTGTATTGCCATCAGTTATGTTAAGGCTGTTGTTGTTAATAATTTGAATATTGCAGAGAGGAGAGGGGGGAAAAACCATAGCAAGGGCTGCATTAAAGCTATAAAAAGAATATAAGGAGCTGTTGTGTCATGATTTTATTATTTAGTAGTTGACCTTCAGTGGAACTCAAGCTACAATTAATAACTATAAATCTCCTTTGAGTACAGTATGATATGCATTTTATATGATAGTAATTTTAATAGAAGTACTTGATTTCTTAAGCCATTAAAATACAAAGGTGGCTCAATTTAATGCTAAAATCCTGCTTTAAAATGACATGTTTCATCATCATGGCATTTTGTGTTTAGCAAAGTACTCCACACCCATTTTTCTTTTGGCAGTTATGTCTCACTACAATCTCAAAGAAAATGATAAATATCAGTAAGTCCATTTTACAGACAGGAAACTCCCCAAAACAAAGCAGGCCTAAAAAAAACCTTGCCTTTATAATACCGTAAGTAAAAGAAAAAAGGGAAACTCTGTAAATTGTGGGTTGGGTCAACTTACATTTTTCCAAATAGTGGCTTATAGCATTATAATCTTTCAATGACATATAATGGTTCTAGATTGTCAGACAGTCAGACAGATAGATAGATGGAGAGAGAGAGAGAGAGAGAGAGAGAGAGAGAGAGAGAGAGAGAGAGAGAGAGAGAGAGAGAGAGAGAGAGATGGTGCATATATGATCATCCCAACTTTACAAATGTCAAGACTGAAGTTGATAATTTCCTGAGGACACAAAGCTTTAACATTTTGAGGTCTGTAAACCAAGGATACTTAGCATATTTTGTGTTATACTTTGGCAGTCTAGTGAAGTCTTTGAACCTCTTCTCAGAATAATGTTTTTTAAAAAACACTGTCTTACAAGGAAAATCAAAAGTTAGTTAAAATGAAGATATCTCCCCCCATTCAAATTCACAGACTCTGAAATTATCTGGACTCAATGGGGAATCTATGGATCTCAAGTAAAGAACCTGTGTTATATTTTCAACAATGAAGTGATTCAGGCCAATTCCAATAGACTTGTGATGGAGAGAGCCATCTGCAATCAGAGAGAGGACTGTGGAAAGTGAATGTGAGACTGAAAATACAATTTATTTTCACTTTTGTTTGTTTGTTTTCTTGGTTTTTTTGTTTCTCATTTTCCCCCTTTTGATTTGATTTTTCTAGAGCAGCATGATAAATATGGAAATATGTTTTTAATAATTCTACATATTTAACCTATATTAAGAGGAAAGAGAGGAAAGGAGGGAGAAACATGTGGAAGTTAAGGTTTTGCAAGGGTGAATGATGAAAACTATCTTTGCATGTATTTTGAAAAATAAAAAGCTATTATTATAAAAAGATACTGAAAAGAACTTTTGCTATAGACTATCTTGTTCCATCAATATTTGTCATAACTTTCCAAGGAAATTTTTCAGTTCAGTAGGAGCACTTATTACATCTTTTGTATTACACCTTTTTGTAAACCTCAGAGTAGCTCATACTAGGTGTTCCATATATATTTAGAAAGGTGTGGTAGTAAGGTGTGCTACATAGAAAGTGCTACAGCTGTGAATTTCTAGTCTCTTAATTGGTAGGCTGGGTAATGTTAATTTTGTGGTTCAGATTTCTTTTTTAAATAGCTTAATAAATAACAATCTTTTGCTTGCAAAAACCAAGAAATTCCTCCAAGGTGTAGGGCCCCAACTTTAAAGAGTTCAGGAGGATTGTGATGCTTATTAATTAAGAGAGTTTCAGAAAGTTTCCAAAAATGTTTATACAAAATCTACTTCATCATAAAGAACTAGAAGTCAATCAGATGTTCATGCTTCAGAGGATAAACAAATTGTGGCCCATTAATGCAATGGAATATTATAAAAATGCTATAGGAAATTATGAATATAATGACTACAGAGAAGCATGGGAAGACTTATTTGAATAGATGCAAAGTAAAGTAAATAGAAAAAAGAACCAATGTACACAATGAATGACAGAAGGTAAATAAAAAAATTAGCTATATCAAAACCTTAAAAAGTAATGATAATGTTAAGTTAGGCCCCATAGAAGTTCTATGAGAAGGCCCCTAGCCATTCTGATTTGCACAGGTGGGAAACTCTGAATGTGTTTATTCAAACTTTTTCAACACATTGTTTAGTTTTGTAAAATGTTTTTCCCCCTATTTTTATTCCATATTACAAGATAAGGTTGTCTGATAGAAAAAGAAGGACTACATTGATAAATGAAACTACATAAAAACAGAAGATATCAATAAAATTTATTTTTAAAAATGTGTTTCTAGAAGAATTATGAAGCAGATGAAGCTTCCTTAACTGAAATCAACAAACACTTACTAAATTCCCACTGAGAGTACATATGTTCCCTAAGGCTTTATCCTGGGTCCCCTTCTCTCCTACACTGTTTTTCTGGGTGATCTCATCTGCTCTTAGGGGTTCAATTATCATCTTGATGAAGATAGATCCCAAAACTACATATCCAACCCTAATACCTCTTCTGAACTCCAATCCTGTACTTAGAACTTCTTGCTAGATATCTTCAAGTGGAAGTACTATATTCAAATTTAACACATCTAATGCAGAACTCAGTCTAGCCCTTCCCCTTGACTGCCCACCTCCAGGAAAATCTCACTGCTCTTCCAAGTTTTCATATTTTTCTTTTGATCATTCAATTATCTTATCAGTCCCCAGATTTGCAATCTCAGAGTTTAGATGCCTTATTAAATCTATTCTCAACATAATATAATCCTTCCCTTTCTCTCTATTCAAACAGCCAATATCCATTCTTTCTACTCTCGAATCCATCCTTCACATAAGTGCTACAATAATTTTCCTGATATAGAGATCTAACTGTGTAATACTTCTGTTTAGAAAATCCTCATTGGTTTCCTCTTGCCTCTAAAATAAAAAAAAGCAAAGTCCTTAACTTAAAGCTCTCTATAGCAATTATATTATATAGAACAGTGCTATCCTCCCAGTCCCTCAAGCTTGCAACCTAGGAGTCATCCTGAAATCTTCACCATCTCTCACCTTCCATATCCAAGTGTTGCCAAAGCCTGCCAATTTTGTATTTCTCAAATATGTCCTTGTTCTCTCCTTTGCTCCTACTCTAGTGCAGGCTCTCATCCCCCTGACTACTGGATTACTGCCATAGCCTGCTGGTGGTCTGCCTGTCTTAACATAACTTCCTTCCCACTCCAATCCATTCTCTATTCAATCAAAGTGATTTTCTTAAAGCACAGGTCATCCCCTATTCAATAAACTCCACTGGCTTCCTGTTATCTCCACTAGTAAATACAAAATGTTCTTTTTTGGTATTCAAAGTCCCTCCTAACTAGTCTCCTCCTATCTTTCATATGTTCTTACATTTTAGTCTTTAACATGTATTTTTTTTAATTCAGGAACACTGTCTTCTTAACTCTTCTATAAACCAGATCCTCTATCCCTCTGGCTTCTCCTATGCCTGGAATGTTTTTCCTCTTCCACTCCTGACTTCCTTTAAGTTTCAAGAGGAAGCATTCTTCAACCTCTCTTAATTACAGAGCCTTCCCTCTGCTAATAATTTCGTATTTACCATATATATAGCTTGCTTTTTATATGTTTGGATATTGTCTGCCTCCTTAGATTGTAAACTCCTTAAGGGTAGGTGTTAACTTTTGCCTCTTTTTATAATCCCAATGCTCTTCATAAATGTTTATTGACTGATTGAGGAGGTTCAGGTAAGAGTTAATAAAGGACTAAATTTTTGCACCATTTGAGACAAAAAAGCATATAATTGCTAGCAGTGGGAATTGAAGAGAAGGAATATGTGATATGAGAAGAAAGAAATATGAAAAATGATATTGAAGTAGAAATGATAAGGCATAATAATTGATTGATTATCTAAGGTGAGGGAAAGCAAAATATCAATGATAACACCAAAGTATTAAGCCTTTGTGACTAAGAGTAAGAGATATTAATAGAACTGAGATGGAGAGAGAGCAGCAGGTTTTAAAGGGATCATAGGTTTAAAATTTTAAAAAGAGTTTTAGTTAGAGCTAAAAAAGAACAAAAAAGTGGATCCTACTTATTGGAATCACTATAGGAAAAATCAGGTAAAGGGCTCAAAACTATTAGGAATATTAACCCATTATAATCTATTAAAATGAAATTTTAAAACATATTTAGGTTTATATATTAATGCTTAGATTCTGAAACTAATAGGAAAACATTCTTTGGAAGGATAAATGGGAGACATGGATCTACAGATAAAATCTAAAGTAAGATTGTATCAAAAAAGACAATTTTACAAATGGAAATTACTTGAGGATATGTCAACTTGAATATATTTAGCTAATCATTAGGCAAGAGATCCTGAACTTGGGTTTATTACAGAGGTAGACACTGAATTTTGTTCATCATGATTTGTGAGATTCTAGAGACTTTTCAAACATGATGACTATAGAAACTAAAAGTATGCTGTTATTATTTACTCTTCACTCTAGAAGAGGACCATGATATCAAGGAGGTAATGCCATGACATGAAAGTGAATTGGATTTAAGTAAGGAAGGGCTGTACAAGATTACCAGCCTCAGTTTTTCCTCCAGAGCCATCTGGGTCCAGTGGCAAGATATAGATCAGGATGGCTAGAGACAGCAACTAAACTATGAAATATCAGAAAATGTGTATGGCTTTATTTCTTTTGTGAGTGTTCATAATCTTCCTCATAACTACATATGAAGTCAAAATGTCTAAGATCAGTATTTTAATAAAGTAAATAGTTAATCGGTCTAAGGAAACATTATACCCTACCCTTTCTATTCAGAAACACTGAGCACTAAAAGTGAATTAATCTCACCTAGAGATGTTGAAATGCAAAACAGAGCATTCCACCCCCCCCCAAGATTGTAAAAATATCTTTTATATTCATTTGAGAAAAAACTATTTCCTGGCATACCTGCCAACAGGAAAAGATCCTGTTGGTTCTTTAGGCAAATAAGTTGAGTGATAGGAATTAGAAAAGATTTTCTAGGCATCAAAAGATCTTCAGACAGTCCCATTAGAGAACAGCTAATCTGTTGAAGTTTTAATTCTCTTCTAATGGGTTTTCTTCAAAGTACTTTACATCAGTAGCAATTAGTTCAAAATATTGCTACTTATGTCCTCATACAAACTAGAAAGCATGATTGCATTTCCATTTATCTGGTTTATATTTTTACTTTGTACCAGTCTCCTACAGGTCTTAAATCCCATTAAGTGCTTCATAATGTTAGTTAGTCACACTACTCAATTTCATTAGAATTAACTAAGGGAAAAAATATCTCTTAGTACTCTTACTCCAAACATACCTGCATATTCAACTTGTCTGATAAATATCAAAGATGCACATGTCTACACTTAATGATTATAGATTTCAGAAGAAGAAAGAAACATACACTATTCTCTCATATTTTAAAATTCAGGAGGAATAAATTGGACCAAAGGCAATTGCACACTGTGAATTTGTTCTTCGTTTTTGTCATTAGGGATTCTGGAATACAGAACTTAGGGATGGTGGGGTGAAAGGACTTTGTCTCAGAACACCAAAATTTAAAGAGTGTCTGTAAACAGTTATAGTCTTCAACCATATGAAAATAAGTGAGCATGGAACTAACAAAAATAATTCAAACTAGAGAAGACAAAATGGCTTCCTCTCCATAACTATAATCACATCCTCGTTATGGTTTTTTCTCTGATCTGGCTGTATCCAATTCTCTGCTCACTTTCCACCCAGAATTAACTGATATAAGAATCTATTTTATGCTCTTTTCCTCAGATGCAGGGATTTCTACTTTCAACTTTGTTGAAATATGAAGTTTCATTAAAAGCTCTTTACTCATTCTTGCTTGTTTTATCATTACTTATTCTTACTGAAACCTCAATCTTGACCCCACCCATATTTTTATTAAAGTTTTAAAAACTGGCCTCTGAGAGCACAAAGCTTTTGCTAAAGTCCATAAAAGTTAAACTAGTTTCTTTTATTTTACATCACATAACTGTGTCTCAATATTTCTCAAGAAACACAGGTAATTTACTTTTCAATCAATTCATTGGAAGAGCAAGAATAGTTATGAGTTATTAGATATTGAATGAAATATTGATTAAAGTCTTATTCAGCATTCCCCACAATGACCGGCACATAGTAGATACCCAATAATTATGTTAAATGACTTTTAATACAAAATTTCACAATAAAAACTACTTAACAACTTCTTAATAGTTAAATATGCATTCCTTTTCATGTTACATGACTGCCAATATTTAAAAATTCACATTTCCTTTTGCTAAATGTTTTCTAAGATTCTATCTAATAATGTTTTGTAACATTTATTATGAAGAAGAGTAGGTATAATATTCTTTTCTTAAATATAAGAAGAAATTTCTCAGACATAAAATGGTAGACTAATTTCTTCTTACTGACTATCACACAAAGTTAGTGATTATTTAAGGCAGTAAAAAGAAAAATTAGCAAATAGAACGGTTCTTTTATATATATATACATATATATATATATATATGTATATATATATATATATATATGTATATATGTACTCATAATATGGCAATTCTTAATGTTACTCCTTGCCACTAAGAGAAATGCGATTGGAAAGTGAGCAAATAATTGAGCAAATTATTTACCATTTTAATTTAAAGCAAAGTTACTGATTAACAGTGCCCCTAAAACTTGGTCCACTTAGTAATTTTTTATTTCTTTGCAATTAGGCAAACCAGATAGATGCTATAAACCACCTTTAGAGCTTGTTGATTTGGCAATTTAATCTGAGATGAGGTGAGAGAATTACTTATCTTCAGGTTTCCTATAGAAGAGCACCTTGATACAATGTCATCTTATGAGGTACGTTTGTAATAAATGCAGAGATGAAAAGATGGGGAAACAAAAATAAGAAGAAAAACCCAAATCTGAAGCCTATAAAAACTGAGCATACAACAATAAGCTCCACTTCCTTCCAGGTCAAAATAATTTAACTCATGCTTTTACACCATATGCTATAATCCATCAGACTTCATAAGAAGCCTGGGTCATTCTAGGTCATGAAATGAGAGAGGAAACATGCTGGTGCTGAACAAAGCAATGATCATAATGAAATAAAGAGCATTTATTCATCTGAAGCAATGAGGCAGTACTAGACCTGACCCCTTAGTACCAAGGGCAATGAGATACTAGCAATGCTATCATAGAGATAAAGCATTAATTTAGAAACTCTTTAGGGTTACTAAAGCTCTGGGACATTTAAGACTTGGTAGTTTGTCTGAATTGGAAATAGAGATGATGGTAGGTAGTGTGTTTGTGTGCTTTGGAGGTGGCTGCGAAAGCCAAAAGAGGAAGTCAGGAAGAATAATGTCATTGGGGAACATTGAAACGGAATTGAAACATGGAGACTTTTTTCTTCAGAGGTGTTAAGAAGTGGGCTTTGCTGGATATGCTTCCTTCACCTGGCAGAATATCATTGCTTGCCCTCCTAGTTACTGGAGTTCTCTCCATTAGTAATGTGTGTAAATGTGTATTACAAGTTTGTAACATCATAGTATTAGAGAGATAAAGGACCCTTGAAATGTTTTATTCCAACAACCTCATTTTTTTAGTTTAAGTAGTGAAATCCAAGAGACATCAAATGAGGAAAATAGTAAATCTCAGTATGTACTTAAGTAGGATATGATGCGGGAAGAAGGGGCAAAGGCAATCAGGGTTAAGGAGCTTGCCTGGGGTGTTGAACTCAGATCCTTCAGACTATAGGACTGGTACTCTATCTATAATGCCCCTTAGTTGTCTCACAGGATATGATTTTTTAAATCTAATATTGAAATTTCTCACTAATTATTCAATTTAATTCTAAATATAGATGATTTACATTACCTGTGTTAATATACTAATAAGCATGAGAGTGGCATGTAAGTGCAAAATATGGTGAAATTGCAATGGGAGATACAAAAAAGAATATGCCATATGTCCATGTTCTCTATGGAGGAAACTCCTACTCAGTTTATCTTCCTCCAGGTTAATAAATGTGTATTTCATTCATTAAACTGGCACAGGCCTAAGGCCTAGAAAAAAAATTAGGCTAATCCTAAGAGAAATCAGGTCAAAATAAATTTAAGGGAAGTTGAAAATTCAACCTCTGGCAGTGGTTTTGTTCATCTCTAAGTCAGAGTATGATCACTGCTATCAGGTCTATCGGGTTACTATGAAAATAATTTTATCAGATTGATAGACTCTTTATTAAATCACCCTGAAAAGCTTATGTTTTCATAAAATCACAGGCTGACAGCTTTGAAATCAGCCATCTAATCCAAAGTCCTCTTTTTGATGATGAGGAAACTGAGACCCAAAGATTATGACGGACCTAAGATATAAGAGCCTAGATTTTCTGTTTCCAAACCTTGCACACTTACTACTCACAAAACTAATCCTAATCTTAATAATTTCTAAAAGAAGAAAATCTATAGATTCCTTCCATTAGCTGTTTCAATGTCTTACAAACCCTTAAATCAGGAAGCTATTCATTTTGTTTTGCCTAAATTCCCTCCTGATACAAATTAAGTTCATTTCCTCTTACCATATCTTCAAAGATGGTTAACTTTTATATTAATAACCCTTTTTATGGAATCATAAAACCATAAGCCTAGAAGAGATGTCAGAGGTCATCTGGTTCATATCTATCATAGGCACAACACTGAAAATAAACCTTAAGGAGTTCTGTATGGAAAGAATACCTTATACAATAATCCAGATTCTGTCTCTATGTTATTTCACTCTTTTATTGCCATACTGTCATTATCGTTATTAATAAAGTTATAATCAGGTGTTGAGGTAGATTTCAGCAGCTGTGGTGAACAGTTGTTACCATTTCCTTCATCCATAAAACTGTCAATGATGTGGTTTTATGACCATGCAAATAATTAAAATGAAAAATAATATGTAGACAGTGTGCTTTTTCTAGATTTTAAGTTACTGACAAACCAAGCACTGCTGAATATGAAAGGAAGTCATACTCAGTTCAGCCGCAGTGATGTCTCATTAATTAGAACTCTTCTAATTCAAGATTTTCAATGAGAGAGACAGAGTATGGGATTTTAAGGGAGTTAAAAAGTTTTTGAGTTTTTTAAAGTGGTATAAATATACACTCATAGGTATAGAGCTTGAAGGGACCTCAGAGGTCATTTAGTTCAAATCATCATTTAAAGATGAGGAACCATAGTTTAAATGATTTGTCTGAAATCTTGCATGTAAGTGGAAGAACAAGGGTTTGAAGTCATTATGTCCACTGATTACACATCAATTCATTTTTTATTTTCCTTTTTTACTGAAAAGCTTTTATTTTAGTGATATAATAATAATATATACCAAATGTTCTATTTTAAGTTAGTTTTTGTCCAATGACTTCTCATTTGTATTTTGGTGCAAAGTTGTTTAACTTTGGGTTAAGTGTGTTTTTTGAACCTAGGTCTGTATATATATATATATATATATATATATATATATATATATATATATATATATATATATATATATATATATATATATATATATATATATATGGGTTCATGAAGAGTAGAACATTACTGAAATAATTAAACAATATATATTTTTGCATGAATATATACATACTATATTCATATATTTCTCTATCTCTTTCTATAGAAAGAGATGTAGACTTCCACTGATAGAAATAATAGAGATAGATGATATATAAATGATAGATAGATGATGGATAATAAATAGACAAAGAGACAAACCAAAATCTTAGCACTGAAACTTTAGTATAATATTGGGTAACTTTCTTTTATAGATGGGCAAACTCGGATGAAAGTTAAATAACATAAATATCACATATCAAGTCAGGGCTAGAATTTATATTTAGTTGTATATATAAATATATGTGTATGTGCATGTACATATATATCACTTAAATGTAATTAAATGATGAAAAATTATTCTATATTAGGATATTTCAGTGATTTGGATAAAATATCCTCCCTTGTCCTGATTAATTCTGAATTAATGTGATTTTACTTATCTTCATTAGATGCTGATTTCCTGAGAGTAAAAAAGAAGCTCACCCTGAATTGACCCCCTTTAGGTTTTTCACTAATTCATTAAACAAATATTTACTTAGTACTTTTTGTTTATATTTTTTCCTGATATCTGAGGCTTACACTTCTCTGTTTCCAAAGTCTGATATATTCCTCATAGGAATCATTATTCCAATTGCAAGCATGCTAATTCAGCATACAGTTTACAACCCCTCCATTCCAGCTATCTTTCTTTCAATCATCCCTAAATATCCCCAGGAAAAGCTTGTGTGTGTGTGTGTGTGTGTGTGTGTGTGACAGGTCCATAAATCTGGAGGACTATAGGTCACTAAGAATGTCTGGAACCATTGATACTGAGTTTTATCATTATACATGAAACTTTGGAGCTCTAGGGTGTCAATTTGTTCATTTAAGTAGTTGAGAGTTAAAAAATAATAATCTAGACACATCTTCAGTTTACTTGTAATTTCATTTGCACTCCTAATTTTCCGTCCAGATATAAGAAGGAAAAGCAGTACATTTTCTTCCAGATTATAAATTTCAACTCCTCTGAATTCCTGAATATCTTAACTTATCCTTGGGGCTTTAACATAAAGAGGGGGACTTGGAAAGAAGCTAACACTCTGTACCTCCCCTGCCAGTCAAAAGCTCCAATCCATTAACCCTGTGCATTGCAAGATTTTGAATCTATTTTGAATCTGCTTTGTTTAAAAAAAAAAAAAAAAAAAAACAACTAGGAGAAAAATTATCTGAAAGGTTTAGATCTTAAAGGAGGAAAAAAACATAAAATGTATTATATCAAAATAGCTCTTTTTGTTCCCCCTTCAAAATGAAATTGGACATTAATAGTAGGTCAGCACTGAGCAGCTTAAAATGAATTTTCAGGAGCATAAACGTAATTTTGATACAAGACACTATAGACATCGCTCATGAAAGCTGCACTGAGCTCTCAACAAAACTCAACAACAGCCTCAGTCATAGCAAATCAGCACTATCCAGGTAATCCTTGCACTTTATTCATTTTTCCCTAAGCACAGTCAGTGCAGTTAAGGGTTTCATCCTTATACACTTACACATGCATATATTCATGTGCTGTACCATGGTACGGAAATGAGCTAACAGATTATACAATTTGATTTCATATATCAGATCTATAAAAATACAAGGAAAGGGCATTGGTATGGATGTAAATTAGATTAAGATGATTTTTCCCCATTCATTTTGATGCTACAGTGTATTTCCTCAGGAAGACAGCTTACCCTGGGGTCTCTTAACCCAGTCACCCAATCAGGTAGGTAACTTCTTTATCTACCACAAAATGGTGAATTAAGAAGGCTGTTCAGCATCCATGGGAAGCGATTATAGGTCACAATATTTAGATTTAAAAGGAACCTTAAGAGGCCATCTAATCATACTATATACTATATATATATATATATATATATATATATATATATATATATATATATATATATATATATATATATATATATATATACCATATATTATATATACACTATACCTTTTAGCTAAGTTAAGTGACTAAGTTCACAAAGGTAGAATGTGACTGAATCAAAATTTAAACCTATCTCATCAAATTCAAAATATGGTTTTCATTCCACTACACAACACAGAAATGGTAGCTACCATGAGGAACCTGAGAAGACAGAATGGAACATTAGCTACTCACCATAATCTCCATAGGTACCATTACACTGATCTGGGCTTCTATTACTGTTTTAAGGTTGCTTCTTGATGCAGAAGCAAGGACTAGCAAAGACACTGATCTTTGTAATACAAAGTCCACATGTAGCAAAACTCACCAATTACAACCTTTCAAAGAAATGACAAGGTAGTTTTCACCAGTCACATGAAATAAGAGGAAATCTGGATATCACCTATAGCTCTCTTCTCAATGACAGAAGGTTCCCAATTCCAAAATTCAGAACTGCTGAAAGCAATCATTCTAAGTCTTACTTGTAGCAATCCCACTTGTGTTTCTGAGTTTCTAGAGTTTAACATCATGTTGCACAACTTGGAATCTTCCTCAGCAATGAAGGCTTCTTTTCCCTGCAACATCCATCCATTACTATTACCAGAATTATCAACTTGGAAAATCTTTCCACCATTCCAGCCCTTTCTCAAATTGGTAAGTTCTTCCCAGTGCCAATTTTTCAACAAAGCTTAGCCTGATCAACTTTCATTTTTCTCTCAACTGTGCTTCTTACTATTTCTGGACTTCAATATAATACCCTTTTCTGCTCCCGGTTTTTTTAGTATTTTTCTTCTTAAGGACAAGCCTTTTTTTTCTTGCATTTGTATTCCCAGTGCTTAAAACTAAGTATAGCACACAGTGCTTAATAAATGTTTTTGTTTTTGTTTTTGTTTTTTTTAATGGTCATTTAGTAGCACCTTAGATTTTTGAAAGCTGAAATTTTGGCAGATGAGTAATGATAATTTCAATATTATTCATTTAGTTTTATAGGCAACTTCATCCTATCTTATATTTTTCCTTCTTATTCCATCAGCATACAAACCTATTGGCCTTGGAGTGTGACAGATAGCCTATGCTTTTAATAAGGTTTTTTTTCTAAATCATTTGACTAAGTTATTATTCATATTATTTCTTGAAATCTACTAAATGGCTTGAGTGTGCATGGAGAGGCATCAACAGTGCTTTTATAAATTGAGACAATAAATAAATAAATGCATCCTTCACCACGGGTCTGGCCTATAACCCTTTTAAGCACCAAGCTCCAACTAAGGACAATGAGAATCTGACATTAAAAGGGTAGACTAAATTAGTAGAAGTTAATATTGTATTAGAAATGGTTAGATACAATTAATTAGACAACACATATGTTGAAGAACCATCATCATACAAGATAACATCACTGCCACTGGGCTTTGATGACAGCAAAACTCACAAGGGAGTCAAATCATACAGGAGAAATATTTAACTGCCCAAGAAAAGATGGCCAAATTCTGACTCAAGCATTAGTACCACCCTGTCCTTCCTTGTTTCTCCTACATCCTATTTGAAGTAATTTGGCTTTCAATTTTCATTTTTATTTTACCCAAAGAAAATTGGTAATCCCAAACTAATATAGAATCAAAGAATCTCTTGTTAGAAGGGATCTCATATCCATCTTGTCTATTTTGTGCTAAAACAAGAATTAATATTCTGTTTTTGCTCAAAAATGAGAGTAGGGATGTACTAGACTTGACAATCAGAAGACTGATATATTTTTAGTATGAACATATACACTCCATAAATCAACAAACAAGGCTTGATTTATTGTTTTGTTGATTGTCTAGACTTAAGAAAGTAATGGGAAAATTTAATAATGCTAATTAAAATATCTTACAGTACAATTTTCCCCCTTTGGAGAGTCAGTTGTTAAACATTTACCAATATACCACTAATGGTAAACTTTTTCTTCCTAAGGCACTTGTGGATAGCTCTCATTTTAAAGGAATTTTACTTAATGAGCTGGAGAAGGAAATGGCAAACCACTCCAGTATCTTTGCCAAGAAAATCCCAAATGGGGTCACAAAGAGTCAGACACAACTGAAATGACTGAACAACAATAAAAACTATGCTTCAAAAGTAAATTTGCTTCTTAGAAACTTCCCCTTTTGATCCTAATTTTGCCTTCTAGGGACAAGAAAAACAAATCCATTCCCTCTTCCATGTTCAAACACTTGAAAACAGTTATGTTCCCTAACTATATTCTTTTCATGCTAAATATTCTCAGCTCCTTCAGCCCTTTCTCATATTCCACAAGCTTAAAGGCCTTCATTACCCTAGTTGTCCTTTCCTGGATACTCCCCAGTTTTAATGTCCTTACTCAAAGGTGACATCTCAAATTGACCACAATACTGTAATGTTGCCTGATCAGGGAAGAGAACAGCATCTCTCTCATCTCCCTAGTCCTGAACACCATGCTCCAATACAAACAGCCGGTGACTGAGTTATTTGTCTTAGATGCTTTATCTCACTGTTGACTCATAGTGAACTTTCAGTCAACTAAAAGCCTTGTATCTTTTTTCCCTTTCAGACAAACCACTGTCTAGGTATACCTCCACAATTTTGAATGTGTAAAAAGTTGATGTTTTTAACATAACTATAAGACATTACAGTTATCTCTATTAAATTTCATTGTTATTGGCTATAGTTTAATGTTCTAGCCTGTCGAGATCTAGAATTTTAACTTTATAATTTATTGAATTATTTATCTCTCATAGATTTGTGCTACCCACAAATCTGCAAGCATACCCCTTATTCCTTTAAACAAGTCACCAATGAATTCCCTTACCTAAACCACTCCCCATTACTTCACAGTATGTTTCTAAGACTCATGGCCCTACTGTTCTTTAGAATGCTTCACAAATGAAAATTGATTTTAACATGTCTAAACAAAACCCAATTAGGATGGTGAATGCATACTCTCTTTACTCAAATCCCAGAGCATACGTCAAAGCAAAATAGAGACCACCATTACTCTCTTCTATGTTACCCCCTTGGTGCAATATAACCCTTCATCCACATTTTCCTCATACAACAGGATATAGGGAATTTTCAGTGAATCTGTCCAATAATACTGCAGCTAGGTCTGACAACTTAGCGTACTTGCATTCAGAATAATGATTGTGGAAGGTGGCATGTGGCACATATAATGGGGGTATCTAAGGCTGATGGCATTCATTCTGTGCTCCAGAGAGAGGGCAAGGTTGTCTTTCTAACAGGACACTAGGGAAAAACCAATTTCCAGCCTTAGTCCCAAGACAGTAGTACAGTGATTCTGTAAAGAAGTGTTCCCCAGAGTCCTTGGAAGAAAAAAGAACTTATCCTGGGACTTGGGTGTCTGGTAGAGATTCCAAAAGATCCCTGACAAACCAAAAAAGTGTTGAAAAGTATGACTATAGCCTGTAGCACAATTTTATTCCCTGATAAGCGGCTGTGGTAGCTGGAGGATCCCAAGTGTGAAGAGCAGATACGAACAATTGAAGTAGTAGAAATGATGGTTAACCCATTTATTCCTGAATTTATTTTTTCCATGGAAGTCTTTGTTTTATTTTGTTTTTAATTTCCTACCATATATTGTCCCCACTTGGGCCCAATTAGACCAAGAAACAAAACAAAGTAAAAATCACATCAGGATTTTATTTGACAGAAAGGCTCAGAATAATAAAAAATAAATGCAGGACCAAAATGTAACCTTCAGGCATTGTGGAATGCTAATGTTATTCTATAAAAATCCAGCCCTCCTCCCCCCACCAACTCTTCCACAATTCATTCTCAGGCTGCATCCCCAGAGAAGAGAATCCAGTATTTCCAAATAGCTTTTGAATGTCAAAGGGACCTTCACTCCCAGGTGACAGCTATTTCAACTGACACATAGCACCTAAGGTTCCAAAATAAATATCTTAAGCCTAAGTCATTCCTTCACAAACATGTAAAAGTCCTCAGAATTCCATAGGATAACAAACCCTTATTTCAAAAATAAGCTGTGAAGTTTAAGAAAGTAAAAGCAGATCTGTTATTTCCCAAGGTCGATGCTTATTAACCTGTGCAGAGAGGACTACTTTTTAAGTAAACTACTGGAGAGCTAATTAGCATTTCAATGAGAGATGATGCCAAATCTTCTCTGAAGCTCCACAGATAGGAAAACAGCTCAGGTGTGACAAGAGCAATTTACCTAAGACTCTCATACCCCCATAGGAATCTCCTGTAGAACTTTTGAAAATTATTATCTTGTCTACATAAAAGGTAACTCCAAATTATTCTTAAGCATACAAGAAGACAAAACTGAGGTATTGTAAGGAACTGTTCTCAGAGAAACAGAATCATTTCAAATCAATTGTTTGTCCAGTCATAATAATGATGAGACCCATTGGGGAGAAATTAAAAACATGTATTTACCCCTGACTATTAGGATATAAAAAGACATAAAATATAAAAATGAATCAAATAAATTAATTTTGCATTATCCAAAATTTGTTATCCTCCACTAATACATACAGTCAAAAAATTTAGAATTGGAAGGGATCTTAGGTTTGATTTTGTCAAATACATTGTAGAAATCACTTATACAGCTCAGAGATGGTTATCCAACTTCTACTTGAATATCTCTGGAGATGGAGAGTTCACTATATCCTCAAGTAGTTCATTCCATATTTGGACAGTTGTGAATTTTAGAAAGTCCTTCCTTATACTGAGATGAAATCTGTCCCTGTAACTTCTACTTATTCATTTTAGCTCTGCCTTCTAGAAATTCACAAATGAAATCTATTCCTCTTCCAAATGATGTGATTTTAGACTCTTCACACCATCCTATATATTAATTTCTATGAAACAAAGCAGTGATTGACTTGATAATTTAATAACATCCATGTGACTAAATAAAATCACTCAATAGGATAGTTCATTTATTTTCAGAAAAATTATAAGATGATTTAATAATTAAATACTGACATGTATTAGTAGTACAACCATAAATAGTATTGTATTATTCTGCTATATATGTGCATGTATACAAGAGGCAGTTTAGCCTAATGTATTGAGAGCTCATCTTCCAAGTCAGGAAGATCTGAATTCAAATGCTGCCTCTAAGACATACTGATTATGCTTTTACAGCCTGTTCATATGCCATTTTACATAGCCTGTCAGTGTTGCATGTAATGTTGAAAGATTGCAAGCTGCAGAGAAGTTGTTGGCTTGCATGGGGAGAGGGAAACACTATCATTTGAAACAAAATTTCACTGGAATATCCTCAAAGATGGAACACTGAACTTGATGGGCCACATGTTTAACCCAATAAGGGTTTTTTTTTAATTAAGCTTTTGAGGGGAAGAATAATCATACTTAGTATCCATGGAGCAATTGATAATATTATTTAATATCCCAACTTTGTGAGGAATATCATTATGACTGCTCCCATTTCCTAAATGATTCAGGATGGAGAATAAGTGCCTAAAGCAAAACAGAGTCAGAGCTAGAGACAGTCAAATTCAGAGATCTTATTTAAATTCCTAGACTTAAAAGAATAGACAACCCTGAAAAGAGATTTGCAGTTTTTATTTATAAATATGCTGTGATCATAAAATGCTATTAAATCATAGTTCATATTTTTGTTTTGGTTACCAATGAGTTTGATATCATCATAGTATTTTAAATTGTATTTTGGTTTAATGTTGTTTTATTCCATTCACTATAAAAATTCTTGTTTGAAGGGTTATTTGTTTGTTGTGGAGTTTTGTAGACTTTTCATTTCAATGTGATTTTAACCCTGTTCTTTCCAAAGAACCTTTTTAAGGCCAAGAAATCTAAAACTTAGTAGTTGGTCTATTTTTGTCTTTAGATGACTTTCCCCAGAATTATATTTTTATCCTTTCACAATACTTTTCTTCAATATCTCAAAGATATATAATTTCATCATTGTAGGTACAAATTGCACTGGCATCAGGTTCAACCCCTTTATAACTTAGCAGGTGGTCTTTGAGAGGTGCTATGGCTAAGAAATTTATCACCCCATGGCCAGCCTAGTGTCTCCATATTTAGCCAAGATGATCCTCAGAAAACAGACCTATACACTATTGCTGGGATCATCTTTGAAATGTTTCAGACTTAGCATATCCACTATTCTACACTATTCTACAGTGAGATACACAAATAAGACTTTATTTCTTAATATTCTGCATTTTACAAGAAAATCCAGACCATAAGAAAGAAACACTTCACCATGAATAGCATATCTATCATCTTCATTTTAGTAAGCACCCACCTACACACACAATATGTGCTGATTGTAGATATAGTAGAGAAAGGATGGATATTAAATACTTCATTTACTGTAATTATGAAAGCTTCATCTTACGGGGGAAAGTTAACACAGAAAGTATTTGGGTAAAACTGAATCAATATTGGCTTATCTTCAATTAAATTCAGATCAATAAACATGTATTCAGCATCTATTTTATACAAGACATTGTCCCCTAAGTTCTAGAGACACAAAAATAGACATGACACTAGTACTGCCCTCGAGGATCTTCTAATATAACAGAGCAGATAGAACATGTCCATAAATAACTATGATATAAACAATAGCAAATTTTTAAATTTTGAACAATGAGAAGGTTTATATCTTCAGTCTAGATAAAGTAGTAGTAGTACTAGTAGCAGCAGAAGCATTGACAATGGTAGTGATTGTGATGGTATGGTGGTGGTAGTTGTATATCTATATCTTTATATCTTTAATATTTTGCATAATATTTAACATGTATTGCCTAGTTTATTTAAAGAGACCAAATTAGATTTTTCAATATGTTATTTTGGAAAGCAAAAGCTGTTTCCTTCAGTTTCTCAAATCATGTTATTATCTGAAAATATTTTATGTATTGTAGGAAAATGCTGTATCAAGATCATTTTTTTCTATCATGAATATAATTGTAATTTTACCATTTCTAGAACGTGAGCTACTTGTATGGACAGTCAGGGACTGTCTTACTTTTGTGCCTTCCCTATACCGAGCACTAGCACTCTGCTCATAGTGATACCTGAATACATGCTCACTTAACAGAGCTAGCCCATTCAGGGAGACAATGAGGATACTGCCATCCTAGTGAAGAGTGTATATTGTAGTCTGCATGTGCTACAGAGGAAAGAGGAGTGGAAGTTGATACTATAGTAAAGGCTTCAGAAAGTTAGGATAAAGGCCAAAATTGGTCAAGAGTAGAACAGAAAGTCTAAGAAGTCCTTTAACTCTAACTGTAGGAAAAAATCATCAAAGCAGACTCATGGGCAAGAAATGGAAAGGTACCTATTCTCAGATTATCTATCCTATCTACTTTTCTTAAATAGTAGCTATGAAATGGTAGATGAAACTAGGAGTCGCAATGCAACTTTTACAATATATTTTAAGTAAAAAGTTGAGGCAGCGATCTGAATAATTTAGACTCCAAAAGCTGTTACTTAGAATTAAAGAGAGATTTTGCTTAGGTTAGTCTATATTGTCTAGCTAAATTATCAAATTTACCCAGTAATGAGTGGACTAAATTCTTCATTTTGCCTGCATTAAACACAGCCTTAAACCATTTGGGGATATCTATATAAATAGTTCTTTGATCACTAAGCTTCCACTATGCTACTTCAGATGCAATGTTAAGGCATCACTGACAGACCACAACTTATTTTGTGGGAAGAGGGGAAAAAATGCTTGCCAATTAAGAAAATGATTTTAATTGAATTCTAATTCCATTTTTCTATTAGAAAAAAATAAGACTAAAAATTGCATTTTCTTGTTCTGAGTAATCAAGAAAAAAAAAGGTCCTCCTCCCTTTATTTAACTCATGCTATGCTGGTTTTAGATTTACTTTGGCTGATAAAGAAAATTATACATTTTTCCTGAAATGTTTTTCTTCAAGTATATATTAACTTCTATTTTTAAAATTATAACTATCAATAACACTAAACTTGGCCAATATAATTCTAAAATTTCTTTGGCCATCTATAAATTTTTAAGCCCCATAAATGCCAAAGAAGTTACATATGTATATACATATATATATAGATATATATCTATATCTATATCTATATATATATATATGTCTATATCTAGAGAAAGAGAGAGATACACACATACATATTATACAATGTAAATTATACATATATATACATACGTACACATATGTGTGTATATAGTTTGAAGATTTTTGTTTTTTAATGGAAGACAAAATATAAAAACTCAGAATAAGTTTAACTGTATTACTGTTTGACTTCATGAATATTTATGCTAATCCTATTTCACAGAACCTCAGTATCAGAAAAAATCTGAGAAATCTTCTAGTTTAACCTTTAAAAAATGTAGGAATCTTTTCTCCAAATATAGATATTTTTCAAAATTACTCTAATTCACAAATTTATTAACTATTGTGAAATGTGAATTCAGTATCTGGTTTGAAAAATCAGAAATATTGCTCCAATCATATCAAACACTGAAATGGGGATTAAAGCTGTATATGGATCTCCCAGATGAGGAAATTCTCTTTAATAATGCAGATCCAAACTTTATTATTTATGGTTTTAAAATGTTGCATAGAGTAGCTTGTATAAGATCAATTAGCCAATATGTGCCAAGAAGGGGGACCTGAACTCAGGTTCTCCTAATTTTAAGGCTATCTTTCTTCCCATTATGCTTCTCTTGATCTTTTTTTAAAGACTAAAAGAAAAGAAAAGAAAATCTGATCATATATGCCTGGGCTTTTAAAAAATGTTTTTTTTTTTCATTTTACTTCTTTACATTGTTGAAAAATAATAAATGCCTTGGAGTTAATCCACAGTAATGATTAACTACCTTTTAGAAGCCAAAGGGTTGTTTCTGTTTCATTTTCAGTTAGGCAAATGGACAGCAGCATCCAAAATAGTCTGAAATAATAAATCATTCTCCATGCCTGGAAAACTGCCCTTTAAATTGAGCTAAACTCATTTTAAGAATACATTTGTACCTGGAAAGATTTTGCATTTATTCCAAGACTCAACATGACAAAAGATATAAATTCCTGCAATAAAAATCAGTATAGCTGAAAAGCTGAAATAACCTCAACTACAGGAACCATGAACAGCCTCATGGTAATTAGTATCTATTCTACAGTAATAGCATGTTTCATAGTCATAATCTATTGGCTCTTTGAAGTTTCCAACTTAATGTATAAAAGTTTTATTTCATTAAGGTCCATCTTTGTGTGTTTTTAAGAGGCAATTTTATGAGCAGGAAGCTGCCGTAATGATGAGATTTTTAAGAAGAGGCTATTCAGTAAAGCTTTGGCTTTTGTGTTCAAGTTTTTGGCTACACCTGTCATTGAAAATATAAAATACAATCACCAAAACATTAAATAAGAAAGGACAAGTGTGTTCTGTGGCATATATATACCAGTACCCAAAACAACATTTTTCACATTTTAAACAATGGGTGCTAACAGCAAAACAATTTTGAGTTTTAAAGCCATGTGAACAAGTTAACTGATCTGAAGTAGAAAAAGAAAAAAAGAAAAGAAAATTGTCCAGCTCTACAAATAAGTGATTACCAGAGGCACGATAACAACAACAACAATAATAATAACAACAAAATGCAGTTAATATGCTTGTTCCAGCACATGCTTGTTCCAGCATATGTTCATCCCGGTAAGTATTAAACACAACACAAGTTCGTCTAGGAATGTGCAGGCAGTAATTTCACTACCTGAAGAGAAAGGTTCCAAACATTTAACAGATAGTGAAGGGATGGAGAGGGGGGATAGAGGGGGATGATGAAGCAGCCAATAGGATTTTTAAGACAACCGCAACTAGAATTAAACTGCTTCGAGCACCTTTTTTACGTACAGCAGCTACTCGTTATGGGAAGTCAATGCAACAGAACGGGGAGATTTGTCCCTGGCTCCCCATCCTCATACCGCAAGCAGCAAGCATCGAATAAAGGGATAAATGGGAGGGGGTGCTAGGTTGGGGTTGGGAAGTAGGAGGAGCAGAACAGCAGAAGTTGATGGGTGGGATAGGGATGAAGAGAGGGGGCCCAGAGGAATGAAAAACCTCGAGGAATCCGTCTCCCTAACCCAACAGCTCTGGAATTCCCCCATTGAAGATACTCATCTCTTCTCCTGGCTGCACTTTTCCTTCTCAGGTGGGTGGGTACCGGAGGAGAAAGAAGGAAGCCAGCAAGGTCCGGAAGGGATGGGAGATGAGGAGGGGGTGGGGGCACAAGCATCCTACCGGGCACGGTGCTCCGCAGCACCAACTCCAGGACACTGCTGGTCTGAACTAGTTGGGGGAGGGAGGGTGAGAGGTGAGACAAGGGAGGAGGGGTGAAGAGAAGAGGCGGAAGAAAGACGAGGGGTCGCTTCCCTAGGCACCAAAGACACGTTCTAGAGACTGGTCTCCTTCTTGTCTTCCCCTCCGTTTCCCTTCCGGGCTGAGCTTCGCCCCTCACTCCTCAGACTATCGGCCCCTTGGGCTGAAGAGGCCGGAGTGGGAAGTGGGGAGGAGGACGAGAAGCTGGGGCGGCGGAGGAGAGGGCGCCTTCCTAGGCTGGGGGAGGCACGAGAGAGGAGCAAGAAAGAAAGGGGGCAGAGAAGCCCCCTCAGATGAACCCCGACCTCTTTCCATCTCCCCCACCCCATGGTGATCGACAGACATCCCCCTTCCCCGGTGCCTCAGGTGCAGCTCAGAAGGAAGCTGGGCAGCCTTCAATCCTCCCCTCCCCTCCTCCCGCTGCCTGTCAAAGGCAGAGAGTGTCAGGACTCACCACAGAGACTCCAAGTCCCATTCCTGGAGCAGGGCTAAGTCGAAGCTGTCCATGGTGGGATGTGTCAGCGCTGCCGCTGCCGCCGCCGCCGCAACCCAGGCTGCCGCCGCTGCTGGAACTGCTGCTTCTGTAGCTGCTGCTGGGGCGCTGCAATGAGAACAGTGCGTTCAAGGTGCATCTTAACTGCGCCGAGGAGAGAAAAGCCCCCCTCTGCCTGGCTGCCTCCCTCCCTCCTTCCTTCCCTCCTCCCCCTTTGCTTCCCTCCTCCCCGCCCCTCTCCTCTCCCTGCTCTCCTTTCCCTGCTTCCCCTCCCAGGAGGGTGGCTGTGGGGCTTTCTCAGGCTCTCAGTCTCCCCCCACCTCCCCCTTGCCTTCTCTGCACGCAGGCAGCCAGAGAGCAGCGGCAGACACACACACACACACACACACACACACACACACACACACACACACACACACACACACACACACACACACACACTCACTCACTCTAGAGAGCTCTCCTCCCCCACTCTCCTTCTCTGCTTTATCCTCCTCCCTTCCTCCAGAGCTCCCTCCCCCTCGAGCGCAGCCACTCGCCCACTGGCGGCTCTCTCTGCTGCTGCTGCTGTCCTCTGCCTCTCTCCAGCCTTCCTTTTCTCCTCCGAGAGGTGTGTGTGTGTGTGTGTATGTGTATGTGTGTGTGTGTGTGTGTGTGTGTGTGTGTGTGTGTATGCGCGCGCGCATGTGTGTGTGACTCACTCGAGACGGGCGCCCTCCCTGTGCACGCTGCAAAAAACCCAACAGCTGCTCCTCTGTCTCTCTCGCCCCCTCTCATGCTCTCCCCCCCCCCCCAATCCCCGTCAGGCTCTTAGGTATCTGGCTGCACTAGCAGGCCACACTTCATATTTGTGGCGTCTTTCTTGTATTTTTCTTTGCACTTGACTCTTTCTCTGCCGTAGAGTAGCCAAAGTGTTCTGTGAGTGGGCGAAGAATAAAAAAGGGCATCGAAGGACTCCCGGGGGCCCCGGAATGCCTTCCAACCCGACTCTTCCATCACAATTTCTTTCTCTTCCGCTCATCCCCACCCCCCATCCTTCCCCAGCTCGGACTCGGTCTTTCCACACTTCTTTTTCTTTCTTAGAATTCATCTGACCCGCGGGAGAAGCCCCTTTTAGGCAGGGTTGACCGCTTCTGCATACCTGGAGGAAGTGAGGGGGAAATTCCCTTGACCCTGAAGGAAAGATCGGGGTTAACTTGTGAAGCTTTCCAGCAGCGAAGTAAACAGCTCATTTAAAATTTCTCAAGTTAATAAAGTTAAGTGAATAAATGAGAAGGAGAGGCAGGAAATCACTTCCAAGGGGACTTGATCAAAAGCTGTGATTTGTTTTTTGGTAAAAGGCCTGGCGTATGAATTGTTACAATACTCTGAACTTTCCTTTCCCCGTCTTTTTTTTTCTCCGTTTTACATTGAGGGGGAGGGGGAAATTGTCTTCAGTGTGAAAACTCACCCCACCTAATTTCTATCTGATTTATTCGACACTCTTTTAAGAAATAATATATTGTTATAATTAAGTTAAATGATAAGAAATTCAGTTTCTTGCAAGAATGATAGGACAGCCTCTGTGTTTAAGTTATCTTTTCTATTAATATAGTTCTACTTCTTGTAGCACTTCAACAGATTTGTGGATTCTTTTTTGTACATAAGCTTCTTCAGGGAAATCCTAGAAACCATCTTCCCTCTCCTTTCTCGTGCACCTTTATAATTTGCAGTAACAACAAAGAAACAAACAAACAAAATCAATTAAAACAACAAAATAACCCACCATTTGGTGGTCAATTTCCTTTTGATAAACTCCAAACTTGTCCAGGTTACTCTAAAAAGGCACACCAGACACCTTTGCAGTTTAGCAGCTTTGGAGGACAAGAGTCATTTCTATGACATCATGAAGCATAGGAGTAGTAGTTTAATGAAAGATCATTATTACATCCCCAAATTAAAATTATTTACCTTCTTAAGTTTGTTAAGCCAGAAACATGTTAAGGAATGCATTTCTAGAGTACAGTTACAATGTTAACACATTTACACAGTTACAGTTACAATAGCTTTTTTATACATTGTAGTATACAGAAATTAAGGTTGTTTCTCAGTTCTTCTCTGTTCACTTCTTGGTTGCAGATGGTCTATGTTAATACCTTCAGGAGGGGGGCCTCAGAAGCATAGATACAGAGATAAAAGGGATCTGATAGTATATCTGTACAACCAGCCCTTGTATTTTACAGGAAAGGAAACTGAGGCTCATAGGGTATCTATTACATATAATGTAATACAGCGAGGATTCAAACTCAGGTTAAATTTTGGGCTCTTTCCCATGTATCACACTGCCTGGTATGAGTGGGGAATAAATAAGATATCTAAAGTGGGTATCAAGAGTGGAGATTAAATTAAGTTTTTGTCTTCCTGACCATAATAGCAAACTTCAAAACTCCTCTCCCAAATGTCCTAAATGGAGAGAGTCCTCTTGCTCCATCAGGAACAAGGAGCAATGCCAAATTCACATTTTGCAATGAGACTCTTAGATAACTGGAGATCTTTGTGAAAATTATATAATCCCCCCCCCATTCCTTAGTCAAACTGTAAAATAAGCCTTAACACTTCACTAGCCTCAAGAAAGGTGATTTAAATATTAATGAGGTAATGTCTATAATAGATTTGAAAGATGAAAAGAATTAATACAAATGCTGAATGTTATTTGACATAACCTGATAACATAAAGCTTTTCCAGTTTGGTTGGATATTGGGTGTCTTAGTGACTAAATTATTACAGTTCTATAAAGACAGTGGTTCTCATTTTTTTTAATCATCTCCTGCCCTTGCCATACATTTATTTTTGAACTGATTACTTCTTTATTAGCATTGATGGATATAGGATTTGGACCTAGAAGGATCTTCTAATTCTGTTCCCTCCTTTAGCAGATGAAGGGTCTGAGGCATGAAGCTAGTTAATGTTACAGCTTGGGCTAAAACTTGAGTCCCTGTTTAGACCAAACTACCTTCCTATGAGTCAAAGGGAGAAAAAAATAAATAAATTAAGATGGAATCGCTGAGAGAGGACTGATTGAACCTCAGACAAATAAGGTTCAGAAAATGTGAAAAAGGCATGTTTTAGAAATTCATTTTTTACTATACAACCTAGAAATTCTACATATCTTTCAAACCTCCACCCTAGTGTGAGAGAATAACAAGGCTAAAAAAGAACAGAGAATGTTAATATTAGAGACAATACAGGTGTGAGAAGTAGGATTCCCAAACCACAGCCTACTCTATAATACATTTAGATAAATCTGTCTTCATAATATCTCTTTAACATAAACCTTTGAAATGTTTACACAGGCAAAAGTGAGATGCATGAGACATCAAGTTAGTGCTCTCAGGGAACAAAGGAGAAAGAGAAGAGAGGAAAAGGGGGAAAGAGTGAAAGAGACTGACAGACTAGCAACTATGGAAGAACTCTTTAAAAAGGAATATTCCCAGTACTCCCACTACTTTGAAACTGTCCAATGCATAATCATCAAGAGGACTATTTGGGAAGCCTCAAAGAAAATAATGTCTCTGCTCACTTACAAATCTGACATTCCTTTCCTTTCCCACCAAATATGTTTATGCAAATGACTTCTTGAGAACAAAACTGAATCATGTTTATTGAGAGTTCTGATTTTGTGTATTGATGCTAGGTATCTGCCCCTTTAATGTAGACTAAATGGTAAATAAGTGGTACCAGAGAAGAAAAAGACCAAAAACCCTTCCTTTTTTTAAAAAAAATAAGAGCTATTTCAGCAGCTTAAAGGTATTACAATATATTCTGGAATGAAATCTCTGAAACGGCTAGTAAATGGAGTAATACATTGATCTGTATTTTATTTATTTATTTATGTATTCATTTATTTATTTATTTATTTATTTATTTATTATAGCTTTTTATCTTTCCAAATACATGTAAAAATGATTTTTCAACATTCACCTTTGCAGTGATTTGTATTTTAATGTAAATAACCTCTCATTTTAATATATCAGTATACTTGAGACTACAGTAATTTAGGTTTGGGTGTTTAAAACATTTCTTCCAGAATGACAAATATTTTCATATTGAGACTGCAATGTGATATAAAAATTACTATTAATATTTTAATTCTATGAATATATATTCATCCAATGAAGTATGAACATGAATCATCTATTTGATAAAATGGGAGAATTTTGAAGAATCGAAGATCACAGTTATAGAGTACATTTTTTCTAGTATATTATGGAAACAAGTCTAACTGATTTGTCTTAAAGTTCAAATATGAAAAAGTTAATAGGAAGAATTCAAAGAAAGTCTTTATTATTACTAATTCTTGTTTATTTGGCTTATTAATCTATTATCCTTAAGTCTCTGGGCTTACATACCAAAATGAGAAGAGAGTCTAAGTGACCAAAAATATAAATTCTTCATTTAAGGCAAATGAGAGTCAGATCTTCATACATCTTAGAAAACACACAACCCAAAAGAGTAAAATTTTCCTAAATAAAAAGGGTACTACACAAATGTTCCTTCAGTCAGTGATTGTTTCTCTTTGGTGAATTCCAACAAGTAGATATGCTATGTTGGCCTTTGTGCAGACTAAAGAGGGTCTTGTGACCTGGGAAATTTCTCTCCTGGGAGGAATCCAAACAATACAACTATAATCTCATTACTCAAGAGTCTATATGAGAGTTTGTAAGAGGGAGAGAGTAAAATTGGTAGGAAGAAGTTTTCTGGATTTTAGAATTGGTACTCTTTAGAAAACAAATAAAACAAACAAGCAAATAAAAGTCAACCAGACCCGGAAAAGATAACATGGCTCAGTTTATTATACTAAAATATCAGAACTAGATTTAATTAAATTTCTTAGTTCTACTACTTTTTTTGTTTTTTTTTGTTTTTTAAGGAAGAGGAAATGAATGGAGGAACTTTTTTTAGATCATATATATAAAATGAAGAGCTATAATATAGTACCTCAACTGATCTAAGGGAAACCGTTCCCCCTCTTTTTCTTTTTGCTACTATTCATGTCCTGCCAAAAAATAAAATTAGATCTCCAAAAATCTCCTAATATATCATGAACAAAAAGATAGTATCCAGAATTTCAGAGTCCTAAAGAGGACTGGTTCCTTGGATTAGGGCCTAAGAAAAGGGAAACCAAAGAAAACCACAAGCTGCTTAACTAGCATTTTATAATGGTGGCAGGAATTAACCCCATAGGAAACCATTCTTTATTATAATGTTATCTAATAATAACACAAATGTCTTTGATACTTTTCTCAATAATCCTATGTCCTAGATAGATATTATCCTCATGTTAGAGATGAAGAAAGACTTCCTCAAGAGCATACTGTTATTAAGTGATAGAATGTGGTTTTGAATTCAGATCTTCTCATTCCAATTTCTGAGGCTGTGTCACTATATTATATTATGCTGCTAAAATCTGCCTCTTACCCTTTCTCAATAGCACTAATTCCCAACCTGTGGGTTAAGGACCCCTAGAGGACCACAGGGATATTGCAGGGGGTTCTTGTATCTATCTCATATATCTTTATGTCTGTGTACACACACACACACAAGCATAGTACTTTTGTTCTTTATTTAGCTCCAACAAAATATGCAGTGTGACTCATAATAAATAAGCAGATGTACCTTCTGTAGACTGAATAATGTCTCACACATCTATATTGCTATTTTCCAAATTATGTAGATGTTGAGATTAACAAAATACAAATTATTTAAAATTGTTGATAAGTTTGTAGTAGCTTTTTGTCATCATGTACTTTCCTCAATCAAAAATATTAATAGTACGTTGGAGGGCAGGGCTGGAAGTGTTTTATTGTTAATTTTAAAAAATCTCTTGAATTCTTTCCCAGTTTATTTTCATTTTTGTATAATATATTTAAAACCCACATTCAATATCATCCATTGGACTCAGAAAGGAGCATTATGGAACTCTCTAATAAATTCACCACCTTGGAGTGCAAAAAAGCACACCACCAGATAAGCCATATAACTGTATAGGCTTCTGGTTCTTAGAGTAGTATTCTCACTGTTGTTGTGTGTCCTTTGTTCTTAAAGGGGATCATGACATCAGGAAGGTTATAACATGACATGAAAATGAATTGGATTTAAGTGAGGGAGAGCTGTTCAAGGTCACCTGCCTTACTTTCCCCTCCAGAGACATCTGGGCCAGATATAGATCAAGACAACTAGAGATGGCCTTGGAAGAAATGGGAGATCTTGACCTTTTAAAGCTAAGATCTTCAGCAAGTCTCAGTTTGATCTGTTCAGTGATTAAGGCTGAGTAGCAACTGAGGCAAAGAATCTCCCCTTTTCATTTAGTCCAAAAAAAATCTAAAAGAATGAATGAATGAATGAATCTGGGAGGGGAAGATCCTCAGAGTTTCTGACCAAAGAAGAAATTATTGCTATTTTCATTCAATCTGAGTCAATCTGGACCCAAACAAAGACCAAAAGGGGCTTGGCCTAAGACCAGTGGTGGCCAATTACTCCTTAATGCCCATTTCCAGTATGTTTTATGGGATATAATCCCTGAGGGAAGAGCCCATGAAGCAGGAACATAGGATTCTGTGTTTAACCATGTCCCCAACTCTCAGTGCTACCTACTTTTTTGCTTGCTGAGCCTTATTAAAAGGCTTCCTTCTGTGAAGGGGGAGGAAGGAGGGATTGAGGAAGGAAGAAAAGAAGGAAGGAAGGAAGGAAGGAAGGAAGGAAGGAAGGAAGGAAGGAAGGAAGGAAGGAAGGAAGGAAGGAAGGAAGGAAGGAAGGAAGGAAGGAAGGAAGGAAGGGAGGGAGGGAGGGAAGGAGGGAGGGATGAAGGAAGGAAGGGAGGGAGGGAGGAAGGGAGGGAGGGAGGGAGGGAGGGAGGGAGGGAGGGAGAAGGAACAGAAGAAAGGGATTCAGGGAGGAAGAAATGAAGGGAGGAAGAAATGAAGGGAGGAAGGAAAGAAGAGAGGGAGGGAGGGAGACACTAAGAAAAGGGAATGGAAGGGAAAGAAGGAAGAAAGAAATGAAGGAACAAAGTCCTTATTTTAATCCTGTTTGGGAAGCAATACCCAATAGCTGGCCCTAGAAGAATATTTAATATTCTGCTCTACACTAAAAGCCAGCACTAGACTCTTGGTCTTGCTAGGGTATCTCTAGATGTTGCTTCCTCATGCTTTGTCTGCCACTGGAGTACCAATACTTGCTCTAAACCCCTCTCTGTGACATTTCTTCAGCCAGTGACTATTTCTTCTGTGCTGTTTTTGCATTTAAAGGAAGCAGAATAGTCTGTCCTTCCTCCCCACCCACTCCACTCCCCCACTTCCTGATTGAAATTCACATTTTAAATGTGCCCATCTTGGCTGGGTCTCTAGCACAGTATCACCCCATCTAGACATCCCTTCATAAAAGGCTGCTGTCGTGACTTTTCCTCTCTACAGGTATCTCTGGATGGTTACATCCTGTGTCCCTGTGTGCCTTTTTTTGTATCATTTACCAGGCCCAGAACAGATGGTGTGGCTGTGCTGGCTGTCATCACTCCTCCTAAGTTTCCATGGAAACATGGGGCATAGGGACCATCTCTGCCTTGGGCTCTCTTATAGTATCCTGTGGTGGAGGACTTGTGTATCAGACTTCCCCTTGTCTGCACTCCTTCCCAGAGAGTTTAGGGGGGGGGGGTTCTGTGGCTTCATAGGAAGTTAGACCTGTCCCAAGGCCAAACTTGAGTATTATGTACCCCTTAAATGTTTTTAGGACTTCCTCATGGAGAAATAAAATGGGGCAGCTCCTGCTGTGGGAATAGAGCAAAACCTTATCTTGGTATGGCTTAGGGGTAAGGCATAGTCATTTTGGTGACATACTCAGGTGGCATCGCCAAGGAACCTCCCTGGGTCTCAGGTATCCAAAAAGGGATTTTTTTTCAATCAATACATACTTATGGAGCACATTCAATATGCAAGTCACTGACTGCTTTGACAAGCAATATTTTCCCTATTTCTGGAATACCAGCTTCCCATCCTCCACTCCCAAGGCATGGCAAGGCTCAAGAGCCTTCCTCATTATTACAGACCTCTTTCTTTCTCTGTAATTTAGCAACATCTCAAAAACTATTATATACATACAAAGAGATTCATGAGGGTAAAGGGATGAAATGGCCCCCCAAAAAACTCTCTACCAACTGATGAAATTTTTGGTAGAGGGTATAATATAAACCGGGATTTAAAACCCTAGGTTCCAGTACAGGCTCTATCATTAATATTTACTATGTGTCTTCCAGTTCTCTGGGTCTCAGTTTCCTTATCTGTCAAAAACATGGGGATGGTTTACAAAATGGTCTCTAAGGTCCCTTCCAGCTGTAACTTCTTTGTCTCTAATGAGGGGAATACAGACCTTTTCATGTCATTCAAATGTCAGATAAGCCAAAGTTAATTTTTAAAACATGGTAGACAATCTCTCAGACTTGTTTATATAATGAAATAAGCATTTTTCCAATTATAGAGTCCTTAAAAATAGGGCTGATTTAGCAGATGTGACATTTTGAGTTTGTTATAGTAAGAATTCCATCCACAGACTCCATAATAAAGCAGTTAAAACATGTTAACTGTTTTGTGGTTACACAGTGTTTTACATATATTATCTAAGGTTGATAGCAGAGATATTGTTACTTCTATTTTTCAACAAGGAGACTGAAGTTCAGAGAGGTTAATTCACTGACCAATTACTTCAATGAGGCTAGTAAGTGAAAATTTTAAATCTAGATCTTCTAATAGCATGTCCAGTTATGCTTTTAATGGCACCATATTACCCCTCTCCATATGTATAGGCAGGTACATTCTTTGGCTAGCTTCACAACAGAAAACATGCACACATGTTGAATATGAAAATTCAAGAAGAAAATGAGCCATTCATAAAACAAGACTTGGATAAGTTTCCTATTACAGCTTATTTCTTTGGTTCATTTTTAATCAAGGATTTCCTGACCTACTGCTGGTTACAGCCTAAGAGGAGTTCATAACAGTCAATCAATCTGTCAACTAACATTTATTAAATGCCTACTATATGCCAAGCACTGGACTAATCTAACACTAATATCCTCTAGCATAATGGGGCTTAGATCTTGCCTTACTGACCCAAAGCAAAATAGTTCTAAAGATCATTCCTGAAGATGTGATAATGGAGGATGATATGAGTGAAGTTCAGATATAGGAAGATGATGGAATTCATGAGGAATACTTTCAATTTTCTTACTAGCATGAGGCAAAGTCTTAGCAATTGGAGTCCAGTTGAGATTATATAACAAAAATTCTTAGTGGATAGTTAACATTATCCTGTAACTTCCAGAATCAGAAAAAGCAAATAGTGGGAATAATATAGAAATGATAGGACAAAGGAACAAGGAATTTTAGGGTAAAGGCCAGGACAATCTAAAGTTTTACTGGCTAAATTTAGTGTAACAAGTTTCAAAGTTCATTTGTGTAAGATTCTCTTCGTTGATGGAGAGTGATTATTTCATGCTCCATATCTACATGAGAATGGAACTTGGAAGAAGAGAGATCTTGGCCTTTTAGACTAATAATATATTTAGAGGAGAAAATAGATATAATTCTAGCCTTACATCTTTTCTCTAAGGAGAATAAAGGGGCCAGCCTTTGACCCCATTCTTCTACTTCCCCTCCTAGAGGAAGGGTGGAGGAGAATTTCATGTCTCCCTCTGAGTCACATCTAGACATCTCCATGTCGACACACATAACCTACATGTGCAACACACGCACACACACATATGCACACACACATGCACACACACACACATATACCCCTACATTTCAAGATTTTAAAGGAAGAGAAATATGTCCAGAATTGAAGTGATGGAGTAGGGAAACAAGGAAAGAGTAAAGTGTTTGGAGATAGTAGTGAGCATGTTTGGGAGGGGTGAGACAAGGGAGTAATGAGATAGCAAGAGTATTATCAGTTGGAGGAATCTGGAATAATGGGATCAAGGGTAGGAGCTCAGTTTATGTGTAGCTGATACTGAGTGAGGATATAGTTAACAGGAATCGAGGTTGATAAGTCGAAAAGCCAAGGTGTTTAATAAGACATGAATGTGTGTGTTTTGAAGTCTCAATATTTAAGGATTGGTGTTAGAAAGATGAAGACTATAATCCAGGTTTTGAACTTTTTAAGAAAGGAGAAAGACAGACTTGGGCCTTAATACATAATTGCTCCTAGGACATAGATAAATACATATAGATGGAATGAACTTTAAAAGAGGAAATTTTGATTAACAAATATGTCTACTAATCTTCTTGAATCAATTTTATGTGTGTGGAAGAGAAGGGAACTTGTTATGAGAGAAGGTACATCCAATAGAGAGTATAGGTAGAAATAATGTTTTCTTGGGTGAGACAGGGTTCCATGAATTTAAGAAATGAAAAAAAAACTAAGATGAAGGCAAGTTCATTAACTCTAGAATGAGGGTTCTGGAGGGTATCACTTAACTCCTTTAAGATTCAGTTTTTTTCATCTGTAAGACAGAAGTAATAAAAATCTGAAGTACTTAGCTCACATAGTAATGCTTACATAAATTGCTTTGCAAACTTTAAGGTCCTGTGTGTCAGTCATTTTTATTATTATTATTATTATTAGCAAAGTAGTTGAGAAAGAACAAAACCTACATAGGCAGTGGGGGAAAGAGAAGTAAGAAGAGTTTAGGAGGAAATTTAGCAAGTTATAGGATGACTGTGATAATAGCTAAATTGTTTTCTTTACAACCATAGATAGGCCACATTCAAGAGTCCTCATAAATGGTACTTAGCATCTTTATACTGTTGCCATGATAATAATGCTAGAAAATGTAACAAAAATGGCTTAGAATCCTGCTTATGATTCCCTGAAGATAAGCTTACATTTCTAGTGCTTTCTAATCTTACATTTCTAGTCCATCCTAATCCCAAATAAATCAGACAGTAAATATGATGCCTAACCCAGCCTCCACTCCATCCGCCTACTTCCTACCACTTACCCATCTAGGATTTTGAACCACGAATACCAGGTCTGATCCTGTGAACTCAGAAAAAAAAAAAGGTCTCCTCTCTTTGGTTTATTGCCCACTCTGAGCCCTGGAGTTCTTATATTTATTTCTCAAAAGATTAGTAAAAAGATCTTCAAAGAAAAAAAGAAAAAGAACAACAATAACAGCAAGTAGTATTTTTCTAGAGTTTAAGGTTTTTAAAGCACTTTATGTTCTCATTTGATTCTGAGAACAACTTGATGAGGTAGGTGTTATATTATTAGAAGAGGAAAATGAGGCTGTATTGGAGGCTGGTTTTGAACTTGGGTTTTTCTGATTCTTACTTCCAACACTCTTATCTATTACATTATCCAGGTGCTTCAAAGATATTTGGTGTATACATGGGCTTCAGTTATGAGGCAATTTTTATTGTATCACTTAAGAAAAAGCATATGATACAAAAGACTCACAGAAGCCCATGAAAAAAATATGGAAATTAAAGCACATAAATAGGGGTAGCTAAATGGTACAGTGAATAGAGGACTGGCACTGTTAAACACTTGGCAATTACTAGTTGTGTGACCCCTGGAAAAGTCTCTTAACTACAATTGTCTCACAAAACAATCAATCCTCCCACTTGGTTAGACTGTTTATTAAAGGACTGCTTAACAGATACTGTCTATTCATTATATGTATTCATATATGTATATGTGAACACACACACTCCGAAAAACTCATTAGGCTAGATTGGCTAGAGACTATTTTCCATAGCATGCTATGGCTTCAGTCCTCCTCCAGCTAAAGGAACCATGCTGGCCATCTTTTTTCTGTTCTAAAGGGAACACTATTAGAAATTGTTTCCCTCTGTAGGCAGTCTAACACCTGAACACTGGAATTCAAGAAATCTCTAACTTTGGAGGTAACCCCAAAGTCTAGGGAAGTCAATTTTAATGGATTCTAGTTTCTAACATGTTCAGAAAAGGGAAAGAAAGTGGCAAAAGAAGGTAGCCAAGAACTTGAAATCCAGGAACTCTCTTCCAGGCTCAAACATGTACAAGTTGTAATTTTCTTCTTCAGGTAAGGATACAATCCTCACTGTACTGTAGTCTAGATGTCCAGGACACACCTTTATGCCACATTACAGTTTACATTTATAGACCATGGTGGGGAGGGACACCTCTTTAAACCACAGTCTATAATTTGCTTCTCACTTGTCAATCATATTAGAGCCAACCTTTGTCACTGGGAGCCACAGAGATATCCATATGTCCTTTCCACAAAGCTCACTTTGATGGGAGAAGTCTCTTGGATGAAAGCCCATGTCCTATAAGCTCATGAACTTGATTCAGGAAGGAGTCATAAAATTTATCAGGGAATTCACCATTAAACTTCCTTACCTCCAATTCACACACACACACACACACACACACACACACACACACACACACACCCTTAAAGAGGCATCTCATGCCTGTTGTTTTAAGAGCAATGAATTTAGTTAGGATTACTTTTCTATAATCAACTTAACTTTCAGGTATCTACTTTCCACTGATCATTAGAATGGTTAATTAATGTTACATCCTAACAGGGATATTGAAAGGTCTCATTTCTTGAGAATAATTTGTAATAAGAATAGAAATCATAATGATAAGAAATAAGATTTGGGACTCCCTTTCCTCACCAGACAGAAAATGTGCAGATCTTTTTTTCCTGATTCTTTTTCCAACAACAAACTAATTACAGCTGTATAGAGCTGACTTACCCCATGGGGAGTTTAGAAAAACAACTAATTAATGTACTTAAGTTCAGTGTTTTGAAAATGTAAAATGCCTAAAACCAAAACAGTATTGAACCATATGACAGAATCATGAAATCTTAGAGGTGATAGGAACCTTAGTGATCATGTAGCCTCAACTCCCTAAAAATACAGAAATTCTTTGTTAGAAATTACCTGATACTATGTTATTAAGCCTCTGCTTGAACAAGTTCAGTGATAGGTAGTTACCATCTACCAAAATCTACTATTTTTTTACAACTCAAATTGTAACTCTCATGGCGAGATAGAAAAATTCCTAGGTACTTGGCAGCAGAAAACCTGAATTTTTTACTCTTCCAGGGACTAATTATGTGACTTCAGACAAGTTATTTAACTTTTATAATTATTTTTCTCATCTCTAAAATGTTGCTATTAAATACTTTTATTACCTATCTTTAGAGTTTTTAGAAATTTAAGGGAAGCTATTTGGTAGTCCTTTGTAAGTTAGATATTAGTCTGGCAGAAATTAGGCTTAAACCATCATTTTGCACCACATTCCACAATAAATTCTAAATTTTATATGGTCTGAATATTAAATAATCTTATCATAAAAACATTAGAAGAAACAGATTATATGCCTTTCCCAACTATGATTAAAAATTAGTTCTTAACTAAACAAAAAATTAGAGGTAGTTGCAAAAGATAAAAATAAATAATTTTGATTATATGATACTGAAAAAAAACTTTTGTGCAAACAAAGTAATGCATCTAGAATAAGATCTAAAGTGGTGAAATGAGAATAATATATATATATATATATATCAAATTTGATGGATAAGGTTTTAGTAGATACCTAAAAGAAATGACCAAAAGTCATTTCCTGATAGTCAAAGCATATAAACAAATAGTTCTAAAAAAATTGACAAAACATTAGTTACATGAGAAAATATTTGACATCACTAGTAATATGAGGAATGAAAATTAACACATTAATGTTTCACTTTACACTCAGAAAATTAGTAAAGATAATAAAAGAGGGGAATGGTGAATATTGGAGTGGTTATGGAATGACATTGAATCTATTACTGGTGAGCTGTGACTTAGTACAATCATTTGAGAAAGCAATCTTTAATTATGAAAATAAAGAATCCAAAATATCCATACTTTTTAGTTCAGAGATTATACTCTAGGATTTTACTTTAAGAAGGATTGACCCCCCAAAAGGTTCCATGCTCACAAAAAATATTTATTGCAAGATTTTTTTGCAGCAGCAAAGACCTAGAAACAAAGTAGATGCTCATCAATTGGAGGATGCCTAAATAAATTATGATACATGAATGTAATACAATATTACTGTACTGTAAGAAATCATAAAATGCAGAAAAAACATGGAATGACATACATGAAGTGATACAAAATAAGGGAGAGCCTACAAAGAAATAAATGTATAGGCATAGATTTGGACATTATGTGTATATATATATATATATATATATATATATATATGTGTATATATATATACATATATATATGTATATATATACATATATATATTAATACAGATACAATTTAAATGAAAGGAACAGAAATTGTAAAACAACTGAAAAATGAATGTTGTAAAATTTCAAAAAATAAATTTGTTCTTAAAAAGATAAAAAAATACTTCCCTTCCTGTCCTCCATTCCTTTGCAAAGGTGAGGGGTTGTTTGGTGGGGAGTCTTTGTGTCTAATACTATATTATATATATATATATATATATATATATATATATATGATCAGATTGTGTTAATTTATTGATTGTCCTTGTTTATTTTTCTCTTTTAAAAATTATTAAAGGGGGTAAGAGTGAAAGGAGAGAGTTAGATGGGGAAATTTAGAAGATATTTTAAAAGGCTATCAATTACATATATATATATATATATATATATATATATATATATATATATATATATATATATATATATTTTTTTTTTTTAAATTTGATAAAGGAAGTCCCTGTTATATTTGATTATGTATCAAAATAATTTGATGGGATTATTTTGTTTAGATAATTTAAGAGAGGCTTCCCCAAGGAGATCAGAGTATTCAAAGAGGATTAGAACCTTTGATATATCTACCTGGTACTCAGTTCTCACCTGTGCTACCAAGAATCTATAATCATGGTTATACCCTGACAAACCATTTCAGACGTGCCAAACTTATTGATGGACTTCAAAACCCAAGCATGTGAAGACTTTCCAGGGTGAATGGATGAAAATATTTTGTTACAATAGCCATGAATTTGGTTGAAGCAGATATTGTGGAGCACTTAGAATTTGATAAGACATTGAAGATCCCAAGGTTATACAATGCATCCCAGGCTATCTCTAGTCATCTTGATTTTTGTCTTACTACTGGTTATTGATGAGTTTAGAAAAAAGAGTGAAGCTGAGTACTATTCAACTACTTCATTTAAATCTAATTCACTCTGCAGTCAAGATAGCACCCATGGTTGTTCCTCTTTGAAAATGCAGAACAAACAACAAGAAGAAATGCCTATAGTTTGGTTTGCTTGTCTTTGTTTAGGGGATGGAGTTTTTCTTTTGTATTCTGTCACTAAGCCTCTTTATTTATTTAGTTTTATTAACTTATTAATTAATTAATTTAATTATTGCAATCAGCAAAATACATTTCTTATCTCTTTTCTACCCAACCCATTTCCCCCAAGAGAGAAGAAAAAGAAAAATCCCAATTATAAACATGTTTTGTCATGGAAAATAAATTTCTGTATTAGTCAACTCCAAAAAATTATGTCTCATTCTGCCTTCCGAAGTCTTCACTTTTTTTAAATCAAGAGATAGGTAGCACATTTTAATCCTCTGGAATCCTAGTGGGTTATTTCTCTGATCACAGTTTTTAATTTTTTCAAAGTTGCTTGTACATATTGTTATTATGTAAATTATTCTACTAGTTCTGTTCACTCACTCTGCATCAGTCATACAAGTCTCCCCAGATTTCTCTAAAAAGATATCCTTCATTATTTCTTTCAGCAAAATAACATTCCTTCAATTTATATACAAGAACTTTTTCAGTATCTTCAATTGATGGACACTCTCTCATATTCCCATTCTTTGTCACCTATATAACTACAAGAACTACAAATATTTTTGTATAACCTATATTACAGTTTGTTTTGCTTAAACTATTGCTTTCCTTAATCTATTCCCAGTTCCTCAATTCACCCTACCTCTTTTCTCCATTTCCCTCTTATTTCTCTATCAAGTGAATATACACATAGAGGTTAGGTATAAAATAAATATTTCACTCAATTCTGTTTAGCTGAAATGTCAGTTGCTCCTCCTTATTTCTGTAAATATCTACTTGTACCCTCTTATTATGTGAGATAATTTCCCCTAACCTTCATTTTCCTTTCTCCCCCACCTCAGTTTATTCTTCTTCCCTTCTCTTGAAGATAATCAAGATAGGGTAGCTAGCTGGTAAAATAGTTAGAGGACTGGACCTAGAATGAGGAGCTTTTACATTCAAATCTGACCTCAGACCCTTGACACTTATTAGCTGTGTGACCCTAGGCAAGTCACTTCACTTCAGTTTGCTTCACATCCCCAACCTCTCCAAGAAAAAAGATAATTAAGATATAACAGAAATACTTCCAGGCCTTCTCTAATTTGACTTTGACTTTTGATGATAGTAAAGTTTAAAGGGGACACATATATCATCTCTTCATATAAAAATGTAAGTAGTTTATCCTTGTCTAGTACTTTAGTTCTTTATGACTGTTTGTATTTATGTTTTTATTTCTCCTAACTTCTGTGTTTGAGTTTCAAAGTTTCAACACAGCTTTGTTCTATTCAAGGGGAAAGTTTGAAAGCCCATGTCATTAAAGATCCATTCCCCTTCTCCACTCCTCCCCATCCCCTCAGACTTAGTTTACAGATTAAGTTTACTAGACTTAAAGTCTTTGTCTTCTGGAATGTCATATTCCAAGTCCTGTGCTCCTTTGTGCTAAATCCTGTATGATTCTAGAGGGGCTTTCTTAGTAGTTGAATTCTTTCCTTCCTGCTGCCTGTGAGGTTTTTTCCTCTGACTTAGAAGAAAATATATCAATTAGTCAAGGACAAGAAAACTTCTTAGAATACTTAGAGTGGGAGATACCTTTCTTGCAGTGAAAAAGAAAAAAATGGGATATTAGGGGCAGGCCCAACAATTTCACTCTGTTAGTACAGTTTCAATGTTGGGATGAAATGAAGCATTTGAAAGTCACTGAATAATTAATTAGAGGAAATTTCTGTTGCTGTAATACAACAAGAGGGATACAATGGCACTTCTCTAGATATACCCCCCTTTATCTTTATGAAAAAATTAGCCTGGCCAGCAAGACAGTATATGGTTAACTTGAGTGGTCTTCACATAACTACCAAGTCAGAGGACACTGAATCCACATGAATCCTTTTTATATCTCTAGATAATTAGGAAATTTGGGGGCAAGAATCAATCAAAGTCCAGGATCAGCTTTACTTTTTTAAGGGAACCAATATTAGGCTAGGGGAAACAGGGAACCCTAGTCCTATTACATGGTGGAAGAGACAGGGAGAAAGAAAAAGCATGGATTCAGGAGTGGGTTAGCTTTATTCCCTAATTAAAAGGACAACCTTATGACAAATCAATAAAATAGCTTCTAAAAAGAATGGTGTTTCAGTGTGATTCCTGAGCTGTAACCTTCCTACCCATGCTTATCATAATTCTATATACTTGGTGCAGACAGTTATATTTTTATGAATTTTACATTACTTTCTGTCACTCTCTAGGCAACAATATAGAGTTTATTACAACATAAAGGAAAATTCATCCTGTCAAGCATACATTAGACCCATCCCAGAATCTAGTGTTATCCTCCTTCCACTGACCAACTCCACCACCAAAGTCATGAGGAAAGTCAGAGAGAGCACTTACCTAGGCCTGTTCATCAGGGACATGACACAAAAGAATTCATACAATTGTGATATAAATCACTTAAGATGCCCAATTAATGGCAAAAGCAAAGATTTACACGATAAGCTTTTGTCATAATTCAGGGAAATTAATGTCAGAGAATATAGTGGTTTTACAATCTTAAATAAGCATGTTCTTCTAGCAGCTTCCATGATTATATTTAGTAGACTAGGTGCTTCCCCTGATGCTCCCACTCTGGAATGACCTTCCCCATCTGATCCCACATAACATCTTATTTTGCAACATTTGAATGTGCTCATCAAAAAACTACTGAAAATTATCTGTTTGCTTTAATTACCTATGTTAGTGCCACATATCTTTATTAGACCACAAACTCCATGAGGGTAAGTATCTCCTCCCATCTTAACTTTGCAGCACTTAATCTGATATTCTGAACATGATAAGAACTTAATGTTTGTGGTTATGGAAGAAGCACTGCATTGGATATCTGGATTGAAACCATAACTTAGATAAGTCATTTCAATTTTCTAGACTTCAGTTTATTAATTTATAAAATGGAGTTGGACCACATGGTCTCTCAGTTCCCTTTGCAGCCCTGATATTCTATATTTCTGTGACTAAGACTTGAGATTTTTTTTTTATCACTTTCCTTAAGGGCAGTGTTTTTGACTGAGCAAGTTGGTTAGCTTCTGTCAATTCCTGACTCTTTATATATGTTTAATAAGGGCTAATAAAATTTGTTGTCTACCCCAATAGGGGGTTGTTTAAAAAGGTTGAAATAAGGCTAATAAAATTTGCTGTCTACCCCAATAGGGGGTTGTTTAAAAAGTTGAAACAATAGTGGTAAAGTGCTTTGACAATATCAGATAAAAAAATCTATTTAATGTTTATGTAACATCTGTCACCATAGCAGCTAGATACTTCATATCAGTCGAAGACAATCATTTATTCATTTTTCTTTATTATTCCTCACAACACCCTTAAAAGATAGAGTACTTTCTTTTTTGCACATAAGAAAATTACATCATAGAGAGTAAAAAGACCTTATATTTTATAAAGGAGGGATCCAGAGCAGAAAAGTAGTAAATTAAAAATCCTTACTAGGTCTAGGCTGCTCATTTTAGGGTCAAGAGCAAGTATGACTTTGGAAGGAATTACAGCATGGTTCTAATTAACTATGTTTGAGGTACAGGTGTTCAAAATTTGTTTTCATGATGAGAACAGTCAGTAACAACATAGATTACAACAATCAATACAAAGATCAGCAAGAATTTTAAGCTCTTTAGAACTAAAGCAAGTCTTGAGATTTAGAAAGAATATAGCTTTCTCAGTATATACTGAAAAGAATTCAGGAAGTCACATAACATTCTATGTTCCCACCATTTCTAGGGATAAATTATTCCCTATGGTTATCCAGCATGTAGCTCCATTGGAACAATTAGTTCTGCTAAGGTGCCATCTGAGTGTGAATGAACTTTAATTACACCAAATTTTAATAGCAAAGTATGTTTTGTTTAAAATGGAGGTAGTGGTGGTAATATAGTGAAATTTTTTTTTTGCATAGGTAGAAAGTCCCTGATGTGTTGTCATAGAAAATTCCTTCCATTTTTGAAATTCTATGAACCATTAACCATGTGGAAATTTGAACTGCAAGTATATCCTACTTTGTGCAAATCAGATATATGAACATATGAAGTCGTACTAATCATACTAGGACTTGTTGAAGAAATAATAATTGTAGTAGTAGTATCAACAGCAGCAGCAGCAGCAGCAGCAGAAGAAGAAGAAGAAGAAGAAGAAGAAGAAGAAGAAGAAGAAGAAGAAGAAGAAGAAGAAGAAGAAGAGAAGGAGGAAGAAGAGAAGGAAGGGAGGAGGAAAAGAGAGAGAAAGGAAGAAAAGAGAGAAGGGAAGAAGAAGAAATGGAGGAAGGAAGATCAGATGAAGGAAAGAAATGGAGGGAGGAAGAATAAGTGGAGGGAAGAGAAAGATATGAGAAAGGAAGAAAAGATTGTAAGAAGGAAGGAATTGTTTACATTATTTAAAAAAAAATATTTACAAGAGAATTCATCACAGGATTCCTTTAAATGACACACAACTTTTGAATAATACATTTAATAGGAATTAATACTAATAATATTCATAATTCACAATCATATCTATCAGCATTTGCTGCTAGAGGGGAACAGAGCTTCCAAAAACCAGAATCAAAAAAAATCATGCTTTGTCATTTCCAGATGTGTTCAAACAATTTGGGTCATTAGCTCATATTACTAAGTTCTTAGATTTCTAGTCAATGGTTAGTGACTTCACAGGATTCAATGAGTTTGTCAGATGGAGTGTTTATTGTTCATCATCCTTAATATACAAACCACCCATAATCTGTTTGCTACTTTCATCTGGTCATTACTCTCTTTTTGCCATATTCTTCATTTGCCATACAATTCCACAGAGACATTGTCCACTTTTTTTTTTCTATTATGTGCAGAGTAACCACAAGCCTCTGATCTTCAAATGTTGCTATGGGGTCAACATTCTGTGGGCATTCAACATTTCTGCCCTGATCCTCAAAGAGATTTTTTCATTGATCAACATTATTCAGACACAGTTGAAACAATTTAAATTACTTTGTACCTTTTGGTCTTTTCACCATTCATGTTGTGAGTACCAATGGTGTGAAATTAGATATGCTTGATATATTGCCATGTAAATTTTCTTAGGTTTCCTAAAATTTAAAAGTGAGTTCACCATAGAGAAATTCCTATATGGGCATTAATACCCTATTTATCTAGAAGCTGGATTTTTGGCAACTTCAACCATCACACTAAGTTTAAAAAAAAAAGTCACTTAGCAACTAAAATAGTCCTTACAAAGCTTATACATTGAAGTACATGTGCTTTACTCCATAGAAGAGTCTTCTGACCCTCACTTAGAATCTATTAACTCTTTACCCATAATTCTAAAGAATTTGGTTATAAAGTTTCTCAACTCAAAACAGATAAATTGAAGGTGACAAATGATAGCACAGACTCATTTGAATGATGTTGAGGAAACAGGGGGAAAAATCCTAAAAATTAGATGAAAGATATAAATATGCAATAGTATGGGTCATTTAGTGTGGGGGCATAGTTTTATGTATGAAACAGCCTCAGAGACTATTACTGTATTGATGTCCTCTAAGAATTTGTAATAGAATAAATAAATGAATTCATTCTAGAATAAAATTTCAACATTAAAAATTGCCTCAGAAGCTACCTCATCCAACCTATATCTGAATCAGGAGTAGCCATTCATCTTCTTCTTTGAGATCTTTGAGATATTCCCTGATGAAGAATTCATTACTTCCTAATGTGAGTTAAGAATTCTTTTTTTGCACTGAGCTAAAATCATCAACATGGTATAATGGATGGAATAATAGACTTGGAATCATGAAGAACTGGGTTAGAATTTTTCTTCATATATTTACTTGTTATGTCAACCTGAGTAAATCATTTAGTTTTTCTAAGCCTTACTTTTCTCATTTGTGAAATGAATAGTAACAACAGCATTTATCTGCCAAAGGTCAAATGAGACAATTTATCTAAAGTTCTTTGAAAAATTTGAAAATCTGCCATTTATTGGCTTTAATTCTGAACTTTTAGGCCAAATGGAAGAAATTTTACTTATTCCATTATGATAGCCCTCCAAATATACATATATATATATATATATATATATATATATATATATATATATATATATATATATATATATATATATATGCTTGTATGTGTGCATATATGCTTATGAATATATATATTCATTTGATAGATTTGAGACAATTGCTATCTCTGTCCCTTTTGCCTTTGGATCAAATATAAAAACCTCCACTTAGCATTCAAAACCATTCAGAATCTGCCCTGTCTTTCCAATCTTATTTTATCTTACCACCAATATACCCCCTTCACCCCAACACATACATACTGATGTTTCTTGAACAAGAAATTCCATCTCCCAAATCTGGGCACTAAGTTGTGAACTCCTTGAGAGTAGGAATTGCCTTTTGCCTATTATTATTATTAATTATTGTAGTAGAGTGGTGGTGGTGGTGGTGGTGGTGGTGGTAGTAGTAGTAGTAAAAGGAGAAGAAGGAGGATGAGGAGTAATGGTAGTAGTAGTGGTAGTTGTTGTTATTGTTGCTGTTGTCATAGTAGCAGTAGTAGTAGTGATAATATCACCAGTGCTTAGCACAGTGCCTGACAAATAATAGACACAAAAAAGGTATATTGATTGACTGACTGCCAAGGAAACAATTGAATGTAAATTTATTTTAAAACCTCTAATAATTTTTGATCACAGAGTAGAAAACTTTGATTATATCAAATTGAAAAGTTTTTGTACAAACAAAACTAATGCAGACAAGATTAGAAAGGAAACCATAAACTGGGAAAACATTTTGAGTCAAAAGTACTGATAAAGGCCTCATTTTCAAAATATATAGAGAATTGACTCTAATTTATAAGAAATCAAGCCAATCTCCAATTGATAAATGGTCAAAGGATATGAATAGACAATTCTCAGATGAAGAAATTGAAACTATTTCTAGTCATATGAAAAGATGCTCCAAGTCATTATTAACCTGAGAAATCCAAATTAAGACAACTCTGAGATACCACTACACACATGTCAGATTGGCTAGAATGACAGGGAAAGATAATGCAGAATGTTGCAGGGAATGTGGGAAACAGGGACACTGATATATTGTTGGTGGAATTGTGAATACATCCAGCCATTCTGGAGAGCAATTTGGAACTATGCTCAAAAAGTTATCCAACTGTGCATACCCTTTGACCCAGCAGTGTTACTACTGGGCTTATATCCCAAAGAGATCTTAAAGAAGGGAAAGGGACCTGTATGTGCAAGAATGTTTGTGGCAGCCAGAAACTGGAAACTACATGGACGCGCATCAATTGGAGATTGGCTGAATAAATTGTGGTATATGAATATTATGGAATCTTATTGTTCTGTAAGAAATGACCAACAGGATGATTTCAGAAAGGCCTGGAGAGACTTACATGAACTGATGCTGAGTGAAATGAGCAGAAACAGGAGATTGTTGTATACTTCAACAACAATACTATATGATGATCAATTCTGATGGATGTGGCCCTCTCCAACAATGAGATGAACCAAATCAGTTCCAATAGAGCAGTAATGAACTGAACCGGCTACACCCAGCAAAAGAACTCTGGGAGATGATTATGAACCATTACTTAGAATTCCTAATCCCTCTAATTTTGTCCGCCTGCATTATGGATTTCCTTCACAGGCTAATTGTACACTATTTCAAAATCTGATTCTTTTTGTACAACTGTTTGGACATGTATACATATATTGCATTTAATTTATACTTTAACATATTTAATATGTATTGGTCAACCTGCCATCTGGGGAGGGGAGGAGGGGAAAAATTAGAACAAAAGGTTTGGCAATTGTCAATGTTGTAAAATTACCCGTGCATATATTTGGTAAATAAAAACTATTTAAAAATAAACAAAAATAAAAAAAACAAACAAACAAAAACCTCTAAGATATTCACTATAATCATGTGTGATTATATTAGAAGATGATGACATGACCACATAACTATTTCTCTCTGTTTCATCTTGGGGCAAAAAAGTAAGTCAAAGGGAATACATAAGTATCTAATAAAGTCTGCTAGGAAGGCTGAATAAGGTTGTCCCTTTCATTACTTATACTGGCCTAAGCAGAAGGAAAAGATTATGGTATGATATGATAAAAAGGAATTTCTGGTATCACACAATAATAGGGAGGTAAAAATTAAATTCACAGGAGGTGATTCATTCACAAAGAAAAACTGTAGGTAAGACTTGTGCCTGTAACAAAAGCTTCGGGGACTACTTAGAGTGAGGAAGCAGGGATAGAGTTGAGCCAGTGAAGGAGTCTAAGTCTATCAAACAGATAGAAGGAAAATCAAGAGAAAGATCACATGAAACTGCACAGCAAAGGACATCCAGAAGACAACTGTGAACTGTAATAAATGCTGAAGAAAGGTGAGGAAGAATGAGAATTTGGCCTTTAGATCTGACAATTAACAGCAATTTTCTCATCTGTAAAATGGGCATAAAACACTCATATCATCTACCTCATAAAATTATTGTGAAGCTTCAAATGACATCATACACATTGTAAACTTTAGTTTCAGTTAATTCCTATGTGGACAAATAAGCCCATTAATTATTCACTAACACCAAAGAACAAAGTTACACTGATGCTTCATGAATCTTGCATTAGTTAAAAAGTTCTACAGAAAGTGAACTCTACAACTATTTGAAACTTACTTCTTAGAAAATAAAAATTTTCTAAATGATAACTATTTTGACATCTTTAACTACATATTCCCTATAATAGTAAACAAAGATTGCTCATTTTAATTCAGCCTTTTCCTGGTGAGTCAGGCTCATTAGCTTAAAGAAGAGATGTTTTAGAGAATACAATGAAATTGTACTATACAAGTATTTTACTTAGAGGATTTAATTTGGCAAGGATGGGGGGGGGGGACAAAGTCAGAGAGATGAAGAGAGAAAGAACCGGAAAGGAGGGAAGGAGATAAAAAAGAGAGGAAAGGGAAAGGAGGTGGGGAGAGAGAAATGCAGAGAGAGAAGGAGAGAGAGGCAGACAGAAGGACAGAGACAGAAACAGACAGAGACAGAGACACAGAGAGATACAAATAAGTAGAGTGAGAGAGGCAGAGAGACAGAAATATAAGGAAACAGAAAAAGAGGCAGAAAGACACAGAGATAGAGACAGAGAAAGACAGAGGAGACAGAGAAGACAGAGTCAAAGAGAGAGACAGAGAGACAGAGACAGAGAAAAAAGACAGAGACAGAGCCAGAGCAGAAAAAGGGAATGAGAGGGGCAAAGGGAGAGAAACACAAAGTCAGAGGAGAGAGACAGAAACTGACAGAGACAGAGGACATAAAGAGAGAAGAGACATGGAGAAAGAGTCAGAGATTCAGAAAGAGTTAGAGAAGGGGAGGGGAGAGAGAGAAAGAGACAGAGACAGAGAGATAGAGAGAGATTGAAACACAGAGGGGGGAGGAGAAAAAGAGTAGAGAGAGAATAATTTAAATAGTACATGTGATTATTCTAGTCATTCTATCTGATTAGTATATGCCCTACATATCCATTCAGTTGCCAAATCTTAAAATTTCTTTCTCCACAACATCTCTTGCATGTACCTCCTTTTCTCCATTCATGTAGCCATTACCCCATCTCTAGCCCTCTTTATCTTTTGACTCAACTACTACACTACCCTTCTTCTAATTGGGATTCTCTGCCTCAAAAGATTTGAGATCTGCCTCAAGATTTTCTCAAATCTATCTTCTCCACAGCCGCCGAAAGGATTTTCCTAAAGCGTTGATCTAATCATTTCATCCCCTACTCAACAAATCCCAATGTCTTTGGATTACTTCTATGATCAAATATAAACTTCGTTAGGCATTTAAAGCTCCTCACCACTTGGACCTTTCTGTTGTTTCTAGTCTTCTAATAGATTACTTCCCTCCACAAACTCTGAACTCTGCCCACATTATTATTTGCTATTGCTCACATATACCATCCCTATACATACCTTTGCATTGGCTTTTCCCAATGTTTAGAATACTTCTCTTGCTCCAAATCTTCCGCCATTAGACTCCCTGGTTTAGTTTGAGATACAGCACAACTACACCATACAAAAAGCCTTTCTTGATCCTCCTTTTCAGATGTCTATTCCATTCCCCCTCTAAGACTTCCTATGTCTGTTTTTTTCCTCCATTAGAACATAAGGTTCTTCAAGATGTCTGTTTTTGCTTTTTCTTTAATGCTTAATAAATCATCTTTAGTGTTTAATAAATGCTTGTTGATTAAGTGATTTGCCTATGGTGGTACAGCTAATAGTCACTGGAGGTAGCATCTAACCCCAGAGCTTCCTATCTCTAGTTTGTCGTTCTAGCCACTATATCCTACTATGTTCTTTCCATGATTGAAAGTTCCTGCAAATAGTGATTACATGATTAACATTGCTTTCCCAAACTATGCAGACAAGGTTTTTTTTGCCTTGTGGTTTCATAGGACATTTCAATGTTCATAATTCTGAATCTCAATTCTTTAACTACCCCAAACCTTCCTTCAATGAGGAGTCCCATGTCCATTGATTATAAGGTCATGTATATCTGCTATTTTCCTAGAATTTAAAGAACAACATATGAAGCTATGTTGAGTGTCCTTAGTTAAAACACATCTTTTGCCTTTCCATAGAACAGCCCTTTTCCTTTCATTGTATTCTTCTTGAGAGCCTGCTGTCTGGTTTCCATATTCTTCAGATAGGCAACATTAAACAGCATGTTTATAAAATATACTTCCAATGCTGGTAAACTAGCTTAATTGTAGGGCATCATTATTGGTCATACATGGGAAGCACTTTCAGGTGAGATTTGACTTATTGATTTACAATAAAAAATTAAAAATGAAAGGCATTTATGAAGCACTTAAAAAGCTTGAAGAATTGTGGTAACTGCTGAGGATACACAGAGGAAAAAAAAGACAGTCCTGGCATCTGGGTAGGACCATAGTGCATAGAATACTGGCCCTAGAGTCAGGATCTCTCATCTTCTTGAATTCAAATCCAGCCTCAGACATTTAGTAGCAGGGAAAGTCACTTGTCTCTGTTTCTTTCAGTTTCCTCATCTGTAAAATGAGTTGGAGAAGGAAATGGCAAACTGCTCCAGCATCTTTGTCAAGAAAATCTCAAATGGGATCATGAAGAGTCTGACATGACTGGAAACAATTTAACAAGTGTTTAATAGATAGATATCTATGTCTATCTCTGATATTGATACATACTTAAACAAAGAAGCTAGATGGAATGCCTATAGCAATTCTAAGTTCCATAATCACATAAAATGTGGGATGGTTCAGTTTTTTAATGTGCACTGGGTTTTGACATAACCCTCTGGCTACAAGGACATAATGAACTTCTTAATTTGGTATTCTGTATCTGATAAAATGTAAAACAATGTAATGGGAAGGAGAGAAACAAAGTCCTCTACCTATCATGTAACTACAGAATGAGACAAGGTATTAATCTAATTAGTCCTTGATCTGAATTCTCTCACCTATGATGATCTTTCCAGTGAAATCAAGGGTTCCATGTTTTCTACAATGTCCCATTGCTCTTTCAGCAGACAAGTATATTTGAATACCAATCATAAACAAAACCCATTTTATGTGAGAATCTGGGCTGGTATTTACTAGATACTCAGGAGTATGATGCTGAACCAGATGCCCTGTAATAAATTGAAAGACATGGTTTCTGCCTTCAAGAAGGGCCCATTCTGGAGAAGACAGAAATAGATGTGGATCAAATCATGAACCAGATACTCAGAGAGCATAAAAGCTACCATGGGAGTCAGTCTGGTGTTTTGGGAAACTGTATTAACTCTTCCAATCCACTAGGGTACTCGTTAGTGAACTGAAGCTGTAATTTACTCAATGATAAGAGTTAATGTAGCTTTCTAAAGTACTTAACTTACTCTCAGGGAGTTGCTTACACACTGGAGGAATCTGGCTCACTAATCTTTAACACTTGTCATAATTATTTTTCTTTTAGTAACACTATTTCCCCCTTGAGAAACTCAAAATTATAACATAAGAAATGAAGAAATATAAATATGTGATCTTTCTTGATAAGAAAAAGTCAGTTGTCCTTGGGGAACTTTTTTTTGTAGCAATAGCTTTTTTCAAAACAATTATATTTTCTCATTTCTGGTTCTGATAATTGAATATTTTCACTTCCATATTTATTTAAGTTCTTTAAAAGGTGGTACCATGTTGACTTACTGGGAAAGAAGGGAATTATTAATTAAACTTATTTAATGTGTAAGATGAAAATAGTGCTGATGCATTTAAATTTGCTTCAATGAGCTGCCAGGGTAGCAGCCAAGGTTAAATGATTTCATAAGTCCAAAAAGGAATGAGAGACATTTCCATTGTATAGATCATTTTGTCACCCCTAGGGGTCTCTAAAGGCTTTCTGTGCATACTATAATGTGCAGTTCTATTGATATGGGTGCTACCTCCAAAAAGACAGAACTCAACCTCTCTATACCTTCATAGCCTTTGTGGGAAAAAATTCAGTATCACTTGGTCAGACTTCTGGAAATAAGTCTTTCTAAATACACATTGTCTGTTCTTCAGACAATCAACATACAATTCATTTGTAGTGCTCAAAACCCTTCCAATTTGCTAAGACCTTCCAGAGATGACAGACCTAGCACATAATCTTTGTGAACTCAGGGCCATCTACACACCATGATGAGGGAAACAGAGGAGAATTCATAAATATAACAATATATCAATATGAAAAGCAAAATAATCTATAAATTAGTATATTCATATTAGCTATTTCTAAATATGAAGATTATTGATGTGCATATAGTTTCACTCTCATCAAGGATACTTAGTGTTATAGGTATGGACATATTTATTATGGTACATAGGATAGAGCAGGCAACTGGGTGGGTGCAGTGAGTATAGTACTAGGTCTGGAGTCAAGAAGATTCATCTTCCTGAGTTGAAATCCACCTTCAAACACCTATTAGCTTAACCTTGTTTGCTCAGTCATCTGTGAGCTGGAGAAGGAAATGACGAACTACTATAGTATTTTTGCCAAGAAAACCCCAAATGGGGTCATGAAGAATTGGACATAAGTGAAATGACTGAACAACAATAAAAATAAGAAAGAGTTCTGGATTTGGAGCTAGGGGAACTATATTTGAATCCTAGGTTATGACCTATTAACTGGATGATTTGGAAAAATTTGGGACTTGGCTACTTTATTTGTTAAGAGAAAAGGTTAGATTAGATGATCTTTCTCTAAGGTCTCTTCCAACTCTAAGGGTAGAATCTTAAAAAATGAAATGATCTCAGGCAATCTCTAAAGTCTCCTTGAATTCTGATCTTATATTTATTGCCAAGACCCACTTATTCCTTTTTGTAACAAACATCCTATTTTACTCCAACTTATTAAGAAGAATGTCTACATACTACCTTTTATTTTCTAACAGGGCAAAGTAACTATAAGAAATATTAGCCAAAGTACTCATACTCATTACACAAAGCCAAAGTTAGTGATAATTATAACTTATCTTTGTCACTTTAAGCCTTCATTTCTGCTCACAAAGTCACCATCATTCAATAAAGCTGGGAAATAGCTCCAATACTCACTATCTGTGTGATCTTGGTTGAGTGTTTTAACCACTTTTTGGATCTGTTTCCTCATCTATAAAAGGGTTGTACTAAATGACCTCTTAGATCTATTCCAGCTCTCAATCTATATTTCTAAGATGATTTCAATCTTAATAAATGCTAAATTTAAGGACATCATTTTATCATATTTTATGGGCCACTTTCATATTAGTCCATAAAACCAAAAATGACAATAAGCTCAAATGAGCTAACATATGTAAAGCACTTTGTAAAATTTAAGGTCCAATATAAAAGTGAGAGAGCTGAAGACAAATACTTGTCAAGTGGGTTTTGCTCTAAAGTACTGACATCTAGTCAGGATGAAGCATCCTTCCTTTCTTTATGGCAACTGTTGACTTCCATGAGTCTTCTTTACTATATGGCTTAATTATTCCTGTACTACCACCTATCAATGATTACTTCTCTCCCAACTTCCACAGGAAACTTTAGAAATATTCTCCAGTCAGTTGCCTAACCTGTAACAGTTTCACTTATTCTCACACTGTGCCAATACCAAATGAATTTCCTTTTTAACATTTTCCTGAATTATGTGGGTTTTTAATTAAAAATTATTCTTTGAAATGAGTTTATTATTTAGACATAAACAGTGATACTATAAGCAAATTAAAATAACCAAGAAAAATTTACCTCACAGATCTGGGTAGAAGGAAGGAATTTGTGCCCAAAGAGGAACTAGAGTACATTATGGAATGCAAAATGGATAATTTGATTATATTATGGTAAAAAGGTTTTGTATAAACAAAACCAATGTAGATAAGATGAGAAGGGAAGCAGAAAATCAGGGAAAATTTTATATCCAAGGGTTTTTATTAAGGCCTCATTTTAAAAATTTATGGAAAACTGACTCAAATTTATAAGAATTCAAGCCATTATCCAATTGATAAATGGTCAAGGGATATGAACAGACAATTTTCAGATGAAGAAATTAAAACCATCTATAGTCACATGAAAAAATTCTCTTTATCACCATTGATCAGAGAAGTGAAAATTAAGACAAAACTTGAGGTATCACTATACATCATTGGCTAAGATAACAAGAAAAGACAATGATGAATGTTGGAGGGGATGTGGGAAAATTGGGATACTAATACATTGTTGGTACAGTTGGTAGAAATTCTGGAAAACAGTTCGGAACTGTGCCTAAAGGGCTATCAAACTGTGCATACTCTTTGACCCAGCAGTACCTCTACTGGGCCTGTATCCCAAATAGATCATAAAAAATGGAAAAGGACCCACATGTGCAAAAATGTTTGTAGCAGCCCTTTTTGTAGTGGCTAGGAACTGGAAACTGAGTAGATAGCCATCAGTTGGAGAATGGCTGAATAAATCATGATATATGAATGTTATGGAATATTATTGTTCTATAAGAAATAACATTTTTGATGATTTTTGATAGGCCTGGAAAGACTTACATGAACTGATGCTAAGTGAAATGAGTAGAACTAAGAGAACTTTGTACATGGAAACAACAAAATTATATGATGATCAATTCTGATAGATGTGGTTCTTTTCAACAATGAGGTGATTCAAGCCAATTCCGGTATGCTTGTGATGGAGAGAGCCATCTACATCCAGAGAGAGGATGATAGGAACTGAATGTGGATCACAACATAGTATTTTCATCTTTTTTGTTGTTTTTGCTTGCTTTTTGTTTTCTTTCTCATTTTCTCCCTTTTTGATCTCATTTTTCTTATGGCTTCATGATAATTGTGGAAATATGTATAGAAGAATTGCACATATATTAGATTACTTGCTGTCTGGGGGAAGGGGTGGGAGAAGGGAGAGAGAAAAAAATTGGAACAAAAGGTTTTGCAAGGGTGGATGCTGATAACTATCTTTACATATATTTTGAAAATAAAAAGCTATCATTTTAAAAAATAATAAAAATAAAAAATTAAAGTATTCTTAATTTATGGAATTAAAAAGAATTTTAATAGAATTTAAAAGAATTTTCATAGCATACTACAATAAAAAGATGATTGTAATTGAAACTGCAAATCTATGCACAACTTGCTATTACTTTCAAATATACAACATTGTCATGTAAATGTTTCCCCTTTATTTTCTTCCTCCTCCTCTACCATAGAGAAGGCTACCACTAGACATAAACAGGAATATACATATATATATATATATATATATATACATATATACACATATATATACACACATACAAACACGTGTGTGTATGTATATGTATATGCATATGTACACATGTATATATATATATAGCTATAACACCTACATATATACATATAATATATACCTATATGTATACATACATTTCTATTTGTGTTTAATGGCATGTGGATATATATATATACATATATATATATATATTTGTTATGTAAAATTCTGTGCATATTTCTATTTCTATTTCTTTCTCTGGATGCAGATAGTGTCTTCTTTCATATGTCTGTTAGATTAATTTGGATATTTATAAAAAGCAAAATAATGTGTTTGCTCAGTTATTCTTTTTTTAATTATTTTTTTTTATTTTCAAAATATATGTATACATGATTTTCAACATTCACCATTGCAAAACCTTGTTCTCCAAATTTTTTTCTTGACCTTCTCCTCACTCCCTCCCCTAGATAGCAAGGGATCCAATGCATTAAATATGTGCAATTCTCTTTTATTAAAGCTTTTTATTTTTCAAAACATATGTGTGGACAATTCTTCAACATTAGCCCTTGCAAAACCTTGTGTTCCAATTTTCCCTCCCTTCCCCCATGCCCTCCCCTAGATGACAAGTAGTCCAATGTATAGTAAACCTGGTAAAAATACATGTTAAATTTAATGTATTCATACATATTTGTACAATTATTGTGCTGCATAAGAAAAACCAAATCAAAACAGTAACAAAAAAAGAAAAGAAAAAACAAAATAAAATGCAAACAAGCAACAGCAAAAAAAGAGCGAAAATGCTATGATGTGAACCACATCCAGCTCCCACAGTCCACTCTCTGGGTATAGATGGTTTTCATCACTAAACAATTGAAACTGGTTTGAGTCATCTCATTGTTGAAGAGAGCCTATGTGCAATTCTTCTGTGCATATTTCCACAAATATCATGCTGCACAAGAAAAAAATCAGATCAAAAAGGAGAAAAAATTGAGAAAGAAAACAAAATGCAACAAACAACAATAAAAAAGTGAAAATACTAGGTTGTGATCCACATTCAGTCCCACAGTTCCCTCTGTGTGTAGATGGCTCTCTTCATCACAAGACCATTGGAACTGGGCTGAATCATATTGAAAAGAGCCACGTCTGTCAGAATTGATCATTGTATAATCTTGCTGTTGCTGTGTACTATGTTCTCCTAGTTCTACTCACTTCATTTAGCATTAGTTTATGTCAAGTTTCTCCAGGTCTCTCTGAAATCAACCTTCTAATACATTCATATGCTATAACTTATTTAGTTGTTCTCCAATTGATGGGTATCCACTCTGTTTCCAGTTCCTTGCCACTATAAAAAGGGCTGCCATAAACATTTTTGCACTCATAGGTCCTTTTTCCCTTTTTTATGTTCTCTTTGGGATACAGGCCCAGTAGAGAGACTGCTAGATCAAAGAGTATGCACAGTTTTATAGCCCTTTGGACATAGCTCCAAATTGGTCTCCAGAATAGTTGAATCAGTTCACGACTCTATCAACAATATATCAGTGTCCCAGGTTTCCCATATCCCCTCTAACATTCATTCTTATCTTTTCCTATAACCATCACCAATCTGAGAGGTGGATAGTGGCACTTCAGAGTTGTCTTAATTTGTATTTCTCTGATCAATAATGATTTAGAGCATCTTTTCATATTATTATAAATTATTTTAATGTCTTCATCTGAAAACTGTCTGTTCATATCCTTTGACCATTTATCAATTGGAGAATTGCTTGAATTCTTTTAATTTGAGTCAGTTTTCTATAAATTTTAGAAATGAGGACTTAATCAGAACCCTTGGATGTAAAATTTTCTCCCAATTTTCTGCTTCCCTTCTAATCTTGTTTGCATTGATTTTGTTTATACAAAACCTTTTTACCTTAATAAAATCAAAATAATCCATTTTGTATTCTATAATGTACTTCTTTGGCCACAAATTCCTTGCTTCTCCACAGATCTGAGGGGTATTCTATCTTTTAGTCTTCTAATTTGCTTATAATATCATTCTTCATATCATTTTGACCTTAACTTGATATAGAATGTTAACATGTGGGTCAATATCTAGTCTGTCATACTAATTTCCAATTTTCCAAACAATTTTTGTCAAATAGTGAGTTCTTTCCCAAGAAGCTGGGGTCTTCGGGTTTATCAAATACTGGATTACTATAGTCATTGACTATTGTATCTTGTGAACTTAACCTATTTCACTGATTGTGTTCAATCATTCTTTTCTTCTTTTAATTTTTTAAATTAAAGCTTTTTTTTTTTTTACAAAACATATGCATGGGTAATTTTTCAAAATTGACCCTTGCAAAGCCGTCTGTTCCAAATTATCCCCTCCTTTCTCCCACTCCCTTCCCTAGATGGCAGGAAGTCCAATACATGTTAAATATTTTAAAATACATGTTAAATCCAATATATGTATACATATTTATAAAGTTATCTTGCTATACAAGAAAAATTGGATCAAGAAGAGAAAAAACTGGGAAAGAAAACAAAATGCAAGCAAACAACAACAAAGAGAGTAAGAATGCTGTGTTGTGGTCCATGCTCAGCTCCCATAGTCCTCTCTTTGGGTGTAGATGGCTCTCTTCATCACTAAACAATTGTGTTCAATCATTCTTAAAACAATATTGTTGTCACTGTATACAATGTTCTCTCCATTTTTATTATTTCATTCTTCACCTATGAAGATGAAATTAAAGCAATTATAAGGAGTTATTTTGCCCAATTATATGCCAATAAATTTAATAATATTTTTATAAAACTATAAAGTGCCTAGACTAGCAAAAGAGAAAATAAGAGTATCTAAATGGACCTATTTTAGAAAAAGAAATTGAACAGGCCATAAAGGAGCTTCCTAAGAGAAAAACACCAGGTCAGATGGATTTACAAGTAAATTCTATCAAATATTTAATGATTAACTAATTTCAATATTAAATAAATTATTTGGCATAATAGGTAAAGAAGAGATTGTACGAGTTTTTATATAGTATAGAAGGATATGCTTTTCAAAATTCTTTTACACATAATACCTCACTTGCCTATAGAGGTAGAGTGGTTAAAAGGTCTACTTGGAAGTTAAGAACTCAATTCAAGTCTTACCTGGGATGCATTGGCTTTTAGATTTATCATTATAGACACGTCTCTCTCTCAGTTCACCATTTAACTTTCTAGGATTGTATGTTGCAGACTTGATGCTGGTCTATATTAATAGAATCATGCCCCATACTAAGGAAATCATATTTCTGATTCTCCAAAACAAAATTCTCTAATTCTTTAGAGTAATTGGTATTATCTCTTCATTTAACAGATGAAAAAACTTAAATTCTAAGGAGTTTACTTTATTTTTGAAAAATTGTACAGTATAAATATCTATTTTTAGAGAAATGCAAATGAAAACTCTGAGAAATGACCTTTTAAAATTTAGCAGATTGACTAATGTGACAGGAAAGAAAAATAGTAAGTATTATAGGGGGTATAGAAAAATTAGAATACTGATGCATTATTGGTGGAATTGTGAACTGACTCAACTATTCTGGAGTACAATTTGGAAAGGGCTATAAAACTCTGTATCCCTTTTGACCTAATAATATCACTGTTATGTCTGTATCCCAAAAAAGATAAAAAGGAAGGAATGACCTATTTGCAGCTTTTTTTGTGGTGGCAAAGAATTGGAAATTGAAGTGACCATTAATTGGAGAATGGTTGAACAGATTGTGGTATATGATTGTAATGGAATATTATTGTGCTATTAAAAATGATGAGCAGGCTGATTTCATTAAAAAATAACCTAGAAAGATTTAAATGAACTGATGCAAAGTAAAGTGAACAGAACCAGGAAAACATAGTAAAGTAATACTGTACAATGATCAACTGTGAATGATTTCACTATGATCAGCAAGACAATGATTTAAGAAAATTTCAAAGGACACATGATAAAAAGTGCTATCCATCTCCAAAGAAAAAACTGATGGAGTCTGAATTCAAACTGAAGCATACTTTGAAATATTTTTTTTATTTATTATTTTCCCCCAGTTACATTCAAATTTTAAAAAATTACATTTTAAAAAAATTTTTGAGTTCTATGTTATCTTCCTTATCCTCAACCACAATTAAGAAACCATATGTGAAGTTAAAGCATACTTTTAAAAAAATTATTTTTTTTGTTTTTTCGCCTATATTTTCTTTTACAACTTGATGAACGTGTTATTCTCTTGGTGGTTGTGAGGAAAGGGAGAAAATTTTGAACTCAAAAATTTGAAAAATAAATGTAAAAATGTTTTTGCTTGTAATTGGAAAAAATAAAATGTTAAGAATAAAAAAAATAAGCAAAAGAATTGGATAGAAAAAAATTACACAGCTCGTTAACAATGTATCTGAAATTTATGACCATATTTTATAAGATACTAGAGTCAAAAGTACCTCAAATTCCATCTAGTCTAACCCCCTTATCTTATAAATGAGGATGCTGGGTATAGTGGATAGAATGTCAGACCTAGAGTCAGGAAAACCTTGTTTCAAATCCAGCCTCCAATACTTATAGGCCATGTGATGCTGAGCAAGTCATTTAACCCTGTTTGCCTCATTTCCTCATCTATACATTGAACTGGAGAAAGAAATAGCAAACTACTCCATTATCTTTACCAAGAAAATCCCAAATAGGGTTGCAAAGAGTTAAGACATGACTAAAATGAATAAACAACAGGAACTCTAGTTATTTGCTACCAAGAGCATTTTTTTAATCTGATGCTTATTAACTTCCATTAAGAGCAAATGTTATTGTTGGGAAAGGCAAACAAGATTAAGTGATTTGCTCAGAATCACAAAAGTAGTAGTGTATGAGCTGGATTTGAACCCAGGCTTCCTGATTCCAGCTTCAATGCTCTATCTACTGCACCAAATTGCATTCTGTAAAAAAACTATCTAGGTGATGCTGCTAAGTAGCTACCATATATACAGTGCTTTAAAGTTTGCAAAAACTTTGGAAACATCTCATTTTATCCACAAAATAACCCTGGGTGGTAGGTGTTTTAATTATTCCTATTTAACAAATGAGGAAACTGAGGTGGATAGAGGTTGACTTGTTCAGGATCACACAGCTAGTAAGTGTTTAGGGTCAAATTTGAACTCAGGACTTCTTCAGTTCAGATTCAGCACCCCTTAATATGTCCACAATTAATAAGGCCTTGGCAGGTAATCTCTAGCTCTCAGATATCCTAATTTCATCATCATAGTTGACAAATAGCACTATCAACTTTAATATACCAAAAAATCTGATCAGATTCTGAAATAAAGGTCCCTAATGTTGTGTGTATACATGTGTGTTGTACAGAATTATGAATGAATATATTAGAATTATCATCATTTATTTTGGGAACTATTACATTGGATGACTGTTTCCTGCTATAAAGAAGTTCGACGTCAAGTTTTTCATCACAAATCTAGCATTTTATTCATGCCCCAAAGACTTAGTATTTAGGAAAACCCACAAAACTACCTACTTAGCAGTTTTCCTGGCAAATGTGCTCCAACAAATTGTATAGTTAACTGTCCACATTACAGGAAAATAGTTCCTGGGTATTTGACCAGATCATTCCAGGAAGCAATTGACTACCCTGGGAATAGAAACAAAGTACTTTGGGGAAAATGCTAACTTTTTCAAGCTCCTTGAAGCCATTTACGAAATTACTATTGTGATTCACTAAATGGTACACTAGTCTCAGAGAATTAACACTTTCCAAAGGATCTAACTTGATACCAGGGAGTAACTTGCACATTAAAATCATTGTACAACTAGTGTTTATAGCCTGAATTTACTTAGAGCTGTCCATGAAGAGGAAAACTGGTTTACAGTGACTTCTGTGAGATATAATACCATTAAAAAATGTACTGTACTCATTCATTCAGAAAGCATCTATTAAATACCTATCATATGTCCCGAGCTATGCATGATGGCTTTCCAATGAGAACAGAAGTTTCTTCACAGCAAGGATTATTTAACTTTTCTTTTAAAATTTAAAATGTTATCTAAATTAATTGATTATTTGACTTTTGTCCTTGTGATTCACTTAACATCTGTCTACCTCAGTTTCCTCATCTATAACATAGGAATAATAAAAGCATTTTCTCCCAAGTTTAAGGATAAAATAAGATTAAAAAATCAAAAGCTTTTGCAAACCTTAAATGTGTCTGGCACATTTATTAAAAAGATAAAGATTAATTTGGAACTCAAAACTTAAAAATAACTAAATGTTTAAAAATTGTTTTAATATGTAATGAATTGGAATAAAATATCACTTTTTATGTTTTTATTTTTATTAACAGTTTTTAATACATGCAAAATACGTGCAAAACCCTGTGTGTTTTTCTCCCATCCTTTCCCCCATTTCCCTCCTCTAGACAGCAAACAATCTAATATGTTAAACATGTGCCATTCTTCTATGCATATTTCCACATAAAATATCATTTAGAAAATAAAGATAGATTTTTAAAATACCCAAATAAAAGAGCTCCCGTATTGAAGGAACTCCTATTGTACAAATTTACTTATAGAAATAAAAGCAAAGTAAAGCAAAATAATTTTAGAAGGGAGGCCACTGGCAACTTGGGGGGACAGGAATGAGTCCTAAAAGGCCTTTTGTAGGAAGAGGCAGGGATCTCAGAAGTTTAAGAGGCATTATATTCCTTCATTGATGAGAATTTAAAGGAAGAGGGGGCAGTTTGTTTAAAGACACAGAAATGGAAGAGTAATGTCATGTATGAAGAATAGAAGGTAGAGCAGTTTATCTATAGAGTAGAATGTAAGAAGAAGAATAGGCAGTAAACCTGGAAAAGTAAGCTGATGCCAGATGGTGAAGATCAATCCTAATGCATTGTCTCTGTTAGACGTTTTAAGGGAAGAAAGGGAAGAAAACAACCCTATGTTTGGAGGTCCTAGATTTTGTGAAGTGACCGGCATGTATTTTGTCGAGGTGTGAGTGCTTCAGGCAGTGAACCATAAGATTATTGTGTAGTAGCCACAAACTGCTACAAGGTAAACAGTCTCATAGGGCAACCAAGGCAGAGATAGATAATACAGCAAAAACCTCCTAAGCCAATAATGACAGAGTTGATGATGGAAGGGTATTTTCTAGTGACTCAGGTTAACTACTCACATTGTATTTCTAAACAAAGGTTGTTGAACATCTCCTAAAATGCAACCATATAATCTGGAACAGACAACATTAAAGATTAGATAATGAAGACTGATAAAATTCACAGCTGGAAGTTAACACACAATGTAACATTTTTAGATCCATGTTTCCCTGACACTGGGTTACTAAGTGCTTCAATACTGTATTTAAACAAAGAAATGGAATCAAGGGCCACTCTTTGAAACAGTGCGACCTACTTAATGCTGTGCAATTCAGGTCCTAATGATGTAGTTCTTTTTTGGTTTTGAGCCAAACTGAGCTAGTGGCAATCTCAGCAAGCTATAAGGTACGTTTTCAGTTCTCAAATTACTTGGATGATTGTGATTTTTCAACCTGATATTATTGACAAAATTTAAATGTAGTTTCTTCTCTAAGGGGAGGTCTTTTTTTGGGGGGGAAAGCTACAGGAATTAAAGAGATTGTGCTGGCTATACCAGTCTCTATACTTGAAAGTTAATGAAAGGATGTAGCTGATGCATAACTCTGGGTGACTGTGAATGTAACTTCTTAGTATCCCTAGCTAACTTTCTAAGAATGTAGGTTGTGCAGATTTGCATTCAAAGAGGGGAGTTCCTTCCTAAAAGTTGTCCATACCAATGAAATCAGAGGTCTAGTAAAATAATAATATCAAATGCTAGAAAATATTACCCTAAATATATCTTTTGACTTCATGTTGCACCTAAAGCATAATTTTCTCCTATGTACCAGGCAAGGAAGAAGAAAGTGGTGAAAAGTCAGGAAAACAAAATACTTATCACTTTTTTATTGATAGTACCCTGATTCCTATACCAACCAAAAGGGGAAAATTACATATGAGATGCAAAGAGATGAATTTTTCAATCATTTTGTGGACTTTCCTTCTTTGAACCAATCTTCTCTGCCTCAAGTATACTTAGATGATTGTTAATGGAATCATTGAAGTGATGAAACTTTCAGAGAAATAATATAAGCCAAGAAGCAGGAGAGTGATTTTGGGGGATTCAAGCTTCATTCCACAGAGAGTACCTTGTGCATATGGTAGCAGATGCTTTATTATAACAGACTAAAACTGAAGTCTCTCATAGTACCAGGATTTCCCAGGGTACTTCACTCTGTATGATTACTCTGTGTGAAGACTTGGGACATTTGGGTGAAAAGAGGAACTAGGAAGAAACACTGGCCTTTCAAGAAGAAGTTAAGAGGACTTTATAAGTTTAAATCAAATAGAGATTAACAGCAGAAACATTGTCCCTGATGAGGTGAAAATTGAGGCTTACTGCCCATAGATACTACTTAGATTATTAGTTTTCCATTTTCCAAAGGTGCTGAGTTCTGGGACAAGATCTCTCTTTTTGTCGGTAGCACAAAGGTCTGAGGAGATAGATTCGCCATACTGGAGGAGAGGAAAAGCTTCTAAAAGATATCTATCTAAAAGAATGGTCAATTAATCTTTTGAGTTTTAACCTAAAAGAGATATGGCAGTGCCTGTATTTCTCTTGTCAGCTGAAATAATCAGAAACTTGAAGCAGAAAGATACTCCACAACTGCTTGTCCAGTGGAGCCATACCTGGCTCTATCAGTGACCATGGGACCAGCAAAGTACCATTCATTAGTGCCATGTATTTACCAGTAGGGAGCAAATAATGGTGAGAAAAAAAGCTCTGTTTACTCACCTGACAGAGACTACCCCTTTGGCAATAATTGAATGCTAGATAATAGCAGCAGTAAAGGTAGCACTAAGATGATACTATCATTAACTAATATAATAGAAAAGGAACATGACAAATGCTGTAGGGAATGTGAAAAACTAGGACTAATAATGCATTGTTGATGAACTTGTGAACTAATCCAAACATTTTGGAAAGCAATTTGGAATTATGCCCATTACTGGGCTTTTATCCCAAGAGATAAAGGAAAAAAAGGAAAAACCTTTATGTATAGAAATATTTATAGCAGCTTTTTTTGTGGTGGCAAAAGAATTGGAAACTAAAAGGATACTCATCAACTGGAGAATGGCTGAATAAGTTGTGATATGTGATTGTGATGGGATGCTATTATGCTATAAGAAATGACAATGGAGATGGTTTCAGAAAAAAAAAACCTAGGAAAACCTATATGAATTGATGCAGTGAAGTAAGCAGAGCCGAGAGATCAATGTACACAGTAACAGCAAAATTATAAAGATGAAAAAATATTACAAAGATGATCAACTGCAAAATATTTTATTATTCTGATCAATACAATAATAAAGTCAATTTCAAAAGATTGTTGTTCAGTCATTTCTGTTATGCTGACTCTTTGTGACCCCATTTGGGATTTTCTTGGCAAAAATACTAGAATGCATTTTCTTCTCCAACTCATTTTATATGAGGAACTGAGACATATAGGTTTTAGTGGCTTGGTCAGAGTCATACAATTAAGTGTCTGAAGTCAAATTTGTATTTAGGAAGATGAATATTCTTGCCTTCAGGCCTAGTACTCTATCTTCTGCACCATCTAGTTGCCCATAATTCCAAAGGACTTATGATGAAAAATGCTATCTGCATAAGGTAGATAAGAAGAAAGATGCTATCTGCATCTAGAAAAAGAACTGATAAATAGATTTTATGTATCTATTTTTTTTATCTAATGGTAGGGAGTAAGAAGGGAAGGAAAAAAAAGAAAAAAAGGAAGGGGAAAAGGAAAAAAAATTACATAATTATATTATACATTTGAAAAGAATAGGCAGGTTGTGCATAGTAGATTCACAGTTTCATGAGTCATCATATTTTTATTGTTACTATATTATAAAAATGCTTGATTTATTCTAAAAATTAAAAATTAAATAATAAAATAAAAATTTTAAATGCTGTCCATCTCCAGAGAAAGAACTGATGATCTCTGAGTATAAATTGAAACATAATTTTTTACTTTATTTTTCTCAATTTTGTTTTGCAAGATGGCTAAAAAGTAAATATGTTTTGTATAATCTCACATGAATAACTAACATCAGATTGCTTGCTTTCTCAACAGATGAGGAGAGAATTTGGAATTCAAAATTGTGAAAAACAAAAAAGAATGCAAAAATTAATTATAATTAATTTTGGGGAAAAAACCACAGATGACATTACTAGAAAAATTAATAGTTCTTGGGTGTCAGAAGTATGCATCACCTCTCTACAGGGATCCTGCAGCTAAATTTATATACCACTCTTTATGCATGTCCGGGCCACATGTATTCCTTAAGGGTAGGCCTTTAGACATGTTTTTAAGTGTGTGCACTCTTACTACTGTATACCTGTGTACTGTGGGAGAGAATATACAAGGCTCATGGGGAAAATGTTCAATTGTCGTATTCCTTTGTCATATTCCTTATTGCTCTAAATGCCTTTTTAAAAATTGTATCCTTTGATTCATATAAGTAGACATTTTGATGGGCAATTGTAAGACATGATTTTTCAGTAACTGAGAACCCAAGTTCAGAGAAGAAGACCTTAAACCTGGAGCAATTTGACTAGGAGAAATAGTAAATTAGCAAGTTCCCCTTCCAGGTATTACATGTGAAATAAATGGAATTTGTATTTAGTACCCCAAACTTTCCTTTTCTGCATCATTTTCCTTCTTTCCCTTTCTTGTCTCTCCCAGCATTCCCAACATAGTATTTTCCTGCTTCACCTAACAATTAAGGAAAGGGATTTGGTATACTAGTCAAAGAAGGAAAATAGGACTAGTGTTGACTGACTGAAGAGAATTTGAGCATCAAGCTATATTATTAGGGCAAGGAATGGATTATTATGGATTAAGTTGTCCAAAATCATACAACTCAATTAAAAGTCTACTTTGCTTATTGTATGAAGCTGGCTAGCCTTTGTTAGAACTATATGAAGCAGAGAGTTGTTGCTCCAGAACCTCTCTAGCAGAATTCTCTGATATCCAACATAACTCACTTAACAAGAAAAAAGCAACGTGAAACAACAAAGATTGACATAAACAGAAGGGAGGCAAATTCTCTATCCATTCTCACCTTCTCCCTTAACCTTTCCTTACACAAACACACATACACACACACACACACACACACACACACACACACACACACACACACACAGACATCCTGTTTGTTTTTTTTGACAAACTGACTTTTACTTCTCATAGGTCAAAGAATCATAGAATCAGAATGATAATGTGTTGTGGCTGACAATAAATTAGTGCAAATGATAAAGAGGAAGTTCAAATTGAAATGGAAATGATTCAGTTCCAGACATGGGGCTGTTATACTCTCCAGGTTTCACAGACATACAGTAATGAGGTCAGCACAATGGTTCTGTAGACCTAGTTTGTAATCAGTCTATTACCTCTCCTCTCCCACACTTTGCTTCAGAGCCTCCCAAACACTGAGCCAGCTCTGGCAATGTATGTGTCAATCTCATTATGGATGTGTACATCTCTGGAAAGTACTTCCTAGATCAGCAATTAAAACTTCACCATTTACTGTAAGTTCCACATGTGGATGGTGTGGTGCTGGCTGATAGTGTACCTGTGTTTTCTTGGTGTTAATTGTTAGGTCAAAAGTGGCATAAGCAGCAGAGAATCAATTGCATATCAGCTTCTGAGGGTACATTGAGTGTACAATCATCTGCAAACAAAAAAATCAGGTACCAATACTCCCTCTGCTTTAGTTTTGGCTTGTAGCCTTTTCAAGTTGAAGAATTTACCATTCTAGATATGTAGTCTTCAAGAAAATTACTTCACCTTTTTAAACCTACATAGGATTTCTTTATCTGTAAAATGAAGGAGATAGATTAAATAATCTCTGATGCACCTTCTAGCTTTAATATTCTCACACACTATTTTAGTTTGATTTTTTGCTTCATAACAATGATTTCATTGGTGAAGGGAATATCCAGTTTGAAAATTACCTCAACTAATGTGAGTTAGAAATTCCTTTGTAATTCATAATTTTAAGGATTTCCTTGGGGTGCTGAAAAATTGATTAGCTTGCCTATGATATTATAACTATTATGTGTCAGAGGCAAAATCTGAACATTGCTCTTTCTTATTTCATTTGGGCAGTTAGATGGCATAGTAGAGAGTGCACCGGGCCTGGAATCAGGAAAACTCACCTTCAAATTTGGCCTCAGATTAGCGATGTGACCAGAGGCAAGGCAAGTCACTTAACCCTGTTTGTCTTAGTTTCCCCATCTTAAAAATGAGCTGGAGAAAGAAATGGCAAGCCACTCCTATCTTTGCCAAATGGGATCATGAAGTATCAGAAACAACTGAACAACTTCCGGATTTCAAGGCTGATTTTCCCTATACAAAGGAGGACACATTTCTATAAAGCAATGAAAGAAAAAGAGGCAATTCTAGACCATCTTGTGGACCATAGCAAATCTGTTTATTCATCTAGCTTACTGACCCCAGGGAATTCTTCTAGGTGCAAAGTAACTCTCTTATTGACCATAGAAAAGAATATCTAAAACCTCAGACTCTTCTACAGTGAGTGAGAGAAATGAGGGTTAAAGACCTGAATGGAGAAATAATTGTACATATCCATTTACATTGTGAAGCATAAACTTGAAACTTCTATTTTTGAGGTGGGGGAAAAAGCCATGATCTGTTTGGCCTTTTCCTGTTCATTTTTCATTGTCTCTGCCTTTCTTCTCCAGTCCTTAGAATGCTGCCACAAAGCATTTTACTAGTTATCTGATTGTCATCCTATTTAACATGTTCCGTGGTCTGCTGGCTGATGATAGTTTAAGCGGGATTTAATTGGTAACATATTGTCGATTGAATTAAGTGCCATATGATACAGATTTAAACCATGGTAATTTTTCCATAAAGAAAAATCTGTCAACAGACTACAGCAGAGAAACAGCTATAAATCAAATTGTCATGTTTATTAGTTATTGCAGGAATCTAGTTGTCTTGTATTCATTATAGTCCCTTTTTTAGCACCTATAAAAGCTATAAAGAGGAATATTTGCGCTAGGTGCTTTTTAATAGGTTTATATTTGTATACAGACACCTGCTTGTATTTTAATCATGTGAAAATGGTAGCATTTTATAGCAAGAAAGTCTGCACTTTTATTGTTTTTCTAAATGATGAAAAAATGTTTTTGCAAAACAACATTTTAAAACATTGAGAACCTTTGACATTTGGGAATTTTTCCTCATTTTACTTGCTTTTTTACTAAAAGGGGATTTCAATGTTTTTCAGAGTCATCTTTATTAAGTGTAGTGTAACATTTCTTTTTGTTTTTCTCAAGTGAAGAAAGTAGTATAAACAGATTTGGAGCTTTCATAGGTAGTTTTTAGGTGTTCAAGATCTTCTTCAACCTGATACCAGTCTATTACTCATTTCCAAATGTTTTATGCTTCAAACTACAAGATTCTATACCCCTAGAAATGGATCTCCCCTCTCTCCTCTGTGACTTTGTTCATTTTCTTTCCTTTACCAGGAATGTCCTCCCTTCCTTTTTTGAATTCTTACATATCCTTTAAGCATCATCTCAATATCTTATAAATCTTTCTTCCTGACGCCCAAATGACCTCTCCCAGACATCATCTAGAATTTTATCTTGTAACTCTTTAAGACACTTACTAGATAATCATGATATATTGTTTACCAAATTTATCTGTTGATCTTACCATCCTCCTAAGCTTTTTTTGAGGCAACTAGGTGACACAATTGATAGAGTGTGTTCAAGATGATTGTAAAATATAAAATAAAAGTAGAAACCCAAATGAGAATCCTCAGTTATCCATGAAGGCTGTAAATGTTTAAATTAATTAGAAATGGGGAGATTTTAATTAATTGTTTCAACTTTATGAATGGATGCAGTAATTAGTTGGTTTAGTGATTAGAGCACTGGACTTGGAGTCAAGAAGACTCATCTTATTGAGTTCAAATCTAATTGCAGACATGTACGGTGTGCCTCAGTTTCCTCATCTATAAAATGTCAAACTACTGCAGTATCAGTAAGAAAATCCCAAATGGGGTCATGAAGAGTCAGACATGACTGAATAACAAAGAAATTTACCTAACTTTATATTGCCCCCATCACATAACATACATGGCTCTGAACACTAGAGGTATTTAATAAAATTTTTTGAGTTGCCAATTAATATTTGTGCCTACATATGTGCATATACAATAATGTCATGTGACATAAAATAATGTTGTTTTTTATTTTAATGTACATAAGAAATGCATAATCAACCATAAAGATTTTGAAGAACTAATTTAAAAATCAATGTTCATTCATTTAAAAATGATAAATTTTGGTACATAAATGCAATGGAAAATTATAGTATTATAAGAAATAATAAATATAATGAAATACAGAGAAGCACGGTAAAATCTACATGAACTGATGTGGATTGGAATAAGCAGAGCCAAGAAAATAATACACTCAATGACTACAATAATGTAAAAGGAAATAACATTAATAAAATAATAAAAAATGATTATGTAAAATTACAAAGTACAAGCATGGCTCCAAAAAAAGAGAAAAGCAGAGATCTCTCTACTCATTTTCAGAGATAGGGCATATGATATTCACAGATGTTGCATATATTTTAAGTTCTTTCATATATTGATCAATTTTGTTGATTTTTTTAAAAAAAAATCTTTATTATAAGGAGTGACTGAGAAGGGGAAGAAAAGGGATAGAAATGATTTTGGGAATGTAAAAATAAAAGATATCAAAACAAATTTATTTTAAAAAATAAATCAAAAGCAAGCTAAACTTGTGTGTATGTGCGCCTGCTGAGGCAATCAGGGTTAAGTAACTTGCCCAGCATCACCCAGCTAGGAAATGTTAAATGTCTGAGACCAAATTTGAACTCAGGTCCTCCTGACTTCAGGGCTGATGCTCTCTCCACGGCACCACCTAGCTGCCCCTGAAATAGTTACTTTTAAACTGTTATCATTATATCATAAAGCCAAGGTTAGCAACTGCTTCTGTTCAGGCACAGTTGCCTTAAAATGCTTCATATTTATATAAAACGATATTTTTTTTCCAAAACACTTTCCCCCCATAACAACTCTGTAAGAGAATTGATGGAGGCACTCTTATCTCTAGCTTGCAGGTAAGGAAGTAAAGGCTCAGATGTTCCTTAACTTGCTGACCATCATACAACTAAGCAAGGATCAAGCCGGACCCCAAATCCAGGTCTCTTAATTGCAAGTTCAATGGTTATTTACATTCCTCCCTACTATTCCATGTTGTATTTCTTCAATAACTTAATTGTTGATCCTAAAAATATAAACAGGATTACAGTGAATGACTTTGTTGTTTGTCCTTGCTCTGGACATTGGCTGAGACTTGGTCTTTAGCTTTAGCATACATGAAAAACTGCTGTACTAAGAATATGGGGTGCCCCAAAAGTCTTAGTGCTGTTTTAAACTTTAATAACTTAAAATCCCACAGACACTTTTGGGATGCCCTCTATAAAAATGAGGTCACTGATCCAATATATTCATATTCACTGGGGATGACGCCAACTACTCCTAGGTGTGCTGGCCTAAAGTCTTGGTGCCTCCTGCAATTTAGAGGTGGAGAGAACAAACAGTGTTTTGCAACAGTGTAATGGTTTGCAGTGAAGCATCTATATATTCTTTTTACCAACTAAGCATGGTATCTGGTACATAATCAGCACTTAGAAGATGTTCAATACCATGCATTTATTTATTTATTTTTCATTTAACAAGCATTTACTTTTTCTCTCTGTCCTCTCTTCCCACTTAGTGACAAAGAACTGAAAATTAAGGGGGTGTCCATCAATTGGGAAATGGTTAAACAAATTATAGTATATAGTATAAGTAAAAGTATATTATACATATGTAATAGTATACTATTGTGCTGAAAGAAATGTCAAAAGGGATAGTTTCAGTGCAACATCATACATTTATAATATTCTGTATATGTTTGTTTATCTGTTGCTGATGTGTTACAATATAATCTGCCCTTATAAACAAGATCAAGAGGCAGTAACCCTGGCCCCAGATAGCTTTTAGAGAATGTTCTTTTAGGAAATAATGTGATCTGTTTCTGAGAGGATGGATAGTTTAATCCATACCCATCTGGACTTAATTAGCTTGGCTAGATATGGCTTCAGATATAGATACAAATATATGCACCTTTGGCAATGAAGGTATATCAAGTCACATTTTAATCATGTTCAACCCTGTGGCAATTTAACCCTATTTTATTAAGTGCTTACTGTGTGCTAGGCACTAAGGATACAATTGTAAAATATATACTTAATACTTAAAAATACTTAATACTTAAAAGTTAGCAAAGTCTTTCCCTATTGCTCATTCCCATGCTGATCATGCCTCCCCTATTCCACAGTTCATATTTTTATTTATTTGGAGATCAAAATGATTTGTTCTCAAATATTTCAGTTTCTAGTTATAGTGGATTTGAGACCTCCTGTGAACTTTATGAACTCAGTACTGAAACAACATGATCCAGAGATCTCATTCCCACATAATAGTAGTTAAAATGATTGATGGGTACCCACCCATTCAGGCCAGATCGGTTATCTAAGAGACAAAATTTCTGATGATCCTAGTAGGGAAAGAAGCACAAGTTCAAGAAATGTATATTGTGTGTCTGTGTAGCAAATAAGAAATCCAGTGTTCTTTGATTCTGGAGTATGAGGAGGAATAAAGTGTAAGGAGATTGTCATCGTATCTCACTGATTCTCTGATATGGTATCATATGGTAAGGAATATCATATGGATATGGTAAGGGAACAAGCATTTATTAAATGACTACTATGTGTGGACACTGTGCCAAGTGCTTTATTTCAATATTAGCTCATTTGATTCTCACAATAACTCTGTGAGGTAGATATTATTATGATCTCCATTTTACAATTGAGGAAGCTGAGGCAGAGGTTAAATGGCCTGAGATCACATAGTAAATGTCTGAGGCCAGATTTTAGCTTAGACCTTCCTAATTCCAGATCCAGCACTCAATCTGTTGCACCACTTAGCTATTTCTAATGAGAGAGATGCATTTAATGATCTAAAGAATGTGTTCACCTTAATCCCTATCTTAGTACATCTAGATCTGCAAAAACATTCATCCTGAAGACCCAGAAGTCAGTATTACAGTGAGGTCTGTTCTTTCTCAGAACACATCATGCCCTTCATGTCCCAGCTTTGTGTATTTCTACAAGTTGACTACTATAGAAGTTTATGAAAGATATTTCATGCTGCCAGGGCCACAAGAGACACCACCTCAAAGGTCTGTGGTAATAACTAAACATTGTTCACATTCACCATAAGAACTTAGAGCACCTTTGAATTTCCTGGCAGCTCAATCCACTTTTCAATAGGTTCAATTTAGATATCACCCATATACCTAGACACTCTGAACTACAGAAGATGCCCTATTGTACAAAACCTGACTTGGACCACCTGGCTTGTCACTCCAAAAGGCCAATCTACATAGTATAAATACTGCAGCCGCTAGATCTCAACAATTACTACATTAAACTTCATCCACCAATAGCAGGTATGCACATTTAGTCGTTGTTCAGTCATGTTTAACTCTTCATGATTCCATTTGGGATTTTCTTCTCAATGTTATTACAGTGGTTTGTCATTCCCATCCACAGGTTATTTTACAGATACAGAAACTGAAGCAAACAGGATTAAGTGACTTGCCACGATCATACAGCCAGTATGTGTCTGAGGCCAGATGTGAATTTAGGAAGATGAATCTTCCTGACTTCAGGCTTTATCCATTGTGTCAACTGGCTGCCCAGATATAGGTATACTCAGAGCCAATTATTCCCCTTTTAAGCAAAAAGATCATCCTCACTCAAAGAAGAGTCATATGTGGTATACTTCTAGACCTGTTCATACCTGTATATTCCTGATTAAGATCTAAGAGCAGCACATCAGCTTTACCATGACAACCACATGGAAAACTATGGAGGGCTTATTCACGATCCTATACTTGAATTGTAGTGATAATATATAAGGTACTATTATGTCTACTGGCATAGCTAATCATGCAATAAATAATAGTTAGATCAAAAACCACTGGGCTAATTAGCAGGCTTACTTCCACTCTTGAAAAGTAGATCTCAGCCATGATTAGTAGCAACCCTTCTTGTAGGGGTGTGATGCCATCTTGGTGAAGATAGATATGTTAACCAATATGGCTTACTTTCTCCCTTATACTGGGTAATCTGCCATAAGGTCACCAATCTATTCATGCAGAAAATCTTGCAGCTCCACAGTTTTCCTCCTCATGTAATTTCAGTGAATCAATAAACACTTATTAAGTGCCTATGTGTCAGGCATGTGCTAAGTGTTGGGGATAAAGAAGGTTAAATGTAGTCTCTGTCCTCAAAGAATTTACAACTTAATGGAGAAGACAATATACAACTACTTCCATTTTCCAAACTTTCTATTAGGGTGACCAAGGTTACCACATATTTTGAAACTTCTTTACAAGTAAAGATTCATTTTTCTATGGCATATCACAGAAGAGTGGTATATTTTAGTGGGAAGGTGTAACATATTAACAGAAATCTAAAATACAATTTCTATTGCTATACATCCTACTATCAAAATGACTAAGACACCCCAACTGTCTACTCTAGAATTCAGTTAAAATAATTTGGTTCATTTGTCCAAGACAACTCTCCTCTATGTTAACTATGATTTCACCAACAGGATTCTTTTTTTCTCCCTTTACCTGCCTTGTGTAATTCAATTCCCAGAGTCAATAACTATGATATTGGAGAGCTGCAGGCTCTCAGGCTGAGCTGTAGTGTGTCCTAATGGTAGCCCAAATGTCATGCAATAGGCTGACCATCATTATACTCTCAGAGAGCCCTAGAGAGTAGGAAACCGATCTCCCTATTTCCCCATAAACCTCAAACCAGCAGACCTCCCAGAATACTAGCACAAAGGGACAAGATACCCTTTCCCATGAATCAAGGACTTAGTGTAATGGCCTCCCAGCTGGGTCTTTTGTCATAGTACTTCTTCCCCATATACTGCAAGTCTTTGTTATAATAGGCTTGTCTTCCTTGAGCTGTATCCTGAATCTTCACTTCTAAGTCTAGTACCAATTTACAATTACCAGTATAATTGGAAATGGAAAAAAGAATGCGCTGTTCTGTTCAGGATCTTCTCAACTCATGGAGGTTACAGGAATATTTTTAGTACCAAATGGCCTGAGGAAAATACAAGGGAGCCAGTACATAATGTGCATCCTCAGAACTGGCATAGTCCTTCCATCAATATTATTCGATACAGCTTTGGCCCAGGGGTCTAAACAGGTGTTACTGGGGGAAATACTGAGCTGAGGAAAGAGCCAAAGAAAATGTTCTAAGAAGACTTAAGGGAGAAGGAGCATGCTTTAATGGAAAGCTTTTATTTCTCCATGAACTATCATCTAGATAACTTTGATATAAGAGAGCTATAGTTCCTCACTCACTTTCTGGAATTGTTCTTAACCAAGATTGTATAGGATGAAAAGGTTTTCTTTTTTTACATTATAAATGTGATTATTCTTCAGAGAAGAAAAGCCCATTTCCTTAGGGGAAGGCCAGGATCACTAGCTACTTATGGCATAGTCCTCTTATATTTTAATATTATCTTAGGTCTCATCTACTGTTGCATCCTGCTTTCCTTATAGCATTTAGCTTTGTTGTAAGAATATAGGGGATTAGTAGGTGCATGCATGTATATATGTGTATGTGCCTGTGTGTCTATCTGTGGCAAGCAGCGGATGAGAAAAGGGGACAATACAAAAAGGAGGTTTCTGCAAGCATTCAGAAAAGCAGGCACCCAAAGGGAGCCCTTGGAAATGTAGGTTTCAAAGATGCTTTTACACTCTTGGTAGGTGACATGATGTTACAGAGCATGCCTATCATCCCAAAGAAAAATTGCTGCATGATCCTCGCTGCAATTCATGAACATGACATACAGCAGTCACTGCCGCAGCAATATAATGTTTATGGGCAGTAGCAAATAGAGAGGAAAGAGACATGAACATAATTACAGAGAAACTCACTTGCATGCTAGTATCATTTACCAAGGAGTAAGTTGCATACAAGTGAATTTGCATACAAATGAGTTGCTGACAGAACAATAACTGGACAGTGATAAGACCTCACACACTTATTAAAGTCTGTCATTATGTGCAAAAAAAAAAAAAAAGCATCATGTAAGTTTAAATGTTGATCATCACTAATCCAAATCTTAAATAGGGTTCTAGTTAAATTTGAAAGTGTAACATCTTCACAATTCAGAATGTTAAAGCATGTTTTCTTAAAAAGTAATGCCTTAACACTGAGTTCTGGGAAGTTTTACATGTAAATTTGAAAATTGGAATGGGTGTAGGTAGTCATATATACATATTATTATACATGTAAGTTATAACACTATAGAAGCAGCATGGAGCGTTGGACAGAGAATTGTCTTCAGAGTCAGGAAGACAATAAGGAGAGGGAGAGGGACAGAGGGGAGGAAAGGGGGAAAAAAGGAGAGGAAAGAGGGAGAAGGAAAAGAAAAAGGAGTGGGGGATTGGGGAAAGAAAAGCAAAGAGGGAGAGAGGGGAAAGAGAGAGAAAGACAGAGAGAGAGAAAGAGAAGGGGGACAGAATAGATGATACTAGTACTCTCTCCTTCGTCCTGTGTCTATCAGTCTGTCTCTCTGTATACACACACACACACACACACACACACACACAGAAGATAAGGAAAAGCTTTTCTTGTTGAATTGCTGAATTGAAACTGTTGTTGTTGAATTTGGAGTTTTCCTGGCAAAGATACTAGAGTGGTTTGCCATTTCCTTCTCCAGGTCATTTTAACAGATGAGGAAACTGAGGCAAACAGGATTAAGTGACTTGCTCAGGATCACACAGCTACTATATATCTGAGGCTGGCTCATGGAGAGGTATGTTCCTCATTCCAAGCCCAGTGCTTTATTCACTGTATCACTTAGCAGCCCAAGGAAGGTCTAAACCTATGATTTTACTGTTAAAGGTACGTTCCAGTTGGGGAGACTCCCCCCCACTGATTGGGGGGGGGGAGGCGTCATACAGTTAGTCTGTGCCACAGACTCAAACCCAACACTCTGATTGAGGCTGATTCTACATTCTTTATTTGTGCTTTAAAAAAAAAAAAATTTAAACAAACCAAAAAGAGATTGCGTAAGATAGCATCTAAATCACTAAAGACTTCATAGGGTTCTCTGAGACCAGAAGTCTCGTTCTTTAGTCTTGCCCTTGATAGTCTCATCTAGTGAAGCTCTAAAGCACGTACTTCTCTTTGACTAGAAGATTTGCAATGAAAAGAGAGGGAATGAAGTAGGATATAAACTGAGCTATATATCACTTCACTGGTTAACATTGTAGAAGTGGTATTATCTGTGAGATCATTTATGGAATCATCTAGGGAAGGAAGGACAATTTTGTTGCTGGAAAACATTCTTTGGCATTTTGAGATCAACTTATATAACCAATCATGCAGATTTGTATGTCTTATAAGGCTTGTGTGCCTACAACATGTGGATGCTTAGAACAGAGTGAACCAAAGACATTAAAAGTTCCCTGGTCTCCCTGAACTAATAAGGCATTTTTATAAATAAAAAATGAGATGTCCAAAGGAATATTCACTGCCCACAGTTTCTTACTGTAACATAATTCTAATTTTTATTAGAATTATCAGCTCCTTTCTCTTCTTTTGTTATCTACAATAGCACTCTCTGGTCCCTTTTCCTATGTCCAACAGATTAGCTGAGATATATATCCTTTCAAATAATAATTACAATGTATTTGCCTTTTAAGTCTGAATGATTCAGTCTTCTAAATAATAATAATTCTAAAGACTGAGCCTATCTGAAATTAAAAAGCAAATTGGGACATATTAGGCCAAACACATATTTGTCTGGTAATAGGCAGGATTCCATTTTCCAGGAAATATAGTAGCTATGTCATTATATTAGCAGGTAAGTTTTTTTGGGGGGGGTTTCAGTTGAGACTATATCACTACACATACACTTGAATTATTTCAGGAAATAACATTTTTCTCACTCTCCCCATACTTACTTCACTAGTAAATATAGTATATCTCATTTTGTAAGGGCTACAAGAAGTCAAGGAACCTTCTTGTAAAATGATTCCCAGTCATATTCTCATTAGTTTCTTCTTGTTACCATTTAGACAAGTTTCTTTTCAATTATATTATTTGCATTATTATCCCATAAAAATGTGCACATCCAGAGGGAAACTCTGCCATTGACCCAGAAGTCTTAAACTGTCAGTGGTGTTGTATGGATTTCAACAGTGCATAATTAATGGCATAATTCTCAAGTCATGTTTTCCTTTGCAAAGACTGGCAAGTAGGCAAGGAAGAGGAAAATGGAGGAAGTATAGAGGAAGGGATAAAGAGGAGGAAAGAAAGGAGGAGGAAAGAGAGAATCAGAAAGAAACAGAGGAATAAAGATACAAAGTGAGATACAATGATAGAGATAGAGATATTAGAGAAAAGCCATTCTAAGTAGGTTTTAATTTTAGGGCCTGTGTTCCACATATTTTGAACACATAGCTGGTTTATTTCAGCAGAAAAGAAGCTGCCTTTCAGTTTTTCTGGAAACATGTGTAAACCAGGTAGGGATCCAAATGAAAAGCTGAGAACTTCTCTCATGCCCACTTAGCCTAACTGTTTTTTTTAAGATTGAGTTGCTCATCCAAGCATGTGTAGTTGATTCATATTTCAGAGAATAGAGATTTCATAATCACTTCCCAAGGACATTTTGGTCTTCAATACTCAACAAACCAAAGTGGATTTTAAAAATTGTTTTGAGTTGTTCTTTCCATGAAGTACATTTTTAATGCTAAACCTTGAGTTGAAAAGTATGAATCTGGGGTGTATGGGAAGTGCTTATTATAGGCATAAAATCTGAAAGTTAGTAATTATTTGCATATCTAGTTTACTGGAAATGTGACTCCCCGCGCCCCCCCCCCCCCGCCAAAATACTACATTGGGTGATGATATCCAAATGATTTTATTATCTTCAAACTAAATTTTATACATTTCTTGGCTAAAATGAGTTTGGCCCTCTTAAAAAACCCAAGACATCTTCAACAAGAAAAATAACTATAATAAGAATTTATATTTTATATTGCTTTCTTATAATACCATTCCTACTACTTTTAACTTTATTCTGAATAATAGTTACTGATGGTAAAGCCATGGCAGAGTTAGATGTGTTTGTATTATACATGAGAGAAAAAGCTCCGAGAGTGGAACTCCCCCACTCAAGAAATAGTAGCAGCCAAACACAGATAGATAGCATGTGATAGAAGCTGGCATGTGCCTGCACACCAGGCCATAGAGAGAAGAACACATTGTTCCTAAGCCCCAAGGTGGGGGGTGGGTAGAAGGGAAATTTTGAGTTCTGAAGCAGTGTTATGCTAGAATATAATTTTCTACTCAAAAAGGGAGCTTTGTTGAGCAGTATTGAAACAGAGGATTGCCTCATGAGTAACTTCAATCCCCAAATTCCTTTTGGGGATCAAACTTTGAAGAGGGAAATTATCTGAGTCTGTAGAGAGAGGAGATAACTCATGTAGCTCCTGAAAAGTATTTAGCATTTTAGAAAGAAGAAGGTCACCCACATCATTTCTGAGCAGCATCCTTTTTAGAGAACAAAGTCATAATAGTAAAGGAAGTAAAGAAATCTGCACCTTGATATCCCCCATCCCTTATAGTGAGTTATAAGACAATGCAGATCCAAAGGGAAGGTGGCTGCTGAAGCAGTCTTTAGATTGTGTTGCTATAAATGTTGGGGGCATCAAATTTAAATTAATGTAAGATTTGGTTTTATGTTGGAGATCTTGAGAAAGTAGGGGATGTGGCCAAATTCCTAGCATAAAATTGGAATATTCTAGAATTACAGAAGGGACACTTAGAAATTTATTCTAATCTCCTTGAGTTGCAAATGAGGAACCAGATCTAAACATGTTGAATGATTTACCCAAGATTGTGCACTTAACTGGAAGTAGAGTTTGGACTGAAGCTTTAGTCTCCTCTCAGTTGAGGGGACTATTCTTCACCACCTTATACACTGATCAAATGAAATTATTTTTTTGAAGTATTAAACAATCCTAAAGCATACATGCATGTACACAAACATTTTTAATATATTATTATTGTTGTTGTTGCCATCTTATATTCAGTGGAGTCCCTATGAATCAAGTCACATTCTGCTATTGTTTGTTAATATATAACGTTTATCAGACTGATATAGGAATGGAAAAATTGAATCTAAGTGTTGGAATTTAAGTTCATCTTCTGTAAGCACATTGAAAGCAACTTTGGCAGTGTAGAAAATGACTAGAGTGTTAGGTATTTTACCCTCTCCTCACATGGTTTTGATTTTTTCTGCAGTATCTCTATGTTTTGAAAGCTTTTCCTTTCATGTAGTTTTGAGATTGTGAATATTCAGTATGGTAACATCTATTACACACATTGTTATATCTAGGCAATTGTGGGAAACAGGCTCATTTGTTGAATTTGGGGGGATGTTTTGGGATTGTATTTGTCATATAGGGGTATGTCATCTATAGTTTATGATGAATAATGATCTTTTGGTTTAATTTCTGACTATTTGATCACATATTTCTAAATATCTATTAGATACCAAAATTTCACAAGCTAACAGAGTTGGATTGTACAGTACCATTTCCTTGCAAAATTGGCATCAAACAACAAGTCTAGGTTCCTTAAGATTGGTCTTTCTATAATTTCCAGGAGCAGTAATCCTTTCTTTTATCTTTATCAGAAACCACTCCATTTTTTCACATATCTGCATGATAGCCATTTGCTAAATATTTCTTTGTACACATACTTTTGTTGGGGTTTGGGCATAGACCTCCCTGGAGGACCTTTGATTTCACTCTTGGACCTCAGTCATTTCATAGGCTTCAGCCAGAGGTAAGCCATATTAAATCCCAGAAGTACTTATTTGTGACCAAATTTTCTATTATTTTGGGAAGCAGTGTATGGTCCAGAAACATTTCTGTACATTTTAAAGCAGTTTATCATGTGATCAGAGAACAGTTATCAGTTCTCCTACCCTTTTTTTGAAAAGAAGTGTCAATCTTTTTATACTTGCCCTGGGGTGATAGACTCTATATTTTATTAATATTGAATAGGAACTTTGTATACTAAATCCAAAGCTGTCTATCTCACTGTTCCAAAAGTATATGTCAACACAGGTAATGTTATTGTCCTCTTTATCATCACTCACAGAAAGCACACCATCTCTCAACTCTGAATTTTTACTGATTGTCTCTCACATCCTCATCTCCATCTTCTGACCTCCTTTGGGTCACAGCTAAAATCCTACTTTACACATTTACACCTTTATCTGCCTAAATTCTAGCACCTTCCCTCTAAGATCATTTCCAGTTTAGCATGTCTATATATTGTTTCTTTAATTGTTTAAATGTTGTTTCCTCTATTAAACTGAGTTCCATGAGATCTTTTGTTTTATCCTCAGTAAGTACTGAGCTCTATGCCTAGGAGATATTATGTTCTTATTAAATACTTGTTGGCCTGATTTGGCACTGTTATAATATTATTATTAGAAAGTTGCCCTGGGTATGGAGAGACTAAATGATTTGCCCATCATCATACATCTAGTATATGTGAGAAAAAGACAAATCCAGATCTTCCTGACTCCAAGACACTCTATCCACTATTGCCATAGGATCTCTTGGAGAGATAAATGATCTTATATATGATTAAAAAAAATCTGCATAACTTCATTGAAAATCTGTTCTGTTTTGTTTGCTGGTTTTAAATGATTCAAAAGAAGAAAAGACCCTGGTCCCTTTAAGAAGTCAAGCCATGAAATGACTCAATCTGGAGAAGTGTGGAGAGAGTTATAGATCAGTTTGTTGGGTGCCACCATTTTGAGAACAGCAGCCGTGCAGAGCAGGAGGAGACAGAGCACAAGTATTTACTGGACAATGTTGGCAGAGACAAATTAAGAGCAGTTATTGCTCATGGAGTAGCAGGAAGTCATTAAGGAGACATGTAATGTCTTTTGCTTCAGGAAAACATGGCAGCAGACTGAGAGAGATGGGTCCAGAATCATGAAAAGATTCTGAGGAAGGTTGGAAGTGAAAGTAAAATATCAACATTTTTAAATACAAAGGATAGCAAATGTTTTCATAAGTAGGACTTAAATAGTTAAATAGGGAAAGGCTATTTAATTTGTAATAAAGAGCATCATGTCCTGACAAATGTGGAAATGTGTTTAGAAGAATTGCATGAATTTAACCTTTATTAGATTGCTTGCTGTCTTGGGAGGTGGGGGAGAGGGGGAGAAAAATTTGGAACACTAGGTTTTGCAAAGGTGAATGTTGAAAACTATTTTTGCATGTGTTTGGAAAAATAAAATATTATTTAAAAAAAAAGAATAACATGTCTCACCTGCTCCCATTCAAAGTCTTTTAATTGATTTACTAGATAAACAAGATGAAGTAATTCCTATTTTAGTGTATTATTTTATGAGTTTTTAAAGGCAAATTCTGCAATACTGCATAAAATCCCAGTCCAAGGTCAATTTCAAGTGTATGATGAATAACTCATAGTTATGTTCTTAATTTAAATGGTTGATTTTCACCTGCCCACTGATGGAAAGAATTCTTGTTGTGGGCAGCTCCAAAAGAGACATTTTGTAATGAGGTCAAGAAAAATAGAATACATGTCTAAAGTTGTTGATACATATTGATACATTCTGGTTTTATATTCAATTTTAGCCTCTGCATCAAAACATAGAGCGTACCTACAGATATACTTTTGATAAGTGTGTATATTAAATGTTTGCTGATATGTGTAGTGGTTTATTCTCAAAGACATCTGTAATCTTGATTTAATAGTTCCCTCCAACAATGCAGAGTGCAATTCATCAACACCTGCTCATCCTAAGTGATTCTTATCTACTTCTTTCCATAAGATTGTCTCGGGAGGTAGTTTGGAGGACTTCCTTGATTTTTCATGACACTGAAGGGATTCTGATTTTCACATAGTATCACATAGTATTTATTCCTGTTCTTCATTGGTTATATATATATTGTTGTTGTTGTTGTTGTTGTTGTTTATTTATTTATTTTTTGCTGAGGCAATTAGAGTTAAATGACTGCCCAGAGTCACACAGCTAGAAAGTGTTAAGTGTCTGAGACCAGATATGAACTCAGGTCCTCCTGACTTCTGGGCTGGTGCTCTATTATTTCGACTAGATGCCACTCATTGGTTATATATTATAGTCCATTATGCCCACCATGTGCCTCACAGTGCCCTCTGTGATACTTATTCTGAATTCTTTGGAAGCAATTATATGCCTTGCATTTCTGCCATATGAGAACGTGAATAGAACAATATTTAACTGTATTAAAAAGATGGGCTTTCATGAGAAGCTTTGGGTCAGTAATGGAGTTTTCACATGTCTTGAAAATAATTCAGTACACTTTTCTCCTGTTCAACTCTGACTCAAATTCATTGTCCATGTATACATGCTGATGGAGAGCTCTATAGACTATCAATCCAAATACGTGCTGAAATCTGGGTAAGAAACATTTTTTATCCACTTTGTCCTTTTTTGTGTGAGTAGATAGCCAAACTCCTATGATTACAGTTGTCTTTCAGGAGGATCAGAAATTTTCTGAGGCTTAATGCAATCCCCAAACAGAAGCATCTAGAGGAACTTATCATCCATAAGGAATCCCTCTTTAACCTATATGTCCTTTATTGCTATGGTGAACAATTTCAGCAAGACTATTTTTTCTTTTTTAATACTTCTGATTATTTTCAGAGGGTTACTTACTGAGCAGAAGTATTTATGTTATTTTATCTTCCAAGAAATATTGAATAAATCATATGTGCATGAAGATCTCTTGTAAATAGCCTATAAGGTGACATTTTGTTGAAAATGATATATGAAAGCCTACTTCTTTCCTTTCAATACTCTCACTAAAGTTCATATAAATAAGAATGGTACTTCTTATTTTTTTTCTTCATCTTTGTTCTCTTAAGTATCATTTTTACCTCCTCTAAAAGTATATCAAGGATTATAATATTTGAGTCTATGTGCATTAGTATCATATCCCTGATCTCCTTTCATTTTTAAAAATGACTCACTATTCCACTCACCATTGGAGCTTTTCTAAACCTTTTCAACCCTCATACATCTTATGGGATGTCTACCCCCACCTTTTCAACTAAAACTTTTGCTTTATATTTCACTTAGAAAATGGAAGACTTTTTACAGAGATCTCCCTTTTTCTCCCCACCTCCTCATCTCACATAATTCAGGTACCTTTTGCCCCCAACTCTATCTCATATGAGGAGGTGATCCCTCTTTTTGCTGAAGCAAATCTTTCTATAAGCACAAGTGATCCTATTCCATCATATCTCCAGCTGATTTCCCCATGTATCTTCCTCATGTATCATCCCCACTCTCCCACTTATCTTCAGTGTCTTCTTATCTACTGGCTGTTTTCTGCTACCTCCAACATGCCTGTAGTTTACCCATTCTCAAAAAACCCTTATTTGATCCAACCAGCTCCTCCTGCTATCATCTTATATTTAGCTATAGAGGGCTGAAACTCTGAATCCTTATACAAGCATTTGCAATTATGGGTGTGCCACAAGCAATAAAAACAGATAATAGGTCTAGATATACTTCTAAACATTTTGCACACTTTTGTGCACAATATCAGATTTTACACACCACTGGTATACTCTTTAATCCTCAAGGACAGGCAATAGTAGAGAAGAGAAATAGAGACATTAAGATGCTCTTCCAAAAACAAAAGATAAGGGGAGCCACAAGTAACCCTAGAGAATCCTTTATACTATTTACTTCTTTATCTTTGACAAAGATGCACTGGCTCCGGCAGACAGGTTTTATAACCCACCAGAAGGGCAGTGTCCAGTGCGAGTAGCTCCCCTATCTTTAGATAATCGCAAGGTGATGTGGAGAGATACAGAAAGTGGTGAATGGAAGGGACCAGATAAGTTAACTGCTTGGGGGAGAGGGTTTGCTTATATCTCCATAGATGGAGAAGGAATCAAATGGGTGCCAACGAACTGTATTTGCCTTGTCCATTGGAGAGAGATGGAGCAGACCCTTAAAATGGAGAAGACCCAAGAAATATCGGGTGGTTCCATTGTTGACTGTGCCCACCACTGAAAGAGCCTGGCAGTTATGGCAATTGACTCATGGACATCACAAATTGTTACTGAGACTGATGCAAAACTTCAAAGCCCTCAAGAATCATTGGATTCCCTGAGACATGATAAGATTGTTGTAGGACTTGAAAATCTATAGGAATAATTGGATTTTCTGAGAAATGATAAGACTGTTGCAGGACTTCAAAATCTGCAGGAATCATTGGATTCCCTGGCACATGAAGCAATGGACAATAGATTGGTTTTGGACTATGTCTTGGCTGCTAAAGAAAGCATGTGTGTGATTATTATTTACATATCCTTCTTCTAGGACTTCTGGAAATCTTTTGCAATACCATGTTGATTTATATTGTTTGTTATATCACTAATTGCATGTACAATTCATGTTTGTTACACAACATTGAGCCTGCACTGGCTGTGGGAAGTGTCATCACTAATAGCCTGTGTGTTACTGCTATATGCTGTGCAATACCTCCCATGCTGAAGGGCTTGTGCATACCTGTTTCTAGTAAGACCCTTCAGCCCAGAAACCTGCTAGCAATATCTGGCTTGACTCCCCACTTCCCTTTGGTGTTTTCATCTCCCTCCCTGAAAAGTCAGGGAGGGTGTGATCACCTCCTTTTTGGTGTTTTCATCCCCTTTCCTGAGAAGTCAGGAAGGGCATGACCACCTCCTTTTTGGGGTTCTCACCTCCCTGAGAAGTCAGGGATGGCATGGCCACCTGTGTTCTGAAATAAAAGAAAGCAGGAGATGTAGAGGGCTGAAACTCTGAATCAGACAAGAGAGCACTTAAGACAGTATCTGTTCCATGTGAGACAATGGCTCTATTAGCATGTATTTGGATGATGACTTTCCACACCATTGGTGTTTGCTGAATGTTTGGTTTTAAGATAATTGTAGGTAAGGATTGGAGGGCTGAGGGAGAGAAGTCAGGGTCACTTGGTGGCAGGATGAGGAGGAGAGAGGCTGCAGATTCCGGACTCCAGAATTCAGGATACATCTTTGGCAAGCCTCGTGGAAACTTGACTGCCTCCTTCACTTCTCCCTCTAAAGACCAAGGACTTTGATTTATCCTGACTCTGGCCGAACTTGAGGCCCTCCAGCGAGCCAGCCCATACTTTACAGATAGATTCGCCCCTTTGTAGCTAAAGTCCTTGAGAAGGCTATTTATAATAACAACTTAAGCTTCTTTATCTCTTAATCTCTTCTTAAATCTTTAAAAACTGTTTTCTGACCTCATACCACATCATTCAACCAAAGTTGGACTTATCAAATCTCTCAATTGACAACTGATATTCATTTATTTCTTGAAGCTCTATCCATTTGACACTATCAATTATCATCTTTTCTTTAATGCCCTCTACTTTATAAGTTTTTGACTCTTTAAACCTAGTTCTTCTCCTATCTGGATAACCACTCTCTCATTATCTACTGGCTGTTTTCTGCTACCTCCAATATGCCTGTAGTTTACCCATTCTCAAAAAACCCTTACTTGATCCAACCAGCTCCTCTTGCTGTCATCATAACCACTGCTTCTTAGTCTCCTTTATAATAATCTTCATCCCTGTCATCATTAATGTATATACTTCAGAATCTGTCCTGGGTCCTCTTAACCCTCTATATTATGTCACTTGGTTAACTTACCAGTTACCAGTATCTTCATTATCATCTCAATACTTATAATTCTCAAATCTACTTATCTAACCCTAATCTCTCTGCTGACTTCTAGTCTCACAATGCTTATTAGGCATCTCAAATTGGATGTCTTACAGACATTTTAAATTCAACACATCCAGGACTTCATAAACTAGATATCATCCTCAGCTACTTTCTCTTAGTCCTCATATCCAATTTGTTTCCAAGTCCTGCAGAGTGTATCTTTATGTGTGTCTCTGTATGTGTCCCTTCTTCCTTCATATTATCATTTCCTCATTACTTTATGCTTGGACTATTACAATATTTTGTTGATTGGTTTCCCTTCCACGACTCTCTCCTTTACTTCAGTCTAACCTGCACTCAATTGTTATATTGAGTCTGACCATATCACCTTATTCAATTAACTCCAGGCTCCCTATTATATATAGGATTAAATATAGAATCCTCTGGCATTCAAAGCCCTTCATAATCTGTGTCTTTCTATCCTTACAGTATTCTTAAACCTCACTTACTTCTCTGTACCTGGCAACTGTCCTCTCCTTGGATAAGACAATCCATCTCCCAACTTTGGACATTTTCATGAGCTTTTTCTCATTATTGGAATTCTCTGCTTCCTCATCTCTATGTCCTCAGTTTTCTGGCTTCCTTGAAGACCCAGTTAAAATCTTGACTTCTACAAAAAGCCTTGCCTGATCTTTCTTAATGCTAGTGCCATCCCTCTATTGCTTATCTAGAATGTTTCTTGCATAAATCTTGTCTGTTGTTTGCATGTTGTCTTTCCCATTATAGTATGAGTTTCTTGAGATCAGGGATTGTTTTTTGCCTTTCCTTGATATTTCTAGTGCTTAGCACAGTGGTGCTAAATAAATGTTTTTTTGATTGACTGACTTCCATTTTCATCCTTAAATGCTCTTGGAATGACTTTGCTTAGTTGGATATCTTGCCAAGTTTTCTTTAAACTAGTTTTATGCTCCATTTCTTCTCTCTGCTTTATGAGATGATACTGCTCATAATCATCCATCATCCTTCTCAAGATTTTATAAACAAGTTTATATTCTAATCTGGTGTTGACTTTGGCAGCCATCTCTCTCCATTTGGTAAATCAGTCAGATGTTTGCTGACTGAGGTACTTTTGGGGGTCATTTGGTCTTCTTGTTATGGAAATTAATTTGCATTGGTTAAACTTATGGACACAATTATTTTTATATCATTTCTGTTATCTATTTACCATTTTTACAATTTTCATTTACTTGTCTAAATAGTTCACCATTAAATATTTCAATTGTATATCATATATTTTTCTCATTATCATTTTTAAAAATTAATTTTGATGGTAGTTCTAATAAGTCAATATGAGTCAGTGGTCAGACCATACACAGACATCTGACACAAGGATGACCCCTTTCCAAAATTTACTCCACTAGTGGGTACTAAGTATGGGTGAGGTGAAGGATTTATTTTTGGTCCTTTAGACATTTACTTAACTAGAGTATTTTATATTGCTTATAAAAACAAAGTAGTTGATTGTTCTATTATTTTTATATTTACATATTATACTTTATGTATACATGTTAAATATACTCAATAATATATTGTATGTATTATGTATATTCAATATTCTGTTTGTTTATTATATATTTAAGAACATATCTTTAAACATGTACACATGTAGATTTATATGTACATATTTTATCAAATAAATATTAATCAATCATACATTAATATTAATTAATATTAAATACTATATATTTTAGAAAAAAACAAAGGAATGGATCAACTGCTAAATATTTACTTTTTTCAGTTATAAATATGCTAAAGGGAAAATTCTTTGTTTGGGTACTTGCTCCATTAACAAGACAAAACTCAGGACAAAGAATTTAAAAGAGTTTATTAAAATATGCCAAGGTAGCAATACATTGATAGGATGATTGTTGGAGATCAGCAAGGGATTCAAGATGGAGCCAGCTTTATTGATAATTTTCATAATGGGATAATGACAATTTAGATAGGTCCAGGTCAGCAAAAGGGGATGGAGCATTGCATCTCAATTCTTCCCCAATTACCTGTGTGTGATGTTTAACAGAGACAAATAAGTAGGAGGTGATTTATCTACTAGTGATGAAGATCACTTAATAAAAAGTCTTTTTTCGGACTGGGTGATTGACAAGCAGGAACAGTGGGTGTTAAATGAGTTAGCACAACATTCAATACATGCCTGATTTGAGTTAAGTTAAGTTAAGGACTTAGCTGCATCAAATAGGCATAACCATTCACATATTCATATGATGGAAGTTATAGTGAATGCAAAGTACCTAGGAAAAGGTAATTTACCTCTACACAAATATTACCTAGCTAACCACATTTAACTCTTTTAGAGATAGATAGGACCCACATATTTGTTTCCGATACAAGTTAATAGTTTATTTATGATAATTTGTCCCCACTTAACAGTATTTTTTTTCAAATTACACATAAAAGATAGTTTACAACATTCACTTTTATTAGATTTTGAGTTCCAATTATTTTTCTCCCTCCTCTTTTCTACTCCCTCCCCAAGATGGCAAGTTAATTGACATAGGTTATATATGTACAATCATATTAAACACATTCACACATTTGTCATGTTGTGAAAGAAGAATCAGAACAAAAGAGAGAAAACAGTATTTTTTTAAAAAGTGAAAAATAGTATGTTTCAATTAGCATTCAGTCTTCATAGTTCTTTTTCTGAATGAAGATGGAATTTCCCACCATGTGTCTTTTGGATTGTCTTAAATAAATAAATAAATATATATATATATATATATATATATATATATATATATGTATATATATAAGAAGAGTTAAATATGATAACTATTATTGCTCATAAAAAGTTTTGAAGAAGGGAACCAGAAATTCTAAAACTTCTTGAAGGAGAAAATCTCCTTCAACTCCACCTCAGTGAGGGACCCTGCCCAAGGGAAACAAGACAAACAGTTTCATTCTGTTATCTAGGTGGGGTTAGGTCAGTCCTTAGAAAAGAATTCCAACTCTATTCACTATTCTATTCAAATTCCAACTCAAGCTGAAACCCAGCTAGTAGATGAGCCAACTTGGGACCCCACCCACTAGCCCCCTTCAGCTTGTAGCCAAAGTTCCTATTATAAAAGAGCCAATCTAAAATCCTCTCTTTGCAGAGGTTCCAAACATGTCATGCTATGCTATGCTAAGCTATGCCAAGGAAACCTCTGCCTGCTGGAATAATATTCTCTTCCAGTGTTTTCCTCTCTTTATCCTTACCTATTTCCCTAATGAGACCTTATGCCTCTCTATCAGGATTTCTAACTTTACTTCCAAATCCCTATAATAAACCTCTTTTATGAATCTAGGGTTTTGGGTTTGTAAATTCCTTTATAGAGAATCTCTGCGCACCAGAAGGGAGTTCCTCAAAACTCCCCACCTTTGTGCCAAATCCCAAGGGGGTGCAGGGGAACCAAATCCATTTAGTTCCCTGAACCCTAAACCTGCCACTAGACCTCATTTAACTCCCTGACCACCAGAAACAATTTCATTTTGGTTCCCTAAATCTAGACCTCATAATTCGGTTCCCTGATAGAAGGGAACCCCTCATCATATTTTTGGTTCCCATATTGGGAGCCCCAAAACTAGACTTTACCTCATCAGTTTTATAGAGAAAGGGATATTCAGTAGAGAAAGCCCTGGTGCTGAAATCAGAGGATTTAAAATCTGATTACTTCTTTGACCTTAGGCAATTCATATCATCTGCCTTGATTCTAAGTTCTTAATTTATAAAAATGGGAATGGGGAGAGGGAGATGGCATAGATCACTTCTGTGGTCTATTGAACCCCTAGAATTATGTTCTAACAATTACTGAAAGTATTCTGCCTTGGTGGTCCCATTGTTTCCAGTTCTGCTTGTCAATCAGGGCTGGGGAAGGGGTCACCCATTCTGCAACTTTTGTTTTATCTTTAATCCAACATGTATCAGGTCACTTCTAACCTGTCAGAATAATGGCAGTTCAGGAGGAGTTGAAACACAATGGTCCACCCCTTTAGCTGATGTGGAGCTATCTAAATTAACTTTATCTCATAATGAAATGAAATCAATAAAAGTTGGTTCTATCTTGAATCAGTGATAAATTTATCAAAGCATGGCTACTTTGATATATTTTTAATAAACTTTTAAATTCTATTTTCCCTAAGCTTTGACAAAGGGTAAAAGCCCACATGATTTTTATTTTAACATAATCTTTATTCTTTCCAACAATTCTGGTGAGGATTTGTTGAGATTTAAAGGAGAGCCCAAATAAGTTGGAGTTCTAGACCAATATCATGAGCTATCTCAAAAGAATTTGCAGGCTTGGATCCATCTCCAAATCAAGGGGCAAAGTTTATTATAATTGTAACTGCAATTGAAGTGGACTAAGTTCCAAAAGAATTTAGCCAAAAACTGGAAACAAGAAGATAAATTTATAGGAAAAAGATAAAAAGATCAGGTTTTTCATGTCACTGATATGCAAATTTTATGGCTTAGAAGTGGAATTGAGGAGTGGTCTTAGAGGTGAATTTGAGGAGTATTGAATTCTATGGCTTGTATTGTCTCAGGAACTTTGTTATTACTGACCCACAGATTGTTATGTGATAGCCAGCATTCTTTGTGACACTCCCAAGGGTAGCCTTAGGGTTATTGCTACATCCTCCTTAGGAGCTACACCACATCAGGCTTTTCACATCAATGCTCTTTGTTTTCAGGAAAAAATAAGAATAAGTTAAGAGCATGGATCTTTTGCTTCATCACAACCCATCTTCCCTATCCCCTACCTCCATCCCAAAGGACCTTCAGTATGATTCTGCCTTCCCAGGGTTTCAAAATTTCCCACACCCGGACTACCCGTGACTACTGATATCAGTCCGTCTAGGTCGCTTTAACATTTTAGGATTGTCATTGACCTCATGATCAAAATAGACATAGGAGTGGAACAGGGCGCAAGCTTGGAGGAAAACGCTACCCATGAGGACTGATTAGTAACTTGCTCGGGAGCCACCCTCAAATGTGACTAGGAAGGATGCATCTATTAGCTCATGCACATTGGGTTATTCCTTTCATTTTCCCAGTCACTCAAAAATTCCATGCCAGTTCCGCCAGCCAGAGCCTTTGATTTTTTTTCATGATAATTGGGGCATTGTTAGTGTCTTTCTCACCTCACCACTGCAAGGCCTCCAAGGGTCTTTTCCATTCTGCCTCTTCTTTCATCGTCAGTTGGCCTCTTGCCATCCTGCTAGAATCTTTTTCCTGAGCCCGAATGATTTTGGAGCCTGGAATATTTATGCCAGTCTCTTTGGTAAGATCTTACTGTTTCAGCCCAGTGCACTGTCTCATTTTATTCAACAGTTCAATCATCTGGGCCAGAGAAAAGACCACTTGCTTGCTTTTCATTCTATCAAACTGGGCAACAGTCAGAGCGAACTGACAAGTGCTGAAGTATGCTAATTTCCTAAGAAGCCTCAATTTGCACCCGTTAATGATCTGCAACATCTGGGATGAGGCAGGCATAGAGATTTGCAGAAATAAGCCCTAATGGCTGCTAATTTCCAGTGGCACCAACAAAGTAAGTCAGTCAGAATGGGGGTAGGCAAGCATCTCTAATTGTATGTACCAGAGTGGGCTGTTTTGCATAGAAGCTGGATGTTTTTGAATACAATTCTTGCTTAAAAGTGAGCTTTTAAAAAAAAAAAAAAAAGATTGAGAAATGAATAACTTGGGATTTGGAATAATTTGCACAAAAATTCTATTTGCATAAAAGGCCCAATGTACCAGAACAAGGAGTCCTGGTCGTTATAGCAGAATAAATCATCCTAAGTGATGATCACAAAAATTTTAACTGCATAATTTTCTAACATTTCCATACCTTCTCTCTGTGAGACATTTTTTATCTGAAATTCTTATAGCTCCTCAGAAAGAAGGTTATGAAGGCAAAACTAAGATTTTTTTTTCTCTGTCCCTAGAAATAAAGTTAAATCCTTTCAAAAAAATCCAATACTCAGGTTTAAATTTAACCTATCTTAAAAGTATAATAATACAATTCCAAATAGAGAGGAATTAAACCCTACTGAATCACCACTCAGAATAATTATTTTCTTGTTATAATCATAGCCTTTTTCTAAAACCCAGGGCGCATTGTTCTGATCTGTTTGCCTCCCTTGTAACCATCAGCTGGTTTCCAGTTACAAGGATCAGCCTGGAAGGAAATTAAGGCCTTTTTAAGCACTAATAAAAGACCATCTCCTCCGCAAGAGCTGTTTGTATTGTGTTTATCATCATTTGGCTGGAAGAGACTCTAGGAAATGAAAAGGAGATTATTACACAAGAATACATATTGTAAGGAGAAATAAAGATGTGCCTATCAATTGTGTCATATAACAAAAATTGGGAAGTGCAAACACAAGTTGCTTACTGATGTTCACTTGTTGGCTTGGATATACTGTGAAAGAAAGTGCAAGATGGAAAAAAGGGAAGAGAATGTGTGTGGTTGGGTTTGGGACAATTTGGCACTTTTTAGTATCCCTTGTTTACAGCAACTACACCATTTATTACTAAATAAGAGCATTTCAATGCCTTCTCTTGTTCTTTATAGCTATATAACTCTGGAAACTTAGATGTGGTGATTATGCAGAATCAGATGAATCACTGTCCACATTGATTTTTGATGAGTGAATACCATTATGTTGTACCTTGGCACTGCACTAAAGACAATTGCTTAAGAGCCCAAGATTAACTTACAATTAAAAAAAATATACTGGCTGGGAAAACTCTACTGGAATCTTCAGTCTGAAAGAGAGGGAGGTTTCCATTCCATTAAGTAGTGCTTAATGGACTGAGAGAAATTGTGCAGCAGGTCCAAATTTAAGGAGGATTTAAAGTATATAGCCTAATTACATATTAGCCTAAGGGTTTATTTATTCTCTATGTACGCCTTTCTTCTTAACTCTTCTGTGACATACCCATAAATGGGATAAGGTAACTAACATTACTGCCATAATCAAGGGCAGGGATGCCAGAAAGTGTTAGTGCCATCTGAGTTCTGAATTCCATAGTTCTCGATGGGTGAAATAGCATAAAAGTTGCCTTTCAGGCATCCTCAGGAAAATAAGTTTCTTATATTTTGCAAGTACTCCTTTTACTTTGTAATGTATTCTATAGTTTCTTGACCTTAACTTGGCAAATAGTAAATGATCCTTACCTGGTCTTTTGGGCAAGTGGTCTTTGTGTTATTCTCCTCCTTGCCAACTGGATTAAATCTCAGAAAAAGATTTTAGACTTTAGAAGGCCCCACTCAGATTCCTTTCTTGGTATGTCACACTTGTATTTTCCTCTCCATCAGACAGGCAGGCAGGAAAACTTGATTTCATTGACTTCCTAGTACTTTCTACCTATCCTTATTCTTTGGAATTCAGGCTTACTTCCAGTATTTCATATGTTTGTATGTATACATATATATCCTCCGCATTAAAAAGTAAGTTCTACATATGTGTACATGCATGTGTATATCTGTATCATCTAAATCTATCTATTTATCGCACCTAATTAAAAGCAAGCCCTATTAAAAAGTTAGGCTAGAAATATTTTGTGAAAATTGAATGAAGGTTTAGTTTCCACAGAGTTACATTAAAAAAAAAAATCAGAGAAATGAAACCTAAATCAATGAAATTGCTCAAAGAAATGAAGCCTAAAGGTTAGGCTGACAAGGGACAAAGGAAATGAAACTTATAGAGTAAAGCCATATATTGGTAGATGCAGAAGGGTTTAGGTGCTTTGGACAGGTTGTAACTTCTGTAGTACTCAGCCAATGAGGGAAACAGGGGAGGGATTGCATTTGAGATTAGGGAATAAAAGACTGCTTTTGCCCTTCAAAAGTGTGTCTGATGAGGTTGATGAGTCAGGGAACCAAAATATGATGAGGTTTAGGTTTTGGGAAACCTAAATATAGGTTTTAGTAGGGAACCAAATGATAAAGTCTAGATTTAGGGAACCAAAATGAAATTAGGGTTTCTAATGGTCAGGGAGTTAAATGATAAGGTCTAGTGGCAAGTTTAGGGTTCGGGGAACCAAATGGAGAGATTTGACACCCCTGCACCCCCTTGGGATTCGGCATAAGGATAGGGAGTTTTGGGGAACCCTCTTCTGGTGACGCAGAGATTCTCTGTAAAGGAATTTACAAAGCCGAAAACTTAGATTGATAAAAGGTTTATTATAGGGATTGGGAAATAAGGTTAGAAATCCTGACAGAGAGTCATGAAGTCTGGTTAGGGAAATTTAGGTGAGGGTAAAGAGAAGTTTACACTGGAAAAGAATATTATTCAGTGGGAAGAGGCCTTCTTGGCATAGCATGGCATATTTAGAACCTCTGCAAAGAGAGGATTTTAGATTGGCCCTTTTATAATAGGAGCTTTGGCTACAAGATGAAGGGGGCTAGTGAGTGGAGTCCCAAGATGGTTTGTCTACTAGCTGGGTTTAAGCTTGAGCTGGAATTTGAATTGAATGAGTTTCTTTAATTGAATAGAGTTGGAATTCTTTTCCTAAGGACTACAACCAACTCCACCTAGATAACAGAATGAAACTCTTTGTCTTGTTTCTCTTGGGCAGGGTCCCTCACTGAGGCAGAGTTGGAGATTTTCTCCTTCAAGTATTTTTAGAGTTTTGGGGTCCCTTCTTCATGTCTACTAACTAGACACCCACTTTTACAGGAATTAAAATAAAATTCTTTTCCCGGATTCATCAGCAAGTAAGGTGCTTGTTTCTTACATTTCAATTTTGTGATTGTAGTCCCAGTAGTTAGCACAATGCTTGGGACATAGGTACTTAATAAACACCTGTTTATTAATTGATTTGTTTGGATGCAATGGTATGTTCAGGCTGAAAATCTCAAGTTCTGATTTTTAGATCCAAGCTCAAATCAAATTAATGAACAAAATTTCTGGCTCATATCATTCTTATATCTTGGAATGACTGTCTCCAAATCTGTATAAAATACTACCAGTATTTTAAGGCCCCAGACTACTTACACCTGCATGAACAGCCAAACCATACTGATTTCATTTATTGTTTTATAGTCCAGAGGTATGCTGGAATCAGCTGAACCAGAGCCAAGTATAAAAATGAGAATTTGCACCTCGAAAATCCACAAAGGCTACAAATTATGACTTGATTTATAGTTTTGTTGATTACTTAGTCTTATGAAAATGATGAGGAAAATGTTAATAATAGTTTAAATTGAAAAATATGTCTTGCCAAGGGGAGAGGATTCTGGGAAGATGTCAGAGTAGCTTGGTAAATTTCATGATTTCATGATTTCTCCCACAAATGAACAAATTTGCACCTCAAGGCAAACATAGATTCCTGAAAAATTAAGAGGATTTAGGGTAGAGCTGGTGTCTTCCTGATGCAATTTGAGAAGATCTGGAGAAAGTCCAGGGCTCCCCGATTTATCTGTATGAAGTGTAAACACCTGCAGGCTAGCTCCACAGAAACACCAAGTGGGGAGCCCTGGGACTAGCTGGGTGTGGCTGGAGCTTCAGCAAGAACTACAGAGACTTTCACCTCCTGGAGTGCTTTAGAATCCAGCTCTGAATTCCAGAAGAGAGACAACTTCAGTTTATTAGGAATGCCAGATCCACTTATGCTTCTGAGATGCAGCCCTGGGAGCAAAGAAAGCAGTGAACCTCTGAGTGCATTGGCAGAGGGGCAGGGACACTGCTAACTGTGGGCATTTGCTGAAGGGTGGAGCTCTTGGTTTGGGGTTACTGGTCAACAGAGAAAGCTGAAATGAAGCCAAAAACACCATCCCCTCTCTTCCCTAGGATTACACAAATGCCTCTTATTTTAGAAATATGAACCATCAAAGAAGAAAGAATCCCACCATGGAAATATACCTTGGAAACAGAGAAGATTGGGGTTCATCTTTAGAGGAGGGTACTGAAATAAAAGAAGCTTCCACCCCAAAGAGTAATATGAAATGGTTTCCTGCCCAGAAAGAATTTATGGAAGAACACCAAAAAAATTTGGAAGTCAAATGAGAGACATTGAGGAAAAACTAAAATTAATAATAATAATAATAAAAACCATCCAAGAAAAACAAGAATATTATGAAAAAAAAAAAAAGTTAACCAAAGTAGATGTAGAATCTCAATGAAGAAAATAACTCTTTGAAAATTAGAATTGGGTAAAAGGAAGCCAGTGAAGCTATGAGAGAATAAGAAATAACAAAACAGATTATAAAGAATGAAAAAAAAAAATAGAACAAAGTAGGAAACATAAGAAAAACAACAGATTTAGAGAACATATCAAGAAGAGAAAATATAAGAATAATTTGTGACAAAAAAAAAAAAAAAAAAGGATTTTGGCACAGTAATTCAAGAAATAATACAAGAAAATTGTCCTGGAGTGATAAAACATGAGGGGAAAGGAGAAATAAAAAAAATCCACCAATCACCACCTCTATGACATACTTTAGGGAAAACACATTGGAATATTATTGCCAAATTTGGAAACTCTCAGAACAAAGAGAACATTTTGCAAGAAACAAGGAAAACAATTCAAATACTCTGAAACTACAATTAGAATTGTACAGGACTTATCAGAAGCCACAATAAAAGACCACAAATCCTTGAATCATGTCTACTAATAATCAAAAGAACTGAATCTTAAAAAAAAAAAAAAAAAAAAAAAAAAGAATATCATATCTAGAAAAACTATCTACAATATTGGATGAAAAAAAAATAGACATTCAATCAACTTCTAGATTTTCAGGACTTTCTATCAACCGAACCAAACTTAATAGAAAATTTAACATGTAAGAGCCAATATCAAAGATCAATTTCAAGGAACTCAACATGGATCTTTTACATGGGAAATTTATAGCCTATGTTTAAGAGTGACATTAATTATATAACAACTCAAAAGAAAGATTGGGTCAAAGTTAAGGTAAAAATTATGTCATACACATGAGGTGTGTAGGAAGAAAAAGAGGCATTAGCAGGGGAAGAAGGGCTTGTAGCTCTGAACACCTACTCAATTCAGGAATGGTTTAAATAGGCAACAGTACATATATGAAGGGGATAATACCCTCTAAAACCTATAAAGAAATAAGGGGAGAAGGAAGGGTGGACAGGGAAGCAAAGGGTGAGGGAAGAAGACAAAGGAGGGATCCATGGTGGGGAGGGGGCGGTGAGGTTAAGTAAATAGCAAGCTAAGTTAAGGAGAAGAATTAAAGCAAAGGGTCAATAGGGATAGAAAAGATATGTGTGTGTCTATGTATGTGTATGTGTATGCATATATAAAGTATCCTTTCTTAGCTATAGCTTGCTTGGGGGTGGTGGGAAAGTTGAAAGGGGGGGGAAAGAATAAAGTAAAAAAGATGAGCAGCACAGAACAAAAGAACAATTTAAGGAAGTAAAGAAAAGATGGACACCTGTGAATATAATTTCTTCTACTAATCTACTATACTTTCTTAAACTGCTATTTTTGTTGTAGATTTTGAATCTTATTTGATATTCTGCTGGGCAAACTACAATTTCTCTTTTACTTTATATGCCTTTTCTTTTTTCTTATTGTTTCTTTAAATAAAATAATTTTTTGGGGAAAAAAAAGTATGTCTGTCCTGCCATATACTTTCCCCCCCCCAAACTAAACATTTATCAGGATACTACTGTTTATATCTCATTGATGTTTTTTTTTTTTTTTTTTTTTTTTTTTCCTGAGGCTTGTGAACACCACTTGCTTTTCACAGCCCTCCCTTTTTAGGATCCCTCCCCCACCTTAAAGTTCCTCCCCTTATTTTACCCCTTTTCCTCACAATTTCTGTATTCCCTTCCCCTTAGCTTACTCTTTCCCTTTCACTTTTCAATGAAGTGGAAGAAGTTTCACCATAAATTGAATATGTCTATTGATACACACTATGTTCATCTCCCTACTTTCTTTCTCTTAGATATAATAGGTTACCTTTGCCTCTTCATGAGATGTAGTACCACCACTTTACACTTTTTTATGATATAATTTCCTTTCCATCTCTAGTTTCTAAGACAAATTGTACATATGTTCTTTACATATTTTTTTGGCAGAAGTATAGTTCTCAAGATTTCTTTTTACCTTTTTAGAAATCTCTTGAGTTCTGTATTTGAAGATCAAACATTTTATATAGGTCTGTTTTTTTCATCAAGAATAGATGAAATTCATTTATTTCGTTAAATGTCCATCTTCTTCCCTGGAAAACGATGCGCATTCTTGCTGGGTAAGTTATTCTTGGCTGCATACCAAGTTCCTTAGCCTTTCGGAATATCACATTCCAGGCCCTTCGTTCTTTTAATGTAGACGCTGCTAGATTCTGGGTTATCTTATTGTGGATCCTCCATATTTGAATTGATATTTTCTAGCAGCTTCCAATATTTTTTCCGTTGTCTGATGGTTCTTGAACTTGGCCACTATATTTCTTGGCATTTTGATTTTAGGGTCCCTTTCAGTAGGTGATCGATGAATTTTTTCAATGTCTATTTTACCCTCTGTTTCTAAAATGTCTGGGCAGTTCTCTTTGATAATTTCCTTGAAAATAGTGTCCAAGCTCTTTTTTTCCTCACATTTTTCAGGGAGTCCGATTATTCTCAAATTGTCTCTCCTGGATCTGTTTTCCAGGTCTGTTGTCTTTCTAATAAGGTACTTAACATTCTTTTCAATTGTTTCATTTCTCTGGTTTTGTTTGACTACCTCTTGGTTTCTCCTTGAGTCATTCATTTCTACTTGTTCGAGTCTAATTTTCAATGATGTATTTTCTTCACTCACTTTTTTTTATATCTTTTTGTAATTGTCCAATTGTGTTTTTACGTGAGTTTTTTTTCTTTTATGGAATTTTTTTTCCATTTTATTTTTTAGAGAGCTGGTTTCTTTATCCAGCTCATTAATCCTGTTTTCCTTGGAGTTGTTTATCTTTTCCAGCTCACTAATCCTGTTTTCTTTGGGGTTGTTTATCTTTTCCAATTCACTAATCCTGTTTTCCTTGGAGTTGTTTGCTTTTTCTAATTCACTAATTTTATTTCTCAATGATTTGATTTCTTTATCCACTCTGGATAACTTCTCCAGGCTCTCTTTCCAAGCTTCCCTTTCCTCTTCCAATTTCTCTTCTAGCTCTCTTGTGAGAGCCTTTTTGGTTTCCTCTATGAGATTCTTTTGTATTGAGGAGCAGCTCATATCCCCCTTAGGGGATTCCTCTGGGGACAGTCTGTTTTTAGTCTCCTCAGTATTTGAAGTCTGCTCTCTCTCCATACAGAAGCTGTCAATGGTTAGAGCCCTTTTGAATTTTTTGTTCATTTTGTCAAGAGCAGAATTGAAGAAAACAAATTGACAAGAGAAATAATAGGTCTGTTTTTGGGGGGATGGGGCTGGATGGTGTTAATGGGCTTCCTCTACACACTGGGGGTAGGTCAGCAGAGAGCCACTAACAGGAAAGTGAAAAGCACTGCGTCTGCACTCTGAGGCTCTGAGAACTCGCTGAATCAGTCCAGGTTGGGGTTGGGGGTGGCCGGAGACGCTAGCTTTCTGGGGTTTTAATCTTCACCTCTGGTGTTTACACCATCTCTGCTGCTCCTGGCTTGCTGCCAAGACGGAACATCCACACTGGGGTAAAAGCCTTTTCACGGGAACAGCAGAGATTGTACCTCTCCCCCCTCCCGTCTGAGCTGTGTGAGCTGTCTGTCTCGCTCTGGCTGCCTGCCCTCAGTCTGTGCCCAGTCTGTTCAACACTCCCCTGAGCAAATACAGACCTTCTCTGGCGAATTTCCAGGATGTCTTCTCTTGGTGATTATTTGTGGGTTTCTTTTCTGGTCAAGCATTAACTCTGAGGCTTGTCATGAAGTAAGTCTTGAGAGAAAGTGAGGAGCTCAAGCAGCTGTCTGCCTCCATGCCGCCATCTTGGCTGGAAGTCTCCATCCTAAATTAAAAGCTGATGATTTTGTATGTTTGGGAACTTCCTCCACACCAATCTGTCAATAATTTGTAGTCTTGGGCAATGGTCTGAGACCCTGAGAGGCTAACTTGCCCAGAACAAATAAACTAGAAGCAATGTTTTATTCCAGGTCTTCCCAACCTTAATCCCAACACTCTCTTCACTGAAAAGCATTTAGGGGGCACAATGGATAGCATTTTTGGCTCTAGGCCTTTCCAATACCAATCCTGCCACTCTGACTATTTTATATTTCCACTAATCCTAAAAGAGTAATTAAATTGACTCCTAACCTAGGTCCTGATAAATGTTGAAAATATTGCTGTCAGAAGCATTAGAAAGTAGTCTTATCTATTTTTATGTAATCTTTATCCATCTATCTATCTGACAAAATGAATAAATGATGTTTGGACAAGACAGGAAAAGATAGACAGAAAAAAAGAATATGACCAATCTGATTCCATGTGAATGGAAACTGCTATAATACTGAAATTAGATCCTCCATCTAAAACAAAGAAACAGAATTCAAGGGTAGCACATAGAACTTTATTTATTAGGGAGAGTAACTTAAGTTCTATTTAATAGCTAATTAGGATTGCTGCAAATAAAGGATATAATTCTAGTTTTGATTCTAAAACAAGCCAATGGGAGACAAAAATTGAGTGAATCAGTCTGCTACAGCGGTTATAGAATTGATACTACTTACTGTCTGAGCAGCTTTGGTTATGCTCTCTGATTTGGGATTAGATTTTTTCCCCTGGTCTGTCAATGCTTTTGGCAAATGTTAACATTTTAATTCAGACCCAGTTCTGGCTTTATTTACTATGTTTTTTCCTACTGTGTGGCAGTGTTATAAAGAAGTGACCAACTTGGGGCTTATGAGTTACATACAGCTGCAGGGAAGTTAGTACGCTGTCAGAAGAGAATGAGAGCTGAGCAAGAGCCAGGATATCAATTGAAACAAAAGAAAAGAGACTTGAGAATCAGGGATTTGTCAAATATATTAGAGCTAAGACATAAAACAAATCCACCATTAGACTTTTTTTCTTGTTATTAGAGTCTTCTCTAGTCTTTGCCCACCTACCTTGAAACTTCTCATCACCTTCCCACTTTGCACATCCCAGCAAGAGAATTATGGCTTGGGATCATGGACAGAAGAAGAAAGCAGACATAGAGTAATAAGAAAAATATGGGTAATTGTCATCCCTAAAGATTAAATTCTAATTTGGTCAATTGGTCATTGTCTTTCATTCTCTAAGAAGATCAAAATGACATTACTATATTAGAGTCAAGTTGGTGTGTCCCACTGTGGCAGAACAGACCAGTGTAAGTGCTGAATGCTCTGCCACACGTTGGACACAACTCCTATGAACATTTGGGGTGGATTCTCTAACTTTGTGCATTTTGTGCTTCTTCTGAGTAAATTCATTTCTGCTTTGCTCATACAGCCCAGCACATTCTCTGATGAGGGCACGGCATGGTGTGTGGTCCTGTGTCATTGATTATACAATCAATTCTAAAGTTCTTAAGAGAGACCTTGTCAGTGTCTTTGTATTCCTTTTTCTGACCACCTTGTGAGTGTTTGCCCTATATGTCTTCTCCATAAAATATCTATATATCTATATCTATATATATATGTATCTATATATCTATCTATATCTATATCTATATCTATATCTATATCTATATCTATATCTATATCTATATCTATATCTATATATATATATATTTGGCAAGCATACATTTGGCAAGCATTCAAACAATGTGACCTGCCCAGTGGAGTTATACTCTCTGCAGCAGAGTTTGAATCCTTGGCAGCTTAGTTTGAGAAAGGATCTCAATGTTTGGTATCTTATCCTATTCACACTCACTATAAACAAAGACTCATTAGCAAATTCATGACTTCCTTTTACTTGTCTTTCCAACTCTAGTTAGAATAAGGTGAGACCTCTATCAGAGATCTCTTTCAGAGAGAAGTGAGTCTTCTTACATAAATAGCTTTTCATTCATAAGATGCATTTGTGTTTATGTCCCTGAGTATTATTTTATACTGCAAACCTTATTGCAAGCTGCTGAGTCTTAAGGTATTTAAATATGAGATAGTAATGACTATGTGTCATAAATTTAATTTAAGCTATGGTCTTGGCAAAGTTTTCTGACCTCTTCTTTATTTCTAAGGCTCAGACAAATAAATAGAGGTTGTACCAGCCTTGCTATAACAGGTCAAAAGGACCCTGATGCAAATATTATTTCATTTACTAAGGACTATCATTAAGTCAGAAGATCAATTTAAATAATTGACCTTGGGAAGAAAAATCTAAATGGGAACATAATTCATAATTTACTTAATGTTCTTGCCATAATGAGGATATTAACCATGTTTAGTTCTTAAGATTGGAATATTCCAGTTTAGGTGTGACTAATTCAGATGTGGTTGTAGCTCAAACTGTGGATAAAATTGTATAGCTGTCAGTTTACAACAAAAAGAACCACAGAGGAAGTTAAACTGAAGATAGTCTCACCCTTTTCTTTGCTTATGGGATGACATGAATAACTTAGTTCTTAATTGCACCATAAGAAATTGAATGGAAGTAGAATAACAATACTGTTCATCAAGAAGGTAAAGACAGGTTAAAAGAAACCTATATGGACATTATTATTAAAACTGTGAAACTACATAAAAGGCAGTAATAGATACAGGAGCTCCTACTATATTTTGGTTCAAAGTAGTTCACTTAGAAAAGTTTTTTAAAACTGTCAACAAAAATCAAAATCTGCATGGAAGAGATTTTTTTTTTTTAATCATTGGCAAATTAATGGGAAATTTGGTTGTTGAAAGATTGAAGTCAAAAGACTTGAGTTCAAATAAAAATTCTGAATAGATCATATTGTAATGCTAGAGAAACTGAGGCTAGATAGAGATTAGAGAGTATTTAATAATTTATTTAAAAGGGAGAGATTTACTGGGGTCAAATGGATCCATGGTTTGGTCCCAGGGCTGAATGAGACTATCCTCTCCAAGAATCCAGCAAACAATGTGAGTTCTCAATGACATATATTCACATGGCTCAGAGGCAGGGTGTAGACTGAGGCAGAGGTGGAGTCAGGGTGCTGAGAGCAGAACAGTATTCTAATAATCGGGTTCTGACAGGGTGAGGGGAGCCCCTAGAGATGGGAATGACATAATGGGGAGAGGCATCTTGACAAGACAGTATCTGATATTCTGATAGATTGGATTGGGAAGAGACATTCTGGTATTCAAATATTCTGATGATTAAGAGGGAGGGGTGGTTGTAGGAATGACCAGAACAATTAGATCACAAAAGAGAACTGTGGCACAACAATATTATTCTGGTGGAAAAGTTGAAGAAAAACTTATTAGGTAATAAAATAATCAATAGATTCAGAGTAGACTGAATACCCAGAATCAAAAAATAATTAGTTATTAAAAGCTCAATGTCAACATAGCAAGAGATCTTCAGTGAAGTAAGTCAGGGATCTGTGCTTGGACCTCTGTTGTTTAAAATGTTTTCAGTAGTTTAGATAAAGTTATAGATGGTTTGTATACCAAATATGTAGATGACATAAAATTGAGAAGAACAGCTAACAGTGAATGAGAGAATGGAACATGATGGGAAGAAGCACTGGGTTAAAACTAAATAGATGAAATTTAATAGGGATAAATGTAAAGACTTATTATTTTTCAGTTATTTCAGTCATGATCTCATTTGGGGTTTTCTTGGGAAAGATACTGGAGTGATTTGTCATTTTCTTCTCCAGCTCCTTTTACAGATAAGGAAACTGAGGCAAACAGGGTTAAGTGACTTGGCCAGGGATACCCGGCTAGTAATTGTCTGAAGTTATATTTGAACAAAGACTAGTCTTCTTGATTCCAAACACATAGTGCTCTATTCACTATGCCAACTAGCTACCCCTAAAGTCTTATACATTGGTAAAAAAAAAAAATAAAAATAAAAAATAAACACACACACACACACACAAACACAAAACATAAAACCAAATCCTCAAAAAACACTTTACAAGTATAGAGAAAAATCTGATTGGACAGCAATTGTTTAGAAAAAGACCTAGAAATTTTAGTAGCCTGCAAGCTCAATATGAGTTTTTAGTGTGATGTAGAAGGTAAAAATGCTAATACAGTATTGGGCTAAATTATGAGAGGTATAAGTCCTAGGAAGAAGGGGATGATAGTGCCATTGTAGTCTGCCCTTCTCAACCTTCCTTTAGAGCCCAGCTTTTTAAATTGTGAATCTTGACTCCATATTGAATCTTGTAACTGAATGTAGGGATCATGAATTTATGATTTATTATCAGCAAATGTTTGATTTGTGTAATTATTTTATATACCTATACACCTGGGGTTGTGTAAAAATTTCTCGAGAGAAAAGGAGTCATGAGTGGAAAAAGTTTTTAAAAAGCCCTGATTTAGAGTACTGTGCCTTGAGTCCATACTATATGAAATTCAGTTGAAAGAGCTAAGCATATTTATTTAGCCTAGAGAAAAAGAGACTCTGGGAATAGTTTCCTTCATGTATTTGAAGAGATATCAAATGGTAGGATTGGATTTGTTCTGTATGTCCCCAGAAGGCCAAACTAAGAGCAAAATGGAAAGAAGCAAGTATAAGCCTCATATCAGAAAAAAAATTCCTAATAATTAGAGCCATCCAAAAGTGGAATGGCTTCTCTCAAGGGGTTGTTGGAAGTCCTCAAACAAGAGTATGGATGATCATTTGTTAGGTATTTCATAACAGGAATTCCTTTTGCATATGGGTAGGACTTTGTATGGGACCCTTGAGGCCCTTTCCCTCTCTCCAATTCCTCTGTGATTTTCTATTTTCATTATTTACTACCTGTGTGATTTTGAGCAGATCATTTCATTTTTTTTGGACCTCAATATTCTTGTTTTATTATTTTTATTATTATTCACAATACTTAGTAATAGCTGGCATTTATAGAGTACTTTAAGATTTTCAAACTTTTCCCTAAGAAAAAATCTCCAGAGCAAGATGGAACTACAAGTGAATTCTATAAAACATTTAAAGAGCAATTAACTCCAGTACTATAATCTATTTGGGAAAATAAGGGAAGAAGTCCTACCAAATTCTTTTTATGACACAGATCTATTGCTGATACCTAAGCCAGGAAGAGTCAAAACAGAGAAAGAAAAATATAGACCAATTTCCTTAATGAATATTGATGCAAAAAAAAATCTTAGAGAAAATAATAACAAAAATATTATAGTAATTTATCACCATTATAATACACTAAGACTAACTGGGATTTATACAGAAATGAAGGGCTAGTTCAATATCAGAAAATATCAGCATAATTGACCATACCAATAACAAAACTAATAGAAATCATGCGATTTTCTCAATAGATGCAGAAAAACTCATTTGACAAAATACAAAATCTTTTCTTAATGAAAACACTAGAGAACATAGGAATAAATGGAGTTTTCCTTAAAATGAGAAGTAACATCTATCTAAAACCATCAACAAGTATTGTTTGTAATGGGGATAAGCTGGAAGCATTTCCAATAAATCAGGAGTGAAACAAGGATGTCCATTATCACCACCATAATAATTCAATATTGTATTAGAAATGTTAGCGTTTGCAATAAGAGAAAAAAAAGAAATTGAAGGAATTAGATTAGGTAACAAGGAAACAAAGCTATTACTTTTGGCAGATGATATGAAGGCATATTTAGAGAATCTTAGAGAATCAACTAAAAAAACTACTAGAAAAAAGTAGCAACTTTAGCAAAATTGCAGGATAGAAAATAAACCTACATAATCATTGATATTTCTGTGTTACCAACAAAGTCTAGCAGCAGGGGATAGAAAAAGAAATCCCATTTAAAATAACTAAAGACAATATAAAGTATCTGGGAGTCTACCTTCCAAGACAAATCCAGGAAGTACATGATCACAATTACAAAATTAAAGTTACATCTAAATAATTGGGAAAAAATCAATTGCTAAGGAAAGCTAACATTTTAGAAAAAAAATTCTATCTAAGTTAATCTAGTTATTCAGTGCCATACCAGTCAAAGTGCCAAAAAAAATTACTTTATAGAGCTAGAAAAAAATATAACAAAATTCATCTGGAAGAACAAAAGGTCAAGAATATCAAGGAAATTAATGAAATTAATTGCTGTAGCAGACCTAAAACTATATTATAAAGCAATAGTCATCAAAACTATTTGGTACTGACTAGGAAATAGAGTAGTGATCAGTGGAATAGGTAAGGTACATAAGACATAATAGTCAATGACTAATTGACTAATAGTCAATGACTAATCAAAGAATCCTGCTTTTGGGATAAGAAATTACTATGTGAGAAAAATTGCTGGGAAAATTGGAAAATAGCATGACAGAAACTAGACATTGACCAATATCTCACAAATCTTAACTAAGCTATGGTTCAATTAGGGTTCATGATTTAGATATAAAGGATGATATTATAAAGCAAATTAGTAGATCTGCCAAGTCTGTGTAAAAGGGAGGAATTTATGGTCAAAGAGGAACTAGAGAACCTTATGAAATGCAAAATGGATCATTTTGATTACATTAGATAAAAGTTTTATACAAACAAAACCAATGCCGCCAAGATTAGAAGGGAAGCAGAAAGCTGGGAATACTTTTTATATCCAGTATTTCTGATAAAGGTTTTGTTTCTAAGAAAGATATAAAGAAAACAATCAAATTTATAAGAATATGTCATTCCCCAATTGATAAATGGTTAAAGGATATGAACAGACACTTTTCAGATGAAGAAATTAAAGTCATATGAAATTATAGGCATATGAAAAATGCTCTAAATCATTATTGATTAGAGAAATGAAAATTAAGACAATTCTGAATACTACTTCATACCCCTCAGACTGGCTAAGATGAAGATAAATGTTGAAGGGATATATGGAAACTGGGGCACTATTGTATTGTTCATGAAATTGTGAGTTGATTCAACCATTCTGGAAAGCAATTTGAAATTATGCCTGAAGGAATATAAAACTACAATCACTTTGATCAAGCTATGTCACTACTGGGTCTATATTCTAAAGAGATTATAAGAGAGGGAAAAGGACCCATATGCAGACAATCAAAAAAAAAAAAACATATCCAAAGGTTTTGATAAAAGTCTTATTTCTAAAATTTATAGAGAATTGACTCAAATTTATAAGAATATAAGCCATTCTCCAATTTATAAATGGTCAAATGCTATGTACAGACAATTTTCAGTTGAAAAAATTAATTTGTATGAATACTATTTCCATAGTATTCATACAAATAGTATGAAATAGTATTTCATACTATTTGTATGAAAAAATGCTCTAAATTACTATTGATTAGAAAATGCAAATTAAGACAACTCTGAAGTACCACTTCACGTCTCTCAGATTGGCTAAGATGAGAGGAAAAAATAATGATAAATGTTGGAGGGGAAAACTGGAACACAAATACATTGTTGGTGGAGTTGTGAACTGATCTAACCATTCTGGAGAGCAATTTGGAACTATGCCCAAAGGGCTATCAAACTGCATACTTTTTGATCCTGCAGTCTCATTACTGGGTCCCAAAAGAGATCACAAAAAAGGGGAAAAGGACCCACATGTGTAAAAATGTTGGTAACAATCCTTTTTGTAGTGGCAAGGAATTTGAAATTGAGTCAATGTCCATCATTTGGGGAATGGCTGAATAAGTTATGGTATAAGAATGCAATGGAATATTGTTGTTCTATAAGAATTATCAGCAGGATGATTTCAGAAAGGCTTGAAGAAAGTTACATGTACAGATGTTAAGTGAAATGAGTTGAACCAAAAGAACATCGTACACTGCAACAACAAGATTATATGAAGATCAGTTGTGAAGGACTTTACTCTTTTTAACAATGAAGTGATTCAGGCCAATTCCAGTAGATTTTGTGATGGAGAGAGTTATCTGCATCCAGAGAGAAGATTATGGGGACTAAATGTGATCACAACATAATATTTTCACTTTTTTTGATTGTTGTTTGCTTGCTTGTTTTTTCTTTTTCATTTTTTTTTCATTTTTGATCTGATTTTTCTTATTCAGTATAAATGTGGAAATGTGTTTAGAAGAATAGCATATGGTTAACCTATAGTGGGTTACTTGCTGTCTAGGGATAAGGAGAAGTGGGGAGAGAGGAAGAAAAATTTGGAATACAAGGTTATGCAAGGGTGAATGTTGAAAACTATCTTTGCATGTATTTTGAAAAATAAAGGCTATTATATAAAAAAGAAATGATTGTTGAAAATATTATTAAAATAAAAAGCTAGCATTTATATAGCAATTTGATACCACACCTAAAATAGTAAAATGATAGCCAATACTTATATTGCAAGGTTTGTAGATAGTTACATAAATGTTAGATATTATTGCTGCTACTACTACTAAATAAAGAAATAATTATTGATTTATTTATTGATGATTGACTAAATACAGCTACCATGTCTACCCAACATCTCTTTCCAGCACAAACATCCTTTATTCTTTCTGCCAATATTTTTGTGGCATGAAGCTTTTCACTATCCTGATTGTCCCTTTCTAGATGCTTTCCAGATGCTTTTTGGATGCTCTTCTGTGTTAGCTTGCCTAAAACTGGATGCAAAATGTCTGATGTGACTTGACAAAGGCAGAATACAATGGGACTATAACCTCCTTATTACCAGATACCATGATTCTTTCTTGTATGCCATATTGCATAATTTACTCATGAATACATTGATAGCTTAAGATCTTTTCCCAAAAGAAAAGCCTCTAGTCATATTGCCCCATCTTGTACTTGTGAAGTTGATTTTGTACTGTAAGATCTTTTTTTTAAAGTGTTTTCTACTCATAACTCCCCCATCTTGTACTTGTGAAGTTGATTTTTCCAGTCCAACTATAAAACTTGACATCTGTCTCTCCATCTTTTTCTACAGGAACAGCATGAGAGACTTTGTTAAATGTTTTGAATTCTAGTTAAACTATAACTGACCTACCAGCTTAGTGATTCTGTCAAAAGGGAAATAAGGTCAGCCTGGCAAGACCTGTTTTTAGATTTTAAAAAATAAGGTCTTTAGGTATCTTTTATTGTTATAGAACAATGCTTCCAGTTCTGAAGATATTTCCCTCTTGGTCTTCCCCAAATTGAACTCCTTTGTAATAAAGAAAAACTATTCAGCAAAAGATAATAGGGACTGTTTTAGATTTAGAGACTGTTTCCTAGTTGTCCCTTTCTCTCTGCTGAGAGGAAAGAGGCATATGTAACTATCTATTCTCTAGGACAATCACTGTTTTTCTAATCCTTAGTATTCAGCTTGTTTCTGGTGAAAACACAGAATTACAGAATTGGAAAGAACTGCAGTAACCATCTAGTACAACCCATCCATGAAAAAGAATGCTGCCCTAAAGACTTTTTTAAAGTCTTTTGGACTAGATGGCTTCCCTTTTTCTGACCACCTTGTGAGTGCTTGCCCTGTGTGAGTTCTTCATGAAATAGTATTTCTGGCAAACATATGTTTGGCATTCAAAAAATGTGGCCAGCCCAACGGAGTTGCCCCCATCATATCTGACAATATTTTCAGCACCCAGTGAGGTACTTCATCTGGATCAGGTAACTAAAACTCATTCAGGACAACTAATTGACCTTTTTGTTGTTTCCTTACTTATCTTGGGCATGATCTCATAAAATCTTGGAATTGAAAGAAACCTTGGAAGCCATCTAGTCCAAAAGAAATTAAGTAGCTCAGCATTCTTTAGGTCTTCAGCAGTCATCATTTCACCCAGTTCTTATCTCATTTTCCTCTTTTCCTAATGATATTTCTTTCTCCAACTTTGGTAAACTATGAACATTAGCATCCTGGACCCTATTCTTTCCAGATTGTGCCATGGCTTTATATCATTTTATTTTCCCTTGATTTTATTTTTGGTTCACTAATTTTTAGTTAAAGTTGGTTGGTGAGTTTCTTATGGAACCACACTGATCCCTTTGGACAACTCCACTTCTTACGCCTTACTTGTATTGTTTACCTAGTGTCTTCAGGATTTTACACTTAGAAAATATTCCATTCCATCCCTAATGACTTCCTCTATAGATTTTAAATGCACCCTACATCTCTTTTCCCTGAAGTCTTTGAAGTCTCAAAATCTACAGCACACTTCAGATTATTCCTGACTTTCCTCTCCTCTATCCAAGTTCTAAAACAGAATCAAAATAGTCATTTAGCTCTAAGGTTCTGATCATTTTTGCCCCTAACAACAACTTCCTCCTTTATCTAGAGGATCAACTGCACAATTTCCCTGAGCTGGTTCTTCCATTTTTTTGAAAGGTGAAAATATCATTAGGTTCTTAAGAAATCATTATATTTTCTGTGTTTTCAGGGAAGAGGGGGAGAAAGAAAGAGAAGAGGCAGAGGCAGATAAAGACAAAAAGAGAAAATTAAAACACTGCAGCAGACGTCTGGATGATTGAAGCCCCTACAGTAATATGTCATACTTCTAGGCTTGTTGATGTTTTTCAAAGTCCTTATATCTTTCCTCTTTCAAGCTAGGCAATCTGCAGTATATTCTGAAGTCAATATTGATTGTTTTCTCCTCCATTGATCTTTATCCCCAAAACTTTTCACTGTACTCACTCCATTCTGAATTTCTTCTTATCTTCATATACAATGCTACCTCTGCCGTTTCCCCAGTATTCACACTTTTTCTTATTCTTTTTGCTTTTCAATAAAGTATACTCTTTCAGAGCCACAATGCAGACATAAATCTCATCCCCTCAAATTTCAGTGATTTCAGTGAGATTAAATTTATCTCCTTGTATTAGGAGTTCTTTTCTTCTTTACTAGCAAGTAAGGTGAAAGTATGCACATTATATATATTTGTTTATAGATGTCTGAAGCCATGGATTTTTATTAAGGGGTGGTTTCATGGATTTTTTTCTCCTATGAACTTCTGAATATCTCTGTTGCTATTCTTTCTATGTAGCTACTCTCTACAAAAGGAATTTTTAAAAAGCTTTTTATTTTCAAAACATATGCATAGATAGTTTTCAACATTCACCCTTACAAAACTTTGTATTGCAAAATTTTTTTCTCCCTCCCTTCCCCCAAACCCTGTAATCCAATGTATGTTAATCATGTGCAATTCATCCATACATATTTCCACAATTATTTTGCTGCACAAGAAAATCAAATCAAAAAGGAAAAAAATGAGAAAGAAAACAAAATGCAAACAAGTAACAACAAAAAAGTGAAAATGCCTTGTTGTGAACCACACTCAGTTCCCACAGTGCTCTCTCTGGGTGCAGAAGGCTCTCTCCATCATAAAATCATTAGAACTGACCTGAATTATCTCACTGTTGAAAAGAGCCATGTCAGTCAGAATTGACCATTGTATAATCTTCTTGTTCCTGTGTACAATGTTCTCTTGGTTATATTCATTTCACTTAGCTTCAGTTCATGTAAGTCTTTCCAGGCCTCTCTGAAATCCTCCTGCTGATTGTTTCTTATAGAACAATAATATTCCATAACCTTCATATACCATAATTTATTCAGCCATTCTCCAGTTGATGGGCATCCACTCAGTTTCCAGTTCCTGGCCACTACAAAGAGGGATGCCACAAACATTCTTGCACATGTGGGTTATAGCAGGAATTCTTAATTTTTTCTGGATCACAGTCTTCCTTGGTGCTGTGCTAAAGCCTATGGACCCTTTTACATAATAATGTTTTTTAATTAATAAAATGCTATCTCAGGGAAAAAAATTATATTAAAACAATTACCAACCTACTACCAAAACAACAACTACAACCAGGTTCATAAACTTCAGCTTAGGAATCTATGCTTTATGAGATTTAGTTTGGAGACAATTCATAGTGAGTATTTTTCCCTCTTTCTTTCTTTTCAGCTTAAATCTTTTCCATTAGGTTTGCAAGTCTCCAAACAAATGCCAGACCTACATTCTAGTCCTGCTCCTGCTACTAATTTGCTATGTGACTTTGGAGACTTAAATAATTTCTTTGTTCCTTAATTTGCTAATATGTAAAATGAAGCTAATAATCCTGGTATTATTTATGTCATGGATAATCATCAGAAAAATGTTAAAGTATTTTGAAAAGTATGAAGTGATAGTATTATTTAATATATTTCTGGTTAGTAGTGGGGTATTATTTAGACCAATAGTATTTAGAAGGATTTGGTTACTCACTTGTGTTGTTGAATATTAAATTTCTTTAAATTTCTGACATTATATAACTTTATTAAAGCATATCTTCAGTGTGAATCATGGAGAAGTCATGGAGATGTTGTAGGTATTATCCATGACCTTAAAAGTGGCCTCCAGATTCACAAGAAATATATATATTTAAGATTACATAATAAATGGGACTAGGAGATGGATCTCTCAATTTAGTTCAAGAAGAAATGAGAGAGCATTTGGGGAATTCTGACTACCAGAAGTAGTTTAACCTCAATCAAACATGCAATTTAATTTCTATTCTCCTAGAATGTGTGCATCTTCTTGTTATTGTTGAGTTGTTCAGTCATATCTGATTGCGACCCCCTCTGGGAGTTTTTTGGGCATAGGTACTGGAATAGTTTACCATTTACTTTTCCAGATTATTTTACGGGATGAGGAAACTGAGGCAAACAGGATAAAGTAACTTTCTTAGGTTACACAGCTAGTAAGTATGATGCCAGATTTGAACTCAGTTCTTCCTGATTCCAGGACAAATGCTCTATTCCCTGGGCCACCTAGTTGTCCTGAGCTAAGCCTGGATATAAAAGAAGTATAGAGTAGAATAAAACTTTTTAAACTGTGGGTTGTAACCCCTTGTGGAGTCACATAATTGAATGTGGGGTGGCTATTTTTGTAAAATTATGATTTATATCATAAAATTTTTATTTGTACACCTATGTTATTTATCTCTATACCTGGGGTCACGTAAAAATTTCTTGGGCAAAAAGGGGTGGTGAGTGGAAACAACACTCCTGAACCAGATTAGAATGCAATTGGGAAATATTTAACAAAATAAATAATATAATAAAAATGGACAACATTACATTTCAAAAGGAAGGTAATATGCAGTCTGCAGCGATCCTATATTTGTCCATGTGAACCTGCTATATGACCCCTCTTATAAGTTTTGCATCATTAGTGTAGAGCATAGTCCTTGCCTCTCAAGAGTTTTAAAGTTCAGTTAAGGCTATCTTAGGTACCATAGTTCTGAGTCTCCTTCCTTCTACCTCTGGCTCTCATTACAGACATCAGCATGGATGAGAAAACCACTAAGTTGCACAGAGCTGGAAATGATAATAGTAGAGTGATCATCCTTTTCTAATTCCTTCATTTTAGAGAGGAATAACCTGAAACCTTGAAAGGTTAAAATGACTTGCTCAGAGTCATACATCTAGAGATCTCTTTCCCAATTCAGTGCTTTAAAATTTTTTTTATTTTTCTCAAATTAGATTTAAAACATTTTACATATATTTTAATACTTTTTAATCTCTTATCTCAATCCCATCCCATCCCATCTCATCAAGAAATGGTGCCTTTAAAAAAAATCCTACCATAAATGTTTATGGAGCCCAAAGTCCTTGAAAAAGGCATTTTCATAAAATATCCCCAGTAGATGTCTCATTGAATGGTTTATTCAGGGAATATGTGCCATGAGGAATGGTACTGCTATGTGAATATGTCTCTAGGAAGCAGAAAAACCAAAATAGGCCACTTATGGTCAAACTCTGTTAAGCATTTGCTGCCATCCATCACAAACCAACCTGACTTACATCTGTGGACCTTTTGGATGACTGCCTCATTCCCAGGGGGAAAACTGTCACATACAGACTGCCATCAGCTACTCAAACTGAGTTCATGCCATTGTTTTCTTGTGACTTCAACTATGTCTAGATCAAAGAGCTCAAAAAAGTACTAAATTAGAGGTTACCATGAAGGATAGCAAAAATCAAGAAATTTGGAAAATGTTTTCAGTCCCCAGGCACAGGAGACTTCTTTATTTTCCCTGAAATAAACCATATTTAAGTAGAGTTTTGGGGTATGTAGTATCTATTTCAAAGGCAAATTAAGGAGTAGATAAATAATAAAAGAAAGACTCCATATACCCCTAAATGTTATAGCAGCAATTTTTTAAGCAGTGAATTAGATAAAGGGTAGTTGTCTACAAACTTGAGAATAGATGAGATTTTGGCATGTTAATGCAATGGAATGTTTTGCTATGAGAAAAGAAGAGAGAATATAAAGAAGCATGGAAAATTTTACATGAATTGATACAAGGTGAAGTTAGCAGAGCAAGAGAACAACATGCACAATGATTACAAAAACATAAATGGAAGGATAATCAGCAAACAAAAAACATGATTTATTAAAATTATAAAGAACAAGCTTGGCCCCCAAAAAGCATGAAAAGACACCTTCTCTCCACTCATACCTTCCCTTTCTGCAGAGAAAGGACAATGCATATTGTGCCAAACAATTTTTTAATGTATTGATTGGTTTGGGTAGTTTTTTTCTCTTTCTCTTTATTAAAAAAAAAATCTTTGTTAGCTAGGATGACTCTCTGGAAGGAAAGAAGGACAAGACATAAGGAGAAATTTAAGCTATATAAAAGAAAAAGAGATATTCCTTTTTCATTTTCTGAGAAGAGCAATGACACCGTAGAGTGATGTCTACACTTGCTTATGAACTGTATTAAAATGAGACAGAGTTGCACAAAGTTCTCCACTTCATTCTCTCTTGAAGACATAAAAGTCCAGTGACAGAACAAATCCATAAAGACTGGTAATGGTTGGGGATGCAGTGGATGACCTTGGTGACTTTGATATCTGATCCAAGCTCTAAGCATTTCACAGTGCCTGCTTCAGCTGCCTTTAATTGAGACCCACCCATTCTACTGGGGAAGTCTTCAAGCTTGGGTTAAGCATTTGGCCCAACTTCCCAAAGGGTTTGCCTTCAACCTGGTTTCGTCCATATGGTGGGATCCAGTTTTAACACTGCTGAACATAATGAGAGATGAGAAGTACAAAGTACAAAGGAAGATAGAAGAATAGGAAAGAGAATAACAAGCATTTATAACATATTTACTACGTGCTAGACACTTGCTAAGTGCTTTCCAAATGTTTAATTTGATCCCCAAAATACCCTTGAGAGGTAGGTGGTATTATTATCCCCATTTTACAGTTAAAAAAGCTGAAGCAGACAGAGGTTAAATGACTTGTCCAAAATTGCAAAGCCACTAAATCTCTGAAGCCAGGTAGGAATTCAGGCTTTCTTGACTCTAAATTTAGCACTCTTATCACATTAAGCCACTTAGGTATAAAAGGGACTGATATTATCTCTAGGTCCATTTCTTTCTATCTACACATGACAGAAATATTTCATTTAAAAATTAAATATTCTTTAAAAGTAGGTCTTCTTGAAAACAAATAGCATAGGTTAAAAAAAGACATGCTTTCTAACTTAATGACATGTTGTATCAGTGACATATTTTAATAAAACCAATTATTGGTCAAGTATGAACCAAATAGATTTATGAGTAATCAGGTGGAATTTATATCACCAGAAAATTGAAGACTATGAGAGGGGCAGGGGGCAAGAATCCTTCAGGAGCTTACTGAGGTTTTTAAATAATAAGTGTCTGAACAATTCAGCTACAATCAGGAATTAGCATCAAGTTGCTCAGACAGAATCTATTAAAAATTAACAAAATAGTCTGAGATTACTATTTTAAGCATTATGAATCAGAAAATGGAGAATATCTAGCCAAAGAGATGACTAGTCTTAATTCTAAATAGCCAATTGTGAGGGAAATGAACCAAGACGAGCTTTCAGACATAGAAGTGGCAGTAAACTCTGAGACAGAGACATGGGTTATAGCTAAATTTAAGAAATAGTTTCAAAAGGACAGTTTCCCATTAGTTGTTGAGTTCTTGCCAGTTGAAGGAAAGGTAGATTCCAAATTATAGAATATAAAATGAAATTGCTTGGTAGCAACTGATCTTGGAAATCTGTATTTATGATGGGTAGCTAATCTTTACTCTCTTCCAAAACAAAATGTATGATGGATGTGTTGAATATACTAGGATCATCATCCTAGGATACTAGGATCATCATGCAAAATGTCTCTGACCTTTACAGAAATGCAAAATGAAAAGCTCAAATTAGAAGGGATAAGTGCATAAGCTAAAATCAGAAATTTTCTTCATCAGTTACTGTAAAGTCCTTCTTCCCCTTTCTTTTGATTTAGAACATAGGGTGGTCATGACCTTGAAACATAAATCCATCAATATGGGAGGTATTACACATAATTGCATAGATTACATAAACACATAGTAACATAGTAACATAATACATGCTAGAAGTATATAACAAATAACATGATCAAATAATCATAAATGTCCCTAAGTCCATTGTCCATTAGTCTCATCTTGTGTTAGGAAATCCAATGATTCCTGCTGGTTTTAAAGTTCTTTAACAGTCTTCTTATTAGCCATGCTCTTTCAGTGTGAGATGTTTTTAGATTTTCTCCTTTGTTTTGAGGTCTTTCTCTTTTTCTGTCTCTCTCTGATGGACAAGGCAAATATGATTCGTTGGCACCCATCTTATTCCTTCTCCTTCTGAAGAAATACAAGCAAACCCTCTCCCCCAGGCAGTTAACCTATCTGGTCCCTTCCATTCACCACTTTCTGGGTCTCTCCACATTACCTGGTGATTATCTAAGGACAGTGGAGCTGCTCGCACTGGACACTGCCCTTCTGGTGGGTTATAAAACCTGTCTGCTGGAGCCAGTGCATCTTTGTCAAAAATTAGAAAATTAATGGTATAGAGAACTAAATTTAGAAGTTCTCTAGGGATACCTGTGGCAATATGGCCCGGCTAGCTCAGTCATTGGGCATGAGACTCTTAATCTCAGGGTCGTGGGTTCAAGCCCCACGTTGGGCGCCAATTTGTAAAGTTCTGTTGTCTCCAGAGACTGCCAATCGCTCTCTGGGAGGAAATCTGCTGTTTCAACTCAATCTCCCGGCCAGACTCTGACCTAGAGTAGATTCTCCTTCCTCCAGAGTGCTGCCCCAATTCTGGCCCAGTCAAGACTCTCTCCTTGCTCAATGGTGTCTTCTTTTATCCTCCCAGAGAATGGGCGTGGAATAACTCAGGGGCTTCTGGGAAAAAATACTTCAACCAATGAACTTGCTCCTCCTAAATATGTAAGCTCCTCCCCAGGAGTTCACAGATGTAAAACTCCCCTAAAGGCCAGAACTAGAGAATTTTTAAGTACTGACTTAGCACTTAGTAAGAGCCTATCATCTCATTATCTCATTAGTACTTAGTAAGAACCTAACATCTTATGACTTAGGGTTAAACTTAACATAATTTTATTCCAACAGAAACTGCTCTTCAGGAGTTTGTTCCACTAAGAGTTACTCTATGAACATAAGTTCTATGAAAGAGACCAAGAAAATTAGTTCAGAAATAGAATCCTGCCATCACCAGAAGAAATTATTTCTTCCACACGTAACCAAATTTAACATATATCTTATGTTTATTATTAATTTCATTGTGCTAAGTTTGTAGGATAATGTGTACATGTGCATAAAATCAAATGTCTGCTAATGTTACAAAATTCATATTGTATGCATATGGAATCAATTGATTCAAATATGCATTAGGTTAATAAATATATAAATCCTCAAAATAACATTAATAGTCTTCTATCACATACTTATATTCAACCAAAAGACTTAGGAAACTCTTAAAGATTATACCATTTATTCTCACTAATTTCTTAATTTAAATATTTTTGTGGTAATTTCCACACTCTACATTCTTACTATTAAAATAGGAACAGATACTATTACCTCAAGTTGCAATTGAAGAAAATGAGGAAGGCAAAAGGTTTTAGAGCAGAAAATGACCTTAGAAATGACTTAGTCCAACTCACCCATTTTACAGATGCTGAGAGGCATAAGAAACAGAAGAATGAAATCTCTTGCCTAAATCACATCAATAATAAGACTAAACAGCATGGTACTGGCATGAAATAAGCATTTAATAAATGCCTGTGCCTTATTTTGCTAAAAGGCATGACTGTTTGTTAGATGAAAGATGTAACTCAATTCCCTGGCTCTCTGTTTCTTACTCCAAAAGTTTCCAATTAAAATAAAAAGCCTTTTTACTTCCACATCATCAGTCAAAGGGAAGTGATATGTATTAAATGATATAAAAAGATATGCAGTTCCTAAATGAACAAATATTGGGGGGATTATGCTCAAAATTTAGTACAACTAAGTGAGTTGTACAGAACTTTCAAATAATTTCTTTGTGGGTGTAAAATTTATGATTCTTTATCTTTATTCACCAGCACAATTCTTCATCTTGAGTGTTCATTTATCACATCCAAACCATCTGTCAAACAAAGAGTTAGAAAGGGGTTGATGAAAACACATCTCAACAGGCCATGTTAAGAAACACATGAAGCAATAATGGCAAGTGAAGCAATTGACCTTAACAGTCAACAATCAAAATTTGCAATAGAATCAAGAAAAAGGGGTTCCGTGCTTTTTGAAGCCTGATAGAGAAAGAACATTGTGGTGATGGAGGATAGGAGGTTTTCTGCCTTAATCCCAGGAAATTATTCCAAGAGAATCTTTATTTTATGGAATTTATTCTGAAATGTGATTTTTAACACACACACACACACACACACACACACACACACAAACACACACACAACTAAAGTCACTTTTAAAATATGGCTGTAGTAATCTCTCTCCTTCCTTCTATGTAATTAAAACAACTGGTTTTCAGAAAACTTCCTCCCAGATTTCTTATATGGGGTACATTGAGGAAAACAGGTTCAAAGACAAAGAAAGTTTAGTAGTGAATTCAGTATTAAGTTTCACTTGCTTGAAATTGCTATCTTTAGCATTCATTTGATAAGATTATAATACAATAAGAATATAATTCTCATCTCCCTATTCTTTAAGGCTTAAATTTCTTCTGTGGATCCTCTAAAAGTAATTCCATCTTCTGCATAGATAATTTTATAGTATCATAAGTTTTAGAGCTAAAAGTCTATAGAGTCATCTAGTCCAATCTACCCATTTTACAAATGAGGAAACAAAGGCTCAATAGGAGTGAAATCTTTTGCCCAAGTAATAGTAAATACTAGAACTAAGGTTTGTATTGACTTTAAATCTAGAGCTCTTTCCACTATGCCATCTTCCTTAGATTCTTTTAGTTACTAGAGGTTACTATGGTCAGAAGTCTTTTTCTTTGTTCATTTTTAAAGATTGAGGTCTGCTCTTAGGGCAAAGGGGAGATGGTCCCAAGCTTCCTCTAGAGGTGACAGTAGCTTCACACAGCCCATGGGCCAGTGCTGCAGGCTTCCTTCGCGTGCTGGGTAAGCGTGGCCAAGTCCTGTTTTATTCTGGGATTCAGGAGCTCACTATTTACCTTTTGTAGTTGCATTGGAGGTCTCACAGATAATCTGCTGATCCACTGGTTTCTGACCCAGGGCAGAGTAGTGTACACTACTATATTTTGGCTAAGAGCCTCCTGATAGATTTCCCCAGCATGGGGACCACTCCACCAGTTATGTCTACCCTGGGCCCTCTCCTTCCCACCTACCCCCTCCCATTGAAATAGACCTTTCCTGAAGTTCTTCCAAAATATCTTCTGCTGGAAAATTGTTACACTCCAAATATTTGTGGATTTCGTCACTCCAAAACCAGTTCAGAGACTTGATTTGGTGTTGATTTGAGAGAAGCCAAGAAGAACTCAGACAAAGACCTATATGCTCTCCATTATCTTAGCTCTGAAATCTTTCTTTAAAGGACAGCAGTGGGGCAGCTAGATGGCACAGTGGATAGAGCATCAACCCTGGAGTTAGGAGGACCTGAATTCAAATCTGGCCTCAGACACTTAATACTTAATTAGCTCTATGACCCTAGGCAAGTCACTTAATCCCAGTTACCTTATCCTCCCCCCAAAAAGGATAGCAGCTAATAATAACTTACAAGTTGTCAATCCTGTGAGATATACACAGCCAGTATTATTATTATTATTTCTTGTGCCCATATTAAAGATGAGCAAATTTTTAGAAAGGTTGAATGAGTTGCTTAGGGTTAAGATAATTAGTAAATGAGGCAAAATTTCTGAAGGGAAGGGGACAAAGTATTTATTAAATGTCTACTATGCATCAGTACCAAGCACATTACAAATATCTTATTTGATGGAAATGGCTGCTATTATTAGAATAAATAAGAGGAGGAAACTGAGACCAAGCCCAAGGGACTTAGCCAGGGTCACATAGCTAGTAAGTATAAAAGGCCATATTTGAACTTAGGTTCTCTTCATTCCAGGGCCAAGGTTCTATTCATTGAGTCATATAATTTCATAAGCACTCTTACCACTATACAATATTGCTTTTACTTGCCAATCAGCCTCTTCTTCAGCTAGTAGTAGAAGATGCAACTAGGAAAGAAATCTGACTCTACTAGATATCTCTATTTACCAGATCACAGCTTCGTAAATTATATCTCATGGAATCCTATGGTTCCTAATAGTGTCTCAAAGGTTTTCTGACAAAAGAGTCACCATTGGAAATGTGCACAAACATATATGAAGATATATACATGCACACATATGCCATATATTCATATGTAATGTGTTTACCCCATTGTGTATATACACATCTAACACTCCCATATTTATATTTATATGCCCCACATATATATAAACATATGTAGGCATGCATGTAATATATCTAGATATACACATGTATTATATCTAGATATGTATTCATATATAATATATATACTCCAATAAGTATAGATATATTTGATGCACACCATTACATATGTGTACATATGTATACATATCCCACATATGTGTATAAATACTGTATTTACATAAATGTATATTTAAATTTACATGTTTTATCTCTATGTGTGCATTATATAACTATATATAATATAACTTACACCTGGATCATGGTCATTGTACCACAGTTAGGATGCTTGGGAATAAAAAATTCAGAAGAATTTCATAAACTCTTAAAATTGGAAATTATTGCTCTGGACTACATAGCAAGTTGTATTTGCCATGCTTATCAAAGTGGCCTCTGACATTTTTTCCCATGGATTCTTAAATTACTATAGCTTTTCTAGGGAAAAAAAAAACATGAATTCAGACTACTGGAGGACCCATATATCTTGCCTGTCGACTCTGTGTAAGATCAAGGGAGTACTTCATTCCTTGATGCTAATGAATTATAGGACTTGGAAAAACCTCAAAAGGCCATCTAATCCATCCCCTTCTCCAAAATCTCAAAGAACTCCAAGAAAAGGAATTCCAGATGTTCCACCAAGTTTTTTTCCTAATTTTTCCCCTTCCTTGCTATTTTTTTTAGAAGAGAGTGGACAGACATCTGTTTGACATGAGATAGCTATACTCCTACCCAGTCACAGATTAAGACCCTCTGGGATTCCTGGATGCCATAACTTTAGGGACCTTTCCTTGTAGTTCATAATTTTTTTAAAACTCTATGCAATCATAGCATTTTAAAAAATTCTTATATTTTAAAAATGAAAAACAGGTTTGTTGTCTTATTATTTTGTTTTTAAACTGTTTCAACATTTTAATTCCTATTTTAAAAGTGAAATGTAAAAATAAGTAATTAATGCATCTTCAGGTTTTTGTTTTTGTTTTTTGTTTTGTTTGTTTGTTTGGCAGCTAGGTGATGCCCCTAGATAGAGTTCTGGGTCCAGAATCAGGAAGACTCATCTCCCTGAGTTCAAATCAAATCAAGTTCTTACTACATGTGTCCTCTTGAGCAAGTCACTTAACCCTTTTTGTTTCAGTTTTCTCTTGTCAAAAGAGCTGAAAAACAAAATGGAAGACTACTCCAGTATCTCTGCCAAGAAAAACCTAGTTAAACATAATAACTTCAATGACTCATCCAGAACAAGTTTATTTTTAGAACATAACAAGGGCTATAAAGTTGAATAAGAAAAACTAGATTTAGGAACAACTAAAATTATATCACTTTATTGATTGAATTTAAAGAGGATGATCCTTGGCCATCATTAAATTACACTTTAGAAAATCTTAACAAAATAACATATGGGGTCAGGGGCAGATCATAATGATTTAGTTTGGAACTAGAGTAGATTTGGAACAATATTTGTGGGGAATGTTATAAGGAGCCAGTAAGAGATTAATAACATTATTAGGGTTGACCTGTGCTACCCAAAAGGCATAGTAAATGAGTGTGAGAATCAGGATAAAGATAATAAGACATAATATCTACCCTTAATCCAATAGACACTTGAAAAATACTTGTTTAATTTTTAACTGAGAGCTGGAGTAGGAAATACCCTCAATCAAAGCACCACCTGCTCTGTAATTTAGAATCTTAGAGGGTTACCTATAGCACTGAAATATAAAATGATTTATCCAGAGTGATTCAGCTAGTATGTGTCAGAAGCGGGACTTGAACTTATGTCTTCCTACCTCAGGGGTAACTACCTATTATGTCACTCTACCATTCTTGGTACCATAATACAAAATATGTGCTATGAGATTTCAAAAGATTACTTTTAGCTTTGAGGGAATGGGAGGAGGATTAGAGAAGGTTATTGGGAGAAGGGCCATTTGAACTGAATCTTGAAAAATGATGATTTTGATAGAGAAGGGAGAAAGTAGTTCACAAAGAAAGAAGAATTGGAGAAAATATTTAGGAGTGGCAAAGAGTTTGATTCTGATGGAGCATAGAACATATACATGAAGTTAGTATGAAAATTGACCAGAAAGGTTACGTGGAGCCAGATTAAAGAGGTACTGTGAATTTCCAAGCTAAGGAGTGTGAGTTATTCAAAAAGCAATGAGGAAACCTTTGAATACTATTTCAGCAAGGTAATGACATGATTGTTATTGTTGAATTATTTCTTTGTGACCCCATTTGGGGTTTTGTTGCAAAGATACTAGAGTGGCTTATCATTTCCTTCTCCAGCTCATTTTACACATTAGGAAACAGGTAAATGGGAAGTAAATGTCATGAAGCTAATAAGTGTCTGAGGCCAGATTTGGGCTCATGAAGATGAATTTTCCTGATTCCAAGCCCAGTGCTCTATCCACTGCCCCATGACATGGTTGAAGCCATGCATTAGAAAGACTAAACAGATGATAGGATATAGGATAGCTTTTTTTTGGGGGGTGGGAATGAAGCCAGGGAGCACAAGTAGAAGAATTTTGTACTACTTCAGGCAAGAGACAATGAGGAATTGGACTAAGGTGGTAGTAATAGCCATGAAAATGAAAAGAATTCATGTGAGAGAAGAAAAATGGACAATGGACAAGACTTAATGAGAGATAGAAAAGGATAGCACTAATGTTTCAGACTTAGTTGACTGACCAAAAATAAATGGTGATATTCTTTTGCAGGGGACAAGAGCCTCTCTCACTAACTTCTCTGGGAAGTGTGGTACTTTAGATTTTCCCACTGCTCTAGGTGAACCTGGGCAAGTCCAGTTTCTTATGCTGGGGTTTGGGGACTCACAATTTACCTTCTGCGGTTGTGTTAGAGTTTTCACAGCTGACTGCTGATCCACTGGTCTTCTGAACCAGGACACAATAGCCAACCCTGTAGTTTTTGGCTAAGAGTCTCCCACCAGATTCCCTCACTGAGTCTGTACTGGGCTTTCCCCCCTCCTCAACTGAGACAAATCTTTCCTGAAATCCTTCCATGATATCTTCAATTGGAAAATTATTACATTCAGAATGTTTATGGGTTCTGTCATTTCAGAATCCATTCAGAGGCTTGATCTAGCATTGATTCTAAGGGAAGCTGGGAAGAGCTCAAGAGATGTCTTGTCTACTCTCTGCCATCTTGGCTGTACGCAATGGTGAAACTCTTAACAGAAATAGAGGGAATAGGAGACTGAGTAGGTTGGATGATCTGATGAATGCCTATCTAACCTATCCTTGAACACTTATAATGATGGAGAGATCACTATCCCACAGTTCACAAGTCCTGTTGTTGGACAAGTTTGTCAGGGTGCCATGATCTCCGACCCACTGACACACTCTAGGAAAGAAATAAGGGCTTAAAAGGTAGAATTCATATAAGTCTTAGAGATTCAGCATTAAAACCCCTTTGATATATTTTGTGCCTCAAACCTCAGGTGGCTTGGTAGCAAAGTGCATCATGCCAGTTAATAACCACTAAAATTCTTTTAAAAACAACTTAGGAAACCTCCAACCTGGTCTGATATGTTTTTTTTTTTCCTTTTCTGCCCCCAAAACTATGAAGTTCTACATAAGTAGTATCAAAAGACCAGACTCAGAAAGAAATAGTGGGCTCTTGCATCTCCCTCTTTTCCTCCCAGCTGGCCTGGGTGTGACAAAACTGGTGGGCTCCTCTGAGCTAACACCTTAGCTGTGATCTTTCCATCCCTACTTCCCACCTATAGCCCAGCTGCCCTGCCTTCCTTACTGTGCTAACATATACCTTACCCTAAATAAAACTTTCTCTTTGCTGTTTCTACCCACCGGTCCTAATCCTCCCCTCAGGGGACAGAATAAATCAGCTCCTTTTTTCACATGACAACCTTTCAAATAGCTAAAGACATAGTCCTTCTTTATTTTCCCTTCAAAGGTTATTATATTCCAAACGGCAGACAAGTTACAGACCAAAATCCAACCTATGGACACATCTCGAGTGGCTCTCTATTCATTTCACCCTTGAAACATTTTTGCAAATGCCTCATTGCACTCATTCACGCTGACATGGAGATTTCATCAATGCTTTTAGCAGACAAGCTGGAGACAGTTATAACCAACTTAGAAATCCATATTTATTTATTTTCCCTTTCAGATTATCAAATAAGCGTTAATAAAAGGAGACAAAGGAGTAGCACCAGGACAAGACATGTGTCAGGGAGTCAGCTGGCATAAGGACAGCAATTTCTCAGTTGTTACCAGCCCTCTTCACCAATGCAGAGCAATATCCTCTCCCCCAGCTACCAGGATACCAACTTATTTATGTGATATATATGACTTGTTTCATTTTCCTCCCCAGGAACCATCATTCCATTTAAGAATCCCTCCCTGTCAAAAAAAAAAAGGGGAAAAAATCCTTGGCACCATGACATCATGGCACCGAGACAAAAGTTGTAGGAAAGGAACAAAGAGAACTCTTAGAAGTGACCGCAGCCGTGCTCTGATGACTAATAACAGGATGAAAGATCTTTCCAATATTTACCTCACCTGCTCCTACCTGCTCCTCTCTGAGCTTGAGTTATGGGCCAACATGCCCCCTCTTGCTCGGGGAGAAGCTGCAGTATCTCCACTTAGCGCTTACAGCACCCAGAGATGTGGCCCTGCAGGTATTCTCATTAGAGATGAATTCAACTAGATCAGAGATAGAAAAGAAGCCAAGGGTGAAAGGTTTCCATCACCTAGAAATGCCAATTTTATCATCACTTACAATAATTCCCCTCTGCCAATTTTATCATCACTTACAATAACCTCCATTAGGGTGGTAAGGCATTAAGTTGAAAGTTGATTGCAAATAATTGGAACAGTTTCACTGATGATATGGCGTCTGATTTCTACCCTGCCCTGCTTAAAATGGAATTTTGAAACATTTCTAATTCCTGACAAATTTATCAAAAAGAAGAGACGAGGATGTCCTATAACAAAAGCAAAACAAAATAAAACAAAAAGATTTTAGAATTGGGAAAATATCTGATGATAGGGGGAAAAAAGTCAAAATTCTCTAAGAAGAAAATGGATGAAAGCAGATTAAGAATCTAGAAGATTTTTTCCCCTTTGGATTTAATTCACCTTTATTCCCCTGGGGTCAAATTAGACTATTTACTACTGATCAGTGATTCCATATTCCTGGAATCTGATACTTGTGTCTGATCTTACAGATTGATGACCTGTGCTGAATGCATTGTCTTTTTAAGAATTAAGTATAATTTGCCAGGTCTGAATTTTACGAGTCTCCATAGCTGTGAAATGTTTTAAGTAAGGGATATAGAACCTAGGACGCATTATATTGTCACTTAGTGAGGCTATAAAGTTTTGTCAGTGTATCCATTATAAGCCCTAGCTTTCAGGGGGCTACAATAACTCAGTGGGATTTTTTAAAAATCAGGTTGCTAGTTGAAAGTTGGCATATATAGGCCCGAATCAAATTATTTGTTTCAAATTTGATAAAAGACCCTTTGGCTGGTTTTAAGTTTATGAGATTATAAATGTCTTCTGCCTCCCAGTCAGTGGCTCGTTGTTAAGGATGCTTTATTATTTTTTTGGCTATTTCTGAAACTAAAAATTATTTCCTTTCATCAAGAGAAATTTTCTAACCCATTACTTAGTAATTATGTCAATGTTTTTGGCCAGGGTGAAATGAAAAATGACCTGAGTGTTAATAATAATGATGATGATGATGATGATGATGATGATGATACCTTATATTTGTATATTGCTTTTAACTTTTTCAAAGCACTTTCACAGCTATTATATTCTTTTATTTTCAAAACATGCCTGTGAAGTAGGCAGAGAAACTAATTATTATTCCTGTTTTCAAAGTAAGGCAGGTAATTCCCTTAATTTTCCAGATGAAGCAACGAGGCGCAGAAAGGTCAAATGACTTGCCCAGGTTCGCACACATTGATCATAATTGAGATACGAAAGAAACCGAAAGTTTTCAAAGATATTTTTCTGAAACCTGGAAGAGTGGTAGTGAGGGTCATTTGCAGCAATTGAAGGAACATCATAAGTCACTAGACTAATAATACCATAGTGGGCTCTGAGACCTGCCAGATCAATACCCTTTGAACTGAAGAGTCTCCCTCTTGGAGTAAAGTTGCTCCATTATTCCTTTTTAAAAGTAATTAAAGGAAAGCTTGAATTCTTTCTCCCCAAAGGTTTCTAAAGAGCTTTCAAATAATGCAAATAATTCAAATCCTAATGTGTCCTCAAATAAGGGCTCCTGAGCTTCATTGTTCATAGCCCCACTGTGTATTAAATCATGTCACACCCAATTGCTGCTTATCTAGATACTCATGTGAAACAAGAGTCAATTTTTTTTTTTTTAAAGTATGAATGACAGAGAGATCCCTTAGGGTTTTAACTCTGTCATTTATAGATAGATTTAATATTTAGAATCCTAATATTAGTCCAGGAATCCTGCAAAATCCAAAATACAGGGAAGGAAAGCATAGGTCTTGAATTTGAAAATTCCTCCCTTCAATAACTTTCAGACTTTTTTATAAGGAAAAGCAATTGACAATTTCTTTGAATGAATGAAGGTAAGGATCCCCTATGTAAGATTTTGTCTCATTGCACATAGTCCATGGAAATATGGCCCTGAATGATTATTGATAAACTGTTCACAGGATCACTGGGTTAGAGCTGAAAGAGATTTCAGAGGCTACTTAGTGTATAATCTTTCCTCCCTGTTTTACTGATAAGAATAAGAGGTCCAGAGAGATTAAGTGATTTAAATGATCTAAGGTCACACAGGTAGTTAAATGACAGGTACTCTTGACCCCAATTCTAGCTCTCTTTTCCATTATACCAATCTGTAATTATACCACCATCAAACTGTATTTATATTAAGCCTCTGTGTGTGTGTGTAGACATGCACTAATTAACATGCTCATTCCATGCCATTCAGGGACATATACCTATATGGTGGGAAGGGAACAGATTTAAAGACCTTTACTTTCAGTTCTTTAAATTAGGCTCAAATGTTCAATTTCCATGTGTTCCTCTATATTAAAAATAAAATTGAAAAGGAAATCCCCAAATTATCTAAATAAAAAACAGATGAGGGGGATGTATTAGAAGCACCTGTCTATCATTAATATTCATTTTATTAAATTTAATTGGTTAATTGACTTGAAAATAAGTAACATAAAAACTAGATGAGTAAAATACACTTGGGCAAATATTTATAGTTTCCTTCATGGGCTACTATGATAAAGGTATTTTACTTAATTTGGCTTAAAAGTAGTCATCAGCAGCTGTTGTTATCATTTCCCATTACTGATAAAGCATTACTAATTGTGTGTTAATATGGTACATGTGGAATGGGACCAAGATGCTATCTTAAGAACACCTCTATTTAAATAAAGGCAGAACAGAAAGATAATTCTATTTATCCCAAACTATCACATCAAAAGACCAACAATGAGCTTGATGACCCTGAGAATATTTTCTATTCTATCTCATTTGCTAGCACAGTTTATAGTCATTTTTGTTAATAGCACTTTCTCTGGATAATCTAGATAATGTTTCATGGAGAAAAATTGATACTTTAATTATAATGTAAAAGATACGAATATCTCCAGCCCAGTTCCTAGGATGATTCTGTAGACAAGATGCCATATTCACAAAGTTGTTCATAGAGCAACCATCCCACTGATTAGCAAAATGTCTGGTACATAGTGGGCACTTCAAAGATCCTTGTTGCTTGATCTACTGAGTCTTTCTGGCTGCATCACAACACTTACACTGCAGATGTCATTAACCCCATGTGGCATTGCATGAAGCCAGCTGATTTTTGCACCAAGATTAATCATTTAAGCAAAAGGAGATATCTCACAAAGTAGTCTTGTCTTCCACAGAGAGAGTCCGTCATTTCCAGTGAACACAGAGAACAGAATGGTGATGTACACCTTCTGGTGCAGGGCTGAGTCCCTCCAAAAATGAAAACACATCCATTCAGGGATGTCTATTACTATTCAGTCCATCCACCTTCCCCTTGGACAGCCCAATCTTACCTTAAACAAACAAAAAAAAAAAAAAAAAAAAAAAACCGGAAAGTTAATTTGCCCATTAGCCACACTACTCGCTTCCCTGCTTCAAGGCTACTTCAGAGTGACAGAAATAGTATCATAAGGACTCCTATGAATATTGGAATGACTGGAAGAAATATTCATTGGCAAATTTTTTATTATAGCTTTTTATTGACAAAACATATGCATGGGTAATTTTTCAACATTGACCCTTGCAAAATCTTCTGTTCCAACTTTTCCCCACCTTCCCCCCACCCCCTCCCCTAGCTGGCAGATTGACCAACACATGTTAAATATGTTAAAGTATATTTTAAATCCAATATATGTATACAGTTATCTTGCTGTACAAGAAAGATCGGATCTAGAAAGAAAGTTTTAAAAAAAAACCTGAAAAGGAAAACAAAAATGCAAGCAAACAACAACAGAAAGTGGAAATGCTATGTTGTGGTCCATACTCATTTCACTGGCAAATTTCTTTAGTCACATACCACACACAACCCACACTCAAATTGTCTCTGTGAGGCTTTCTTGAGAAAGAGAGAACACTGATATAACTATTCATATATCTACTTTGTGTGCATATCTTTGCAAGCAAACATTCAGGATCAATGTACATGTGTGTGAAATCCATGTAGAGGTACCTCCTTATTAATGTCTTTGGCCACACACATCACAAAGGCATCTCTGATAATAGGTTACATTAATGTGAACAGCTAGAGTAAATATTAATTATTGGCTATGAATCAAAGCAGTTTGGGCATGACTATAAACCTTCCCCAAACATCCTGTTCAAAAAAAAAAAATCAGCCTGGATAAGCTTGTGCCAACCCTATTTTTACACTAACCCGATTGAATCCTTAATGCCAGACAAAAAGAAAATCATAGCTTAACATAAACCAGTAGATGTAATAAATAATGAACAGCACTAACAGCTTAACATCATAAGGGAACAGATGGAAAACTTCCCTCCAGAGATCATTGCATCTAGTATTAGAGAATGAGTTCCTGGACGTGCACAGGGTGAACAGTTCAAGCCTGAATTACAATGAGATTGCTAACACTTTTTATTATAAATATAAGAATTTCATGCCTCCCTTTTAGGAAATACAATGATTACAGCACTCATCTGTTTCACCCAGGATGGGTAAAGCAAAACACAAAACCTCCTGCCCCAGAAGCATGGATGACACAACCCAATCAGACACACAGAGGTACTTCGTGACTCTTTGTTTCCTATGGCAGTGCTACAATGCCATCATCTGTCCAGGAAAAGAATGGGAAACCTGTCAGTCTGCTAACAGTTAACTGAAAGGATGAGCATGGGTAATGAGTGAATACTTTCATAAGGAGAGCCACTGTAGACATTGGCTGAACATCCTAAGTCATGATTAATGGCTAATGACTCCTCCTTGGTGATGTACAGTGCTTCCATGCTAATGACCCTGAAATTTAGATCACATGACTATGATCAAAGGGTTGTTTCTAGGATAGCATTTCCCAAACTGTGTTCCATGAAACCCTGGTGTTCTGCAGAAGGTAAATAAATGAGAATTTCATTAGAAAATGCTGATGCTACTGACTTTTACCCCTCTGAAACCAGAAATATGAAATTATAGGTGAATCAACAATATTATTTGCCATAGTTTGGGGTGTGAAAATAAATTTAATTTAAAGAAAGAGAAAAGAACAGAGTAAGAGAAATAGAGCACTTGTATAAGACTGTGTCAAAAGAGAAGAATGAATGTGCCATTTAAAACTTGGTGGGAGTCACTGAAGAGTTTTTATGGATTGCCATGCATTGAAATTGTCATTTAAATGTAAGTAGGTATAAAGAATGTTTAACTAGTTGTATTGGTATTTAATGTTAAGCCCATAATAAACAATTTCAAAAGAAAAAATTTAATTTTCTCTATTTCGTGCCTAAATGTCCCCAACCCCCTTTTATCCTGGGATTCCTAGAACTAGTGTCTGTGGCTTCTGGTAGGATAATTCAAACCAAAGAATACTCTATGGGCAAAGCTACTTCAAGAAATGTGTGTGAAAGAGGATAGGATAGAATGAAAAAGAAGACTAGGCAGATAGGAGTTTTGCTTCCTTTAGTCTCCTCTTAGCATATGTACATCACCTAGGGACCATACCGAAACATTGATTAAACAATCTTCATTACCTACCTAGAAATAAGGTCAATGAGATGCTCATTTCACAGGTGGGTACACCAAGGCATAGAGACTCAATGATCTTTCAGCTTCCTGGCAAGCCACAATAGCATTCATGAGCTTCCCAACATTCATCCCTAGGTACTAATCTCCATGTATCCTAGGTTATTTCCCCTCAGTGAACCTATTTTGCTCAGCTCCAGTTGAGCAGTAGAAACACATACGCACGCACCCTGTAGAGGAAAGAAACCTGGATTTCAGAAGCAGGAAAACAATGTACCTAATGACCACATTCATGTAAATGAAAAGAACAGGAAAAGGCAACTTGGGTTAATTGTGATCACTAATCTTGGTCCTGGAGAGCGAATAATAAACTATACTTGCCTCCTACTGTTAGATTGGTAGGTGGCTATAGGGCTCCAGGGGCAGATTTTTGTGTATATCTTCAGAAGTTATCACTATTTATTGGGTTTGCATAACAGTTTTTTCTTGGTTTCGAGAGAGGTTTCAAAGTAAAGTTAAAAAATAACAATAAAACAAAAGAGATCAGTATTTTAAACTACATATACAAAAATTAAAAGGGTTCAATGATCTGAGTTCAAATGCCATTTATTCCCTGTATCATTTTGACTTCTAAGTCTCAGCTTCCTTTCTATAAAACAAAAGGGTTGAACTAATTGACTTCTAAAGATCTTTTAAACTCTTTATTTACTTTCCTTTGAGCTCCCTATCATCTCCAACTCTAAGAAAGATTTCAGTTTCTATCCTTGCTTCTCAAAAATCCACAAGAAAAGATCCAGAGCATTTGGCTCAACTATATCAAATTTTCCACCATTGATCAGACTCCCATTTCTCACCTTTTATATTTCTATTCCAAACCTATTCTGCCAATATTATCATTCTCTTTTGAATTATACCTTTAATTTTTTGAAGGTTGTGCAAAACCTTCAAGAGGAAGATTTGCATAAATGTATCATAAACAAGACTCCTCTATGATTAAGACCTGTGGGCCATCTAGATTATGGCTTACTGATTATTCCCCTTTAGGCCCCGAAAACAGTATGTGGTCCCAGTCATAGCTATCCTCCAAAGTTCAAGGCCAATCACATCTTCATTCAATCAAATAGTCCAGTTCTTTCAAATTTAAAATTTGCGGTTATACGATTCTGATTCAATGCAAAATTGCGGAGATATAAAATGAGGGTCCCTCTAAGGAAAGCTCACTTTCTCAGGCACCAAGCTAAAAGCAGTGAAAACAAATACAAGCAAGCAAGACAGTCCCTGCCTTCAAGGAATTTATATTCTAACAGAGGAGGACAACTCTACAAAAGGAACTAAAAGGGCTTGGAAGCAGAAAGCATCTATAGTAATATAAATTCCTTAAAATTCTGTTATTTCTGTTTGCATTGTCAGTGCTTAGTAGACCCTCAAGGGAAACACAGAGAGTGTAAATTATTTGCCTAGAGTCACAATACTGTCAAATACATTATTGAATTAATTTCTAATAGCCTTCAAGTCCAAATTTCTAGGAATTGTGCAAAGCTGCTCTAGTGACTAGGGCAGGGATTATTCCTGCCATTTTACAGATGATGAAACTGAGACTAAGAGAATGGTCAAAGTAACTTGTTTTCAAGAACATGTATCTATATGAACCCTTATATCAGCATATAGATATAGAATTTGTAAAGTATTATGGGAGAAAATCTCCTTCCCCTCCTAATAGAATGCAAGCTCATAGAGGACAGATATTATTTCATTTTTTATTTTTTTGTCTCTGGGTCATAGGGTGATAGATACCTTGTGCATAGTCATAGTATAATGAATTTTTAAAATTAAATGTGTTTAATTAAATTTGAATAACAACCAGTCAGTGGGCTCAGACTCATCATTGGCATAGGAAAGATATCATATGTCAGAATATCAATCTTTCCTGCTACATGAGTCCTGATTCTAATCAGTTATTATGCTTGAACCAGTATAATCAAAACCTATTTTTACTTTGGTTTGAATAAAACTGAAACTGTGTAGGTATTCTTATTTTGTAAAGCAGTTTGTCCTGTTACTGTTCAGCTTTAAACTTTAGTTTTCTTGCTATCTGACTTGCCTTTTAAAGATTCCTGGCATTGTAAATAAAACCACAATTAAGTTTTCCACAATAAAAAAGATACAAAATTATTACATAAAGCTTTCTAGTTTAGAGAGCTCTTTCTCCACAGTCACTTTGGGAGGCAAATAGTTCATGTATTATCCCCCTTTGAACTAAATCTCAAAGAGTGTAACTTGCCCAACACATTTGGCTAGCAAGTCAAAGAACTCAACTTCAAATCTGGGTCTCCTATTGCCAAGCTAATAGTCCATCTACAGAGTAAATTAAGAGAACATCCTACTCCAATCTCATTGTTTAGTAGTTAATAAACTCATCCTGAGAGATCATTCCAAGATCATATAACCAGTAAGTGAGATATTTAGAATTCAAGTCTCTTGACTTCATTTTTAGGTCTCTTTCTACCACAGTTGATGTCTCCCAACAATACTGCCATGTTAAAGAAAATTCTTTCAACAGAGCAGGGCTTTATAAAGCCCCATCTATAATCTCCTGAGTGTGGTCCTGAAGGAGGAACCTTTTATTGTAATATACTGCTTCATTGGCAAACACCATCATTAAAACTGAATGAAGACTTTCATTAAAAGAAATCATTGACACCTTGCTAGATGCATGTTCCATCATTAGTGGAGTTACACTCCAGGGTGAGATCCATTCCAAGGTGAATTGGCTATTTGGGATAGTGAGCAGACACAGGGCCACCACGGCAAATCAAATCATATTAGCAAATTTGTAGGGAGCATTCTGAGTATGAAGAACACTCACCTGGGGAACTGTGAGGATTGGGGAAGGGGGATTGCAAAGGCATAGGGCATAGCCTCTGACCTTGATGACTATAATACAGGTAGCTGGAGGTGTAAATGACTTGGTTGTACATGTAGAGTACCATTGTACATGTACAACTCCCCCAAAAATAGTGTGAGAAAAGATATCTATCAGTCAGTTATATCAGTCAGTCAGCAAGCATTTATTGAATTCTATGTGCCAGGAACTGAGCACCTACTAAGTCCAAGGCATTGTCCATGGTGCTAGGAAAACCAATAAATACTACTTTTCTCATCAATCATCACTAAGGGAGGGAGTTTGGTCATCTCCCATTCTTCTTATTTAGACATTACTTTTTTTTTTTCGCTTTCCAAAAATAATGATTTTTTTTCAAACATTCCTCCTTTCCCTTGCTCTCACATTTTCTTCACCTCGCCTGCTTTCTGCCTGCTGCCAGCCTCCAGATCTGTCTTAATGACTTGTAGATCGGTCTAATCAGGAGGTGACAAGGCACTCCCCAGCCAGCCAGCAGCAGCAGCTGCACTGGATTGCTGCCCTCCTGAAAAGCCTCAGTTCCAACTCAAAGTTTTTATTCCACAGTGTATTTTCTGGTTGAGGCAGCATATAATAATAATAATAACAATAATAATCATAATCATAATAATAACAATAATAATAGCTACCATATACAAAATGTTTTAAAGTATTCAGAGAATTTTACAAATATTCTCTTATTTGATCCTCATAACAACCCTGGGAGACAGATGCTATTATTGTTCCCATTTTGCAGATGAGGAAACAAGAACAAACACAGGTTTATCTACCATAAACATCAACTTGTCTCCATCAAATCCAAGCACCTATCAGGTTCCCATTTCCCCTTCTCTCCCACCCCCAAATCAATTGTGTTGGATACACAACACAATTTCAGGGAATATGGACTGAGATGACTTTCCCCCAAAAAACTTTATTGTGCCACAGTCTCCTTGAGCTGTTCTACCTCAGTTTCCCTGCACTAGTTTCCTTTATTGTCCTGACTGAGTTTCCCTGAATTATTCTATTTCAAGTTTCCTTAACTGTTCTGCCTCAGTCCCTTAAGTCGTAAAACCCCCCTGGTTCATTAAGACTGAGGACCATTTGCTCTAAGGTTATAAATTGTCAATGGGAGATGAGGAGCAGATCAGACTTTCTGGCTCCTACCTCCTTCTGCCCCTAAGAATTTATGACACTGCCCCTCTAAAATATTCCAAAAGATAAGACTATCTCAGATACTTCCCTGACATCTTTACTTCTGTTTGTTCGAACTTCCTGACTCTGGCTTTTAGAATTTACAGCCCCCCCCCATCCTGACAGAACCAAAGCGCTTCTAACTTTTCCTGCTCTTCTTCTTTGTCTGAAAAGCTATAAAAGTGTTTATCATTCCCCCATTCATTACTAGATTCTTTGAGATGAGAGTCCTGTCCAGTCAATTAAACTCTCCAATTAATAAAATATTAAAAACTCTCTAATCTCTATTCTGCCTCAATTTCTCTGGCATTAGAACTTCAGTCTCTTTCACTTTTTCTAATAAAGAATTCTGCAATTTTTATTTTGTTTCTTCAAAGTCAGGGTGGACTGTTCAACAACATATGTTCAACATTAAAGTATCTCTCCTCATTCTAAACTTTCCCTGTTTAAAGTATAAAATAAAGACTCTTCATTGAATTTCATAATGCTTTTGTGTTTTTGGTAGTCCATGGAGGAAGGGAATTTGAAAATTGTTGTATACTGTTTCCAATTATAGCCCATATTCTCCCTGAATTACCATGATTGTTTATGAAAATTATCTTTGACAAATCTAGATACAGTTTGGCTTGGGGGTGGGTAGGTGGGTTGGGAACCACTTGGCTAATCCAAGGTCAAAGAGAGCTGTGTGTCAGAGGTATGTCTTATTTCTAGGATTGCCTGAGTTCAGATCTAATGTTCTTCCCACTATGTCATCTGGTTGCCAGTTTGGGTTTGAGAAATAAAGTAAGGGGTAAGGAGGAGAGGATATCACAACTGAGTTTCTCCCTAGCTTTGCTTCTTTCTGTAGGTAGCTTCTTTCTAGCTTGTCTTGGAGTATTTTGCCTCCATAGCTTGTATAGTCTTAAGAGAGCTGGCCATGGAGCCAGGAATATTTGGGATCAAGTCCCATTCCTGAAATATCCTTTCTGTTTGAACTTGGACAGATTATTTAACCTCTCAGTATCCTTGGCAACTCTCTTAAGACTATAAATTGCAAGAGAAGGTGCCAAACTACATTTGTAGAAGGTGTTTCCTCAAATGGGAAATTCTCTATACCAATGAAATCACAGAGCCTAATTCCTATCTCTGACTCTATAGCTGAGAAAAATTGATAGGATCTACTTAAAAAAAGAAAAAAAGGAACTCTTTACCTTTTGGTGGTTCAATTGAGTGACCTGAAATAACTGAATGCTCAAGGGAAGGTTATCTCCAAAATGTGAATAAATAATAGAATGATGTTTCCTACATTGACTCTGGCCCTGAAAATATTTTGACAGAATTTTATCTTTCCATTTCCTTGGGACCTCATAGAAATGAAGGGATTTAGTTTTTGGCATTCTCCTAGAATATATGTTCATGGTCAATGAAATCCTCATAAGATTACCTAGAACAGGGATTCCTGACTATTTTTGCATTATAAACCTTTTAGGCACTCTGGTAAAGTTTCATGGACCCCTTTCTCAGAATAAAATTTTTAAATGAGCAAACTACGCTGGATTAGGAGCAACTAGGTGGTAGAGCAGATAGCTTTCTAGGCCTGAAGTCAAGAAGACTTCAAATCCAGTTCTCCAATATTTATTAACTGTATGATCTGGTCAAGTCCCTTAACTCTCTTTGTCTTGGTTTCCTCATCTATACAATGAGCTAGAAAAGGAAATGGCAAACCACTTCAGTTTCTTTGCCAAAAAACAAAAACCCAAATGGAGCTATGGAGAGTCATATGAGACTGAACAACAAAAATCTGACTGGATAGATTTCAAGGTATCTACCAATTTGGATAAGGGGAAAAACTGAATCTTAATTTTCACTGATCTTTGACTGAAATTTAGCAATTTCCTTCAACTATTTAAAAACATTATTCTTAGAATGGGTCCATATATTTTACCAGACTGCCAAAGGAGTCCATATTACAATCAAAGTTAAGAACACCTGTTCTGGAATGATCATCTCGTCTCAAACAAGAACCTGGAAATCAGTTGAGATCTTCTTCACCCCCTCACCACCATCCTCCAGCATCACTTACAATCCCATGATCTTCATTTCTTCTTTCTTTCTTGTAATCTCTCTGTCAGCTAGCTGACAAATTGGAAAAGTATCTGATAGATATATTTAATCTAAGATATAAATAACTAACATATTACTTAGTTAAAGTCCTGCTCTGATACTTCATTGTACTGAATAGGTTACCCTGCATTTCTCTCTCTCCTTTTAAAAGTGATGTTTTTATGTTTTTAAAATTTCAATAGTATTTTATCTTTCCAAATACATATAGAAATAATTTTCAATATTCTTTTTTATAAGAGTTTTTGTGCCAAATTTTTCTCCTTCCCTCCCTGCTCCCAAAGATACAAGCAATTTGATATAGGTTAAATATGTATAATTCTTTTAAACACATTTTGATATTTATCCTATTATGCAAGAAAACTGGACCAAAATGGAAAATCTATGAGAAAGAAAAAAAATAATAAAATAAAATCTGAAAACACTATGCTTTAATTCATGTTCAATCTCTATAGTTTTCTCTCTGGATGAAGATAGTATTTTTCATCCCAAGTCTATCGGAATTGCTTTAAATCATCTCATTGTTGAGAAGTTCATCGCATAGTTTTCTTATTACCGTGTACAACATTCTCTGGGTTCTGTTTACTTCTCTCAGCATCAATTCATGTGAGTCTTTCTAAGCTTTTCTGAAATAAACCTGCCCATCATTTCTTATAGAACAGTAATATTCTATTACCTTCATACAGTATAACTTATTCAGCCATTCCCACACAGATAGACATTCACTTAATTGCACTGCAAAAAGGGTTCCTATAAACATTTTTTGCACATGTCTGTAATCAGGAGGACCTGAGTTCAATTTTGGCCTCAGAGGCCTACTAGCTTTATAACCCTGGGTGACTCAACCCTGATTGCCTTCAAATAAATAGATAAATAAATGTCTGTTGTGGCAGGAAGAAATGGTGATATTCATTGAAGGGGAACCTTAATTAGAAGGGTAGAAATAGCACTCATACCACCATATTCCTCTCTTATGGCAAATTGATTTTTACTTTGGACAATTCCACAACCTAAAAGAGTAGACTCTAATTGTAAAATTCTAATCAACTATTATCTACAGAGGGAAACTCCGTATATCTTCAGAAAGCATTGGAAACTCTATTTTAGTACTATCTTGTATGATCCAATATCTCTTTATGATTAATTTTATCTTTATAACTAGTTTGTAAGCTTCTATGCCTCTGTATACCCCACAGGACCTTTACCTTCAAAGTCCTTTGTATAATGAAGATGAAAATGAGAATGACAGTGAAGATTAAAAAATTACATTGTAAAAAGAACAACGGAACTTCAGTCAAGAGAACTGGGCTCATATTGGGGCTCTCCCATTCACTAGCGTTGTAATCTCTGGACAAATTGCTTTGCCATTCTGATCACAAGTTTTTTATCTGTAAAATGAGAGAATCGGGCTATCGGATCTCTGAGGTTCCTTCTGCAGCCTTGTTGCTGTGATCCTGGGATGGTTGCCTACTCTGCAGATTCATCATTTTAGCTCTGCTAGAAAAATATGGCTCCTTTCAAAGGCACTGGTCTCATTAAGAGAGCATGGCAGCTATGTGTATATATCTTTGGCCTGAAAAGTAGAAATAGACATAAGACATCCACAGGCAGCATGATGTAGGGAATAGAGTGTAAGGCTTGATGTCAGAAAGACTTGAGTTAAAATGCCACCTCAGATACTTATCAGCAATGTGACTGTCGACAAGCCATTTATCTTTCTCAAGCTTTAGTTTTCTCTGTAAAATGGGGATAATAATATTTGTACCTCTCATAAGATTGGTATAAGAATCAAATGCAGTGATATATAATAAATCACTTTTCAAACTCATATAAATGTCAGATATTGTAATGATAGTGATAATTAAAAAGATTATAATACTGAAATTGACTTTTTCAGTGTTCAAGTTCTTGGTTTTATTCCTACTTGTTTTGTGTGGTCAGAATTGGAAATATATGACCAGATCAGTTGAAAAACTTTTGGTTCTTTCCCGAGTTTCTGCTAAAATACATTAATAATAAAGTAACATTAATGTTTAATATTCTACTAAAGGGTTTTTCTCCTTTTGGATTAGAATCAACACCCTTTTATAATTGCTTCTGGAAGTTGCAAATAATCTTTGACCCTCATATTTTCAAGTATGAATGGAAATGCTTATGTATAATCAGTGCAAACTTTCTTGCCCTTCCATTATCACTCTCTCAAAAAATAAAATGAGGTTTACTTTAGTACCTTGGTCCTAATAAGAATCAGCATCAGGAAAATAAGGAGTATTATACCCAGGTGGTAGGAGGTACACTGAGGCAATAATATAGCTGTTGATCAGAGTTCTCTTCCAATTTCTTTATGTTTGAAGGAGGCAGACTTGAGAAAGTCCTCAATCTTGCTGCATAGAATAAGAGTTTCAGTCCAAACTCCGTACTGTAACCAAAGACTCCTAATGAGGTCTACTTGACATTTTTCATATCATGTTATACAAAACAAGTCTCTGGAAGTATCTCAGTGAATTTACAAGTCCTAGATATCTTTTATAGTTTTCTGCCTACTCTCTTTGTCTCCATTGCTGGCTCTTCTTCCTATCTACTTAATGTGTGTATCTCTAAAAACTCCCAACTCCTCTTCATTCTACATATTCTTATCTTGATGATCTCACCTACTCCCAATCATCATCTCTATGTGGATGATGCTCAAATCTTTATCATCAACCCTGACCTCTTTCTAGTTAATCTGTGCCTGTTTGCCCTACCAATAATTCATGCTCAGTAGGTCCTTTACTAAACTCAAATAACCTGTCTTCTATTGTAAATAGTCTATACAAATCCTATGTTCTTCATAAAGTTAATTATTATTATCATTATAATTCTGATTGTGTCACTACAATCCTCTCAGTTATCTAGTTAGAAACATTGGCGTTCTCTTTAATTCTTTCTCTTCTTTTGAAGCAGTTACTAAGTCTTTTCAACTTTATTGTCTTAATATTTCTCAAGTCCAACCTCACACTTTCATTCCTATTGTAAACACCACAGTACAGTTTTTTTATCATCTAACAACTAGACAATTATAGTTCCCTAACTGGAACTATAATTTTATTGTAGAAATTGCCAATATAATTTCTTATTGGAAATTATTATGACACTTTCAACATGATAGTAACTAAATTCATTTTTAATAGGCATTAACAACATTAACAGCATAAGGATTCAAAGAACTTTTAAATATCTGTGGTAATATTAAATTATAACCATACCAAGAGTTAAGAATGAGAGTTTCCTATTAAGTTAAAATACATATACCTATTAAAAGGAATACCTCAATGATCATCTTGTCTTACCGATACTAATACATCCTTTATACCAGAACTTTTTAAACTTTTTCCACTTATAAACACTTTTCCCCTGAGATATTTTTACATGACCTCAGGTACCTTTTTCTCATAATAAATCATAATTTCATAAACCCCATATTCAGTTATATGACCTCATATGGGGTCACAATTAACAATAAGAAGCTTTGTTTTATATTACTGCTTTCATATTTTTTCTAAGGCACTGCTTTGATCATATCATTCTTTTATTTAGAAACTTCACTGGATTGCTATTGCCTACCAAATAAAACACATATTTCACCCTAGCATTCAAAGCCTTTCATAAACTGGCTCTAATCTCCATTACCAGCCTTATCTCACACCGTTTGCTTTCATTTATATTGTATTTAAACCAATTACTCATCTTCTCCTATTTTTATATTACTTCTTCCCATCTTTGTGCCTGTGGTCAAGCCATCCCCCAAGATTTCATTAAATTCCTCCCTAATTCTGCCTGTTAAAACTGTTGCCTCCCTTTAAGGCACTAGCCAGATTCTGCCTTCTCTATGAAGTCTTCCCTCCCCAGTTAAGTGATCTTTCCTCCTTCAAATTTGTTGGGCTACCTCATTTGGATCTTTAGTTTGTACTATTCTATTTGTATTATAGTTAGTTGTATATTTGTATTAGTAGAGTGTAAGCTTCTCATGGACAGGAGCTGAGCCTTATTTGATTTTTGAATCTGTAACACCTAGTACAGTGCCCATGTAACCCAGCTAACCACTCAAGCCGGAGAAGATGGGGGATTCAGGGTTACATGGAAACACCTGAAAAGGCTAATTTTTGACACTATACCGGCTGAGAAATTTACTGGAGTGGTGCCAGAGTTTCTTTAGGGAGACTTTTGGACAAAGGGCATTGGATGGAGGCAGGGGAAGACATTGGAAATAGAACACACATGCTAAACTGGCCCCTATCAAGTCTCTGACCTTGCTTGAGATTCTAGATTGCTTGAATGGACTTCCTCTGTTTGAAGTGAGATTCTTCTTTCACAATATGACTAATATGGAAATATATTTAACATGATTGTGTGTGTTTGGCTATATTGGATTTCTTGCTGTCTTGGGGAGGGAAGAAAGGAAAAAAATTTGGAGCTCAAAATCTTACAAAAATGAATGTTGAAAACTATCATTATATATAATTGAAAAAATACTACTAAGTGAAAAAGAAAAAGGAATAACTGTCTCTTGCCCAGACAAGGACACCCTGAATTACCCTCTCTTCCATGCTAGGAGATCTTGGGAGGTATGGAGCACAGCAGCAGAAGAAAGGTGAGTGTTCCCTTTGCTAGGAATTGTAGAGAACTTTGAACAGAGTAACAACAAATGTAAAGGGGATTTTTACTAAATGATGGAAGCTTCAGAGATATGCAGGAGGAGAAGCAGTGTGTAGGGGCACCAGCGTCAAGTACTGGGAGAAGCAGAAGCTTCAGAAGAAGACATATGCTGAAAAATTACTAGAGAAAATGACTACTGGGAATTCTACTTAAGTAACAGACTCTTTACTGAACTTCTACTGGATTCTAGAAAGAACTTGAATAATGGATATTATTGTTTTTTATATATTCTGAGTTTCAGGTGATGAAGTGGTGCTGTGGATAGAATACTAGGCTTGGGTCAGGAAGACGCACTTTTTGAGTTCTATTCTGATTTCAAATAATTACTGGCCACATAACATTGGGCAAGTCACTTAACTGTTTGCTTCAGTTTCCTCATCTGTAAAATAAGTTGGAGAAGAAAATGGCTCTAGTGTCTTTGCCAAGCAAACCCCAAATGAGATCAACAAAGAGTCATACATGACTGAAATAACTGAACCACAAAAATTTGAGTTGCGTTGTGTTCTTCACTCCTGCAAAGATAACTTTTCTTTGCATTTTGTGAACTGTGTGCCTGTCAGGGGAGTGCATGACAATACTTCCATGATATCATATAGTTGTATTCTGGGGTTCTTGGGGTGAAGACATATGAGCCAGAAGTGAAAAACATCCCAAAGGCTGCTTAGAACCTTGATGCTCTGTTAGAGTCTCTGATACTAGAGTTACCTAATGAATGTTTACTGAACTGCATTGAAAACTAAATCCAAAAGAAAAGAAATAGGGCTTCTCCAAAGAAAGGTCCATTAAAAGACAGATAATTGTAAGAGACTTCATTTAATGAGTGATTGAATAAACTGGGACTATTCAAAACTTTACCTTCATAGGACTTAAATTTCACAGTATAATTACTTAGAATGAGAAAAACAGAATCTCTGAGTTGGAAAACCTCTGAAAAAAATTAATTCAACTTATATCTGGACAATAATTTCCCCAACATCTCCACTAAGTTGTGATTCCTAGTTTTTGCCTGAGGGCATCCAGAGAAAGGTCATCTATTAGTGAACAAGGCAGCTCATTTAAGCTCTACTGGTCTTGGTCTTTTCAATTATTAAATGAAGGAATTGTGCTAAATGATTTCTAGATCCATTCCAGCTTTATACCCAAAGGGTAGCACTGTAAATGGAGTGTTGGAGCTAGAGTCAAGAAGACTTGATTTCAAATCCACCTCAAATACTTTCTCACACTCATTCACTGTGTAACTTTTGGTAAGTCTGATTTGGTTTCCTCAATTTTAAGGTAGAGATGATAACATCCCCTAACCTCACAGGATTATTATAAGGATGAAATGGGATAATATTTGTAAAGAGCATGCAGCACAGCATCTGGCACATAGTAGCTACTGAATAAATGATTATTTTCTCCTCTCATCCTTTTTCTCCCTCCCACTTTTTAAAACTAGATTTTGGTCCCAATTTTCAAAAGGATCAGTAAATAAAACATTCATTTAAGTCTTGGCATTAGGGACACCCAAGATTTATAGAAAGTGAAATTGAGTGTTTTTTGGATGTAGAGAAGTATAAAGTTGGCTTCAGAAACAGCAAATGATTCTTCCCTCTCACTTTTTCCCCATTTGTTGTGATCTCTTCCACCTCATTCATATGTATTAACTTTATTTAGAACCCTCCTTTGACTTTTTCACTTCCAGATTTGTTCCATATTTATTTGTAATCATATATATCTTCCCTTTTAGGTTGTAAATTGAAGAAACTTGCAGTAGGAACAGAGAAAGAAATAAGCATTTCTAGAGTGCCTATTATGTGTCAGGCTCTGTGTGCTAGGCACTTTATAAATATTATCAGATTTAATCCTCACAGCACCCTTATGAGGTAGGTGTTATTATTATCCCCATCTTAAACTGAGGAAACTGAGGCAGAGGTTTTCAGAGTAACACCGCTAATAAATATCTAAGGTTGATTTGAACTGGTTTTCTTTCTTCCAATTCCAGAGTTCTGTTCAATGTGCCATTATTTCTTATTTATATCTCCCCAAATTAGCAGAGTTCTTTGTACATAGTAAATATTTGCTGAGAATTAGGAAATGTGGATGTATATCTGATTCTACCACTAACTCACTGAGATGGATCACTTCCCTTGCCTAAGATATGGCTGTTTCATCTGAAAATAAGACAGTTAGATTAGATGATCACTTCTAATGACAATATTTTGAATTATTTTTTTAAAATAAATCTGTAATTTCATCAGAATAGGGAGTTCTTTGTAAGAAACTTCCTCTCCCAACATCTATCAACACACCTTCTCTGAAATCTTTGCAGTTTCTGGAGACACTAAGAGGTTAAATAACTTGTACATGGAAGCAAGACAAGTTCAGATCTTCCTGACTAGGAAGCCAGATCTCTATTGACTATATAATCCTGACTGAATTCATAGACTCTTCTAAATAGAAGAGGATTGTTGTTGTTTTTTTTTCTTATGCTGAGGCTGAAAGGCATCTTTTTTTTTTCTTAAAGTCATAAGTCAAAAATTCACAGAAATAACTCAGTAAGATAGACAATATTACACTTGACGACCATTTTCTGAAGTGGGGTGAAAAAAGGAATAGCACATATGCTACTGGGTGGAATTCACCAATTTCTGTTTGTTTGACTCTACTACCTTTTTCCCCTTTTTATTCTTTGTATCATTGTGGCTGATTGAGGAAGAAGAGAAGAATATAGTGGGAAATAAAGATGATATAAAAAAGAATAGCAATAAAAACTTTTTCAAGATGGCATTATCCTTTTGTTTTTGAAAAGGGATTTCCCTGAATTGGGATGTTTTAACTAAGAAGTAGAGATACAAAAATACTAGGCTAATTAATAATATGTTAGCAGGTCCAGAGTCAGCCACTTTTGCCCTTTTCTGGTCCCAACTATTGCTCAAAGCACATTACATCACATTATGGGGGTCTCCTGGAGACTAAGACCACATGATTAGTTTGCTATGTTATTTATCAGGCATCTGACCAGAGAATACCCTTAGAGCAGTCATCTTCCTTCTCTCTCTCTCTCTTCCTCCTGCTCATCTCCAACTTTTTCACTCAGGAGAGACTAAGGCAACTGTCTCTTCATGCCCCAAATGGATTCTTTCAGCTACTGAGCTCTCAAGTAAGCAATGACCTATGTTTAATATGGAAATATGGTCAGTATTTATTCTAGGAGAGAAAAAAAACAAAAACATTCTGGCCCACTTTCAGGCCATAACAACAGGTACAATTAGGTAAGTCTGGCATTTCCGTTGGCTCTGCCCTAACAACACAACTGCTAATAACATTAACTTCTCTCCAAGGATTTGTAACTTAATTCAGTCAAAATCAGCCTGAGCAAGGGCCAGTGCTATGCTATGCTGTAATTCATTTGTCAGAACATGGCTGAGTTATCTAGAATCTGAATTAGAATAGCAAATTTTTACCCAATATACCGTGTTTCCCCGATAATAAGACCTATCCTGAAAATAAGACACCCACATACTCTTTAATATTCCGCTAAAATAAGCCCTCCCCCGAAAATAAGCCCTATCGAACTTACTATGAAAACGGTCATCATGGTGATCCCCTGCGCTATATGCTGCATAGCGGTACCTTCAGTAAGCAGCGCCGCCCTCCCCTCCCGGGTGAAACGCACGTCGCGCTCCGAGCTGCATCCAATCAGAGCTGCAGCAGTGAGCGCGTCATCCTCTTCTTCCCTGGTGATTTGCTTGCTGGCGCTACTGAGAGCAGCGCCGCGGAGTAGAGCTGAGACAGGACCATCTAAAAACTCGGTAAGTTCAGTAAGCGATGGAGAATAAAATAAGCACTCAGGGGGCATGATGGAGGCTAAAAGGGGCATGATGGAGGCTAAAATGGGCATGATGGAGGATAAAAGGGGCATGATGGAGGATAAAATAAGCCCTCCCCTGAAAATAAGCCCTCTGGTGTTTTTTAGTCCCAAAAAAATAATAAGACAGTGTCTTATTATCGGGGAAACACGGTACCATCAGAAAGACCAGCACCCATGACTGCAATGAGTGTGCATAGGCATTCTGATGAAGCTTTTCAAAGGGATTTTTCTTATCTTCCTTATCCCTAAATTCTTCATTTGACCTAAAAATGAAGCTTAGAATTCTTTTTTTCTTGGAAATGTAGAGCAGAAAAATCATATCCTCACTGTCTTTTGAAGGATCTGAGATACGTACAGTTTAAATTTTTCTCTATATGAGAAAAAACAGATAGATATATTCATTTCTTAGTAGTCCCATGGATGAATGAGAGCAGCAACTTGAGAAAACTAAAGAAAACCTTGTTTAAAGAAAGAGAGAAGAGACAACTCCCTCTTCCCCCCAATCTGTCCTATATACTATTACTTCCTTCCAAATCCATGACTCAATATGCTGCACAGAAATCTTCATTGGCTCCTTTTTTCCTACTAGGTAATGTTCAAATACCCTTGTCTGTTATCCAAAGCTCTCCAGAAACCTGGAACCATCTTTATAGTCTCATTCTATAATTTTTTCCTTCTAGATCATCTATTCTCCAGCCAACTTGGCTTATTCTGATCCATGAATATACCCTACTCTCTCTTATTCCTCCTACCATTCCTTTTACTTGGAAGATGCTCCTCACCCTTGTTTGTCTGTAGAATTGTCCTTTAAAGTCCAAACTAAATGATATTTCCCCTATGCAGTTTGATTCTAATCCTTGTTGGTTAAATCCTTTTTTTCCTCTGAGACTTCGTATACAACTATGGTAATATCTCTATGATATACTTACCATATCATGCATTACTACACTTTATTATTACCTGTATTTGCTATCTTATCATTCTATTAAACCCCAAGATACATGAATTCAGGGGTTCTGTGTTATTTAAATTTCTATCTTTTACAGAACCTAATCTAAGAATGTTCTTAGACAACTTGTAATGGGCCTGGCTTTATGACTCTTATTTCATGTGATTTCAGGTGTCTTATTTTTTAGATCTTTCCCCATTTCTATGACGATTTCCAAATATATGGAGGAACTTTATCTGATATTTATCATAAAGTTATTTGTTGACAATATCCTTATTGATTTAAATGGAAATAACAGCTCTCTTTAATAGACTACAGAGCATCAATTTATGCTCTAGATAAAAAGATGAAGTAGGAAAAATTTATTATTACTGCTCTCAGACCCTCATTTTGTACTCTCTCCTTAGGACCTAAATACTCATTCTCTTTCTAGAAATAGCTGTTCTAAAGAAAAAGATCCAAAATTCTTTTAGAGTGCCTAGTAAGGCTTATCTTTCGATCGGAATCAAACATTAATAAAAACATAAATTCCCACATAAACTTGGAAATTGTGGAGGAAACAGGGAAAGAACTAGGAAGTAAAGAGACATTCACTGGCACCTAAAATTACATGAAATAGCAATTTAAGACCAGGCCTATTAGAGGTTGCCTAAAATTACAGAATTATAGAATGCAGAGAATTACAGACTTAAGGTAGGAAGGAAGGGACCTCAAAGGTTATTTAATCCAGAGATGTCAAACATCTACTCAGGAGTCCATTGTGGCTAAACCAGCTAAAAAGATAATTGAGAAACATTTAACAAAATGACTATAAATACACTAGAACCTAGATAATGTTAACATGTGGTTTTCTAAGTTAATATGTACAATTATGGTTAGCTATTGTTTTTATTTGAGTTTGACATCATTATTATAATCTACCCCCATATCAAAATAAAGCCATCTTTCTAATGTGCCTAGCAGCTAGTAGATAAAGAGCCCAGCCTAGAATCAGGAAGACCTGATCAAATATGGTCTCAGATACTTACAAGCTGTGTGACCTCAGGCACGTACTTATCCCTATTTGTCTCAGTTCTCTCATCTATAAAATGGGTTAGAAAACAGAATGGCAACCAGTCCAATATCTTTGCCAAGAAAACCCCAAAAGTCATGGAAAAGGTGTCAGACATGACTGAACAATGTAACTCATAAATGATCATCCAACTTTTGCCAAAAGACTTCTGCTGAAGAGGAACTCTTCTCCCCAAGTAGCTCATTATATTTTGGGTAGTCTAATCATTGGGAGATTTTCCCTCACATGAAACCTACATCTACTTCTCTGTCATAACCATCCTTTGCTTCTAAATCTACTTCTTTCTAGTCAAGTATAAGTTTAACCCTAATTTTCCATTTAACAACCCTTTTCTTTCTCTCTCTTTTTTTTTTTTTTTTTGAGACAATGGGGTTAAATGACTTACCCAGGGTCATTTACAACTACTAAGTATCTAAGGCTAGATTTGAACTAAGTCCTCCTGACTCCAAGGCCAGTGTTCTATCCACTTCACCACCTAGCTACCCTACATTTGAGAATTCTTGAAGACAGCTAGGACATCCCCAAGTAAGTTTTGTTTTCTCCAAAAGTTCTCCAATCATTCCTCTTATGGTAGGATCACAAAGCTCATCACCACCCTACTTTCCCTTTTTTGGCCATTCTTTAGCATCTAGACCTGAAAAAAAAAAAAGTCATCTACATACAGTCTGACCAAGGCAGAATACAGAAGAACTCTCACCTTCCCAGCTTCAGACATCAAGCTTATCTTAATGTAGCTTAAAATCCTATTAGCTTTTTGGACTGCTAATCTACTGCTGTCAGCACCCTGCTGGTTCCTGTTGCCTTTGCAGTCAACTAATTCCCAGATCTCTTCCAATGAACTATAGTCTAACAAGCCACTTTCTCTTATCTTGGACTGGTGAAAATGATGTTTTTCTTTTTTTAAATTTTAATAATAATTTTTATTTTCTTTTTCTTTTTTATTATTATAGCTTTTTATTGACAAAACATATGCATGGGTAATTTTTCAACACTGACCCTTGAAAAAACTTCTGTTCCAACTTTCCCCCTCCTTCCTTCCACCCCCTCTCCTAGATGGCAGGTAGTCCCATACATGTTAAATATGTTAAAGTATATGTTAAAGACAATATATGTATACATATCTGTACAGTTACCTTGTTGCACAAGAAAAATCGGATTTAGAAAGAAGATAAAAATAACCTGGGAAGAAAAACAAAAATGCAAGCAGACAAAAAAAAAGGAATGGAAATGTTATGTTATGGTCCATACTCATTTCCCAGCATTCTTTCCCTGGGTACAGCTGGTTTTGTTCATTTCTGATCAAATGGAACTGATCTGGATCCTGTCATTGTTGAAGAAAGCCACATCCATCAGAATTGATCATTGTATAGTTTTGTTGCTGCTGTGTATACTGATCTCCTGGTTCTGCTCATTTCACTCAGCATCAATTCATATAAGTTTCTCCAGGCCTCTCTGTATTCATCCTGTTGGTCATTTCTTACAGAACAATAGTATTCCATAACATTCATATACCACAATTTACTCAGCCATTCTTCAATTGATGGACATCCAATCAATATCCATTTTCTAGCCACTACAAAAAGGGCTGCCACAAACATTTTTGCACATGTGGATCCCTTTCCCTTCTTTAAGATCTCTTTGGGATATAGGCCCAGTAGAAATACTGCTGGATCAAAGGGAATGCAAAGTTTAATAACTTTTTGAGTATAGTTCCAAATTGCTCTCCAGAATGGCCGGATTCTTTCACAACTCCACCAACAATGCATCAGTGTCCCAGTTTTCCCACAGCCCCTCCAAAATTCCACATTATTTTTCCCTGTCATTCTAGCCAATCTGACAGGTGTGTAGTGGTATCTCAGAGTTGTCTTAATTTGCATTTCTCTAATCAATAGTGATTTGGAGAACCTTTTCATAATACATGCAAAGACCCTTTTCAACATTTATCCTTATAAAACTTTGTGTTCCAAATTTTTCTCCTTCCCTCCTCACTTCCCTTCTCCCCTAGATAGCCAGTAATTCAATATAGGTTAAACATGAACAATTCTTCTAAACATATTTCCACATTTATCATGCTACACAAGAAAAATCAGATCAAAAAGGGGAAAAATGAGAAACAAAAGAAAAAAAAGCAAGCAAATAACACAAAGGTGGGAAAAAAAACACATTGTGATCCACATTCAGTCCCCATAGTTCTCTTTCTAGATGCAGATGCTCTCTCCATAACAGATCTATTGAAATTGACCTGAATCACCTCATTGTTGAAAAGTGCCAAGTCTTTCACAGTTGATCATCACATGATCTTGTTACTGTGTACAACGTTCTCTTGGTTCTATTCACTTTACTTGGCTCACTTCACTTCATCTGTCTCTTCAGTCCTCTCTGAAATCATTCTCCTGATCATTTCTTATAGAACAATAATATTCCATAACATTCATGTACCATAACTTATTCAGCCATTCTCCAACTGATGGGCATCAATTTCCAGTTCCTTGCCACACAAAAAGGGCTGCTATAAACATTTTTGCACATGTGGGTCCTTATCCCTTTGTTTATGATCTCTTTGGGATACAGACCCAGGAAGATATTTTTCAACATGAGAAGAATTTTTTTCCCTCATAAGAGTTAGAGTTATGAAATGGAGAAAGTGTTGGGAAATTAAGGTCAAGCCATTTTTCAGTCTGCTTCACAAATAAGCTGGAGGAGACGTTGTTTCTGCTCAGCTAGAGAAAGCAGAATTATGTCATAAAGTTCAAATATCATGACCTTCCCAAGAAAAGTCATGAAGTGGTCCATAAAGTAAGTTTTCCACTCAACCTGGCTTTCTCTTTTTGGGCCCCTTCAATAGGATTTTAGAGACCTCCTTTATTCCCTCAAATAGATTTCTTGTCCCATATCTATTAAACTAAGGGGAAAATGTGTTTCATAGTGAATTGGAGGAGGTAGAGAAATGTAAAAAATAGGCACAAGCTCTGGATTCAGACTACCAGGTTCAAGTATCGCCTTGGATACTTAATTGCTCGTGTGACCTTAGGCAAATTCCTTAATCTTTCCAGGGCTAAATTGATTGAATTGGATTAGATGCCACTGAGGTCTGTTCCAGCTCCACATCTATATTTCTAGACTTATTAATCTCAATTTTGGAGAGATGTAGGCATTTTAAGAATCACCTGGAAAAAAAAAAAAAAGAATCACCTGGAATTGCAGATCTAGATTCCAGAGGTCATTTGAATTATATGCCCAAGGTCACAGATATTTGAAACATGCTTCCTGACTCTAGAGTCAAGGCTGGTTCCATGTACCATGCTGCCTCCTCTAACTTGTAATGAAAAGTTTTGTTCTTAATTTGACAGGCAGGTGGTGAGCGCTATTTATGGTGTTAAAGCAGTCCCCTGAAATCCTGTTTAGGCAGCTGCAATTACTCTCTTAAGGTCAGAATGGTTTTTCAGAGTGGGCAGCTGAAAAGTTTTCTCTCCCAGAATTAACTGTGTCTGTTTTCAATTATTTGTCTAAATGGTGTTAGGAGAGAGTTGGAAGGAAGACCTGCAGAGGATTCTTTCTTGTTCCTGTCCCTATCCATTCATTCATCAATCTATTCACCCATTGACCACATGCTCATTGGCTTTCTACTAGGATCAATGCACATTGCTAGGGTAAGCATATTTTCAAAAATACAACCAAGACCGGGTTCCTTTATCTTGAGGAGCTTGCCATAAGGGGCCAAAAAAAAAATACATAAACTACAACCTCTGGACATTTCCACTCTCCCCAGAGCACAGTCCTGGGGAAATGCTTTTCAAGAAACTGCTTTTACCTGAGCACATGGAATGATAGAGTTAACTTCTACTGTGTTGTTTCCATTAGATTGCTTTCATTACTTTCTTCAGGGGTAGTGCCAGGGAAAAAAGTTTCCCACACCACTGTTGAAGTCATTGGCATTTGAATTAGTGGGTGTTCAATATATAGTTGTTGAAGTGATTTGAATTTCATCTTGTTGGTCTTAAAGTTGTATTTATCTTTTGGCAACAAGAAAAATTAATGATAGTGTTTCAGGGAAAGGTTTCTTGAATGAATGGAAAATGGAGGAGGTGGGCTGAAGGGGAAGGCAGGGGAAAGAATTCTCACAGATAAGTCCTTCCCCTCCACCTTTAATCAGAGAGGGAGATCCAGAATTGGTGCCAGGCACTGAGGAAGCACTGCCAGACTTTATGCCCCATCTAAGGCTTCTGATTCATTTTCTAAGTGGGACTCTTGGTTCTCTAATACTTTATTCAAAGTATTCCTTACCTCACCTGAGTTATTTTGGTAAGCCTTGTATGTAAGCAGAGACAGATACATCATATTATTTTAGAGGCATTTGAAAGTATGATTGTTTGTGATGGAGAGAGCCATCTGCATCCAGAAAGAGAACTATGGGAACTGAATGTGAATCATAACAAAATTTTCATCTTTTTTGTTGTTGTTTGCTTGCTTTTTTCTTTCTCATTTTTTTTCTTTTTGATCTGATTTTTTCTTGTGCAGCATGATAAATATGGAAATATATATATAGAAGAATTGCACATGTTTAACTTATATTGAATTATTTGCTGTCTAGAGGAAGGGGTGGCAGAAAGGGAGAGAGAAACATTTGGAACACAAGGTTTTGTAAGGGTGAATGTTGAAAAATAGTTTTGCATGTATTTTGAAAATAAAAAGCTATTATTTTTAAAAATTTAAAGAAAAAATAAAAATAAAGTTAAATTGTTTATCTTTAAAAAGTATTATTGCTCCTTCCCCAAAGAAAAAAAGGGGGGAATCACCTACTCAATAGCCAAAAAAAAAAATTCATGCCTTCAGAATCACAAATTTTCGAAAGAAAGAAGAAGCAAGATATAGCACAGTAATTATAGAACTAGGGTTAGACCTCAGAGCCCAATCCTCTCATTTTACAGATGAGAAAACAGAGGTCTGGAGTGGTCACACAGGTACTGTGTCCTGGACAGGATTTGAACCCAGGTCTCTTTACCCTGAAGTCATCACTCTTTCTTATTTTTCCTTTTGAGACTTCACCCAAATAACCACTCATGGGTCTATTCCTACTGGCTAATTGGCACCTATTCCATTTCTAACGTGGATCAGTTTGCCTCTCCTTCAACTAAGCAGCATAGTGAGCCCTACCTCTCTAGGGCTCACGGAATTGGAGAAAGACTTAGCTGCTTAGCACACTGCAGCTCAGAACTCTGAAGACTAACTGATCCCCCAAATAGCCTCTCTATTAAGTAGCAGGGATTATAGGAATATACTCCTGACAACCAGAGGTTCATTTTGTACTACAGTGGTCATTCTGTGGGTTGTAGACTTCTGGTTCAAGGGATCCTTGAATCTGTAAATGAGCAAAAAGAGCTGTTATAGAATAAATAATGTTTTTACTTGTATATATAACTACTTTTCAAATTTATATAGATGTTATTGTGATTTTTAAAAGTCACTTTTTATTACTATTGTAGCGGCTTTTTTTATATACAGACATATATGTATCCGGGTATGGATATAAAGACATTTTTTTCCTCAATCAAAGGATAATAATTGAATGAGGAATAAAAAGAACTCAAGCCTGAATCCTTTTTATGTTTAGGTTATTGGCAACATAAGAAAGAGGGGAGGGGAGATAAGTTTTTTTATGAGTGGGAAAAAGATGATGAATTCAATTATCTTTCATGTTGAACTTAAAATCCTGACAGGACATTCTATGGCTATGGCTATACATTGCAGGCAACTAACAAAGAGAGATTGGAGTTAAGGAGAGAAATTATGATTTTATGTGTAGATTTATGAACCATCTCCATAAATAACTTTTTCTTACTTGAATCCAATTCACTTGAAAGCCAAGATGTCACTCTCCTGATGTCATTGGTCTTCTTCAAGAACATAATATGAACAGTATTTAACAATCTTTCAAATAGGATGGCAAATTTTAAACTAGCCACTTTTATTTTCTCTGAAATTTATATTTTACTTATTTATGGTATTTATCATGTACCCCTTTACATTCTAATTACCTTCTCTCTCTTGCTAGATTATAAACTCCTGTTGGGCAGGGATTATGTTTTACCTCTCTTTGAATCACTCCATAGTGGAGTTTTTTGAAGAGTTGACACTAGAAATATTTATTGAATTAATTACTTTTTAAAAAATCATGCCTCAGTATTCTCTTATTCAGCCTAAAAATTCTGATGCTTTTAACCTTTCTCTATAGGTTTTTGTATTTTCTCACCCTTGACATCTTTATGACTCCTTGTTTAATTGTCTGTGTCATCCATATCTGTCTTTATAGATTATTACTTTCAAACCACTTTTCATTCAATCAAAATTCTGGGAACAAGAAATAAAAGTATGAAAGTTAAGTGAGAGAAATTTTTCTTTCATAAAAGGTGTCAGAGCAAACCTACTCAAATGTAATAATAAACCCTTGATTTTACAAATGGCTCCTGAAGAGAGCTGGAAAGGTTCTAATGGGGTGTTAAAATTGGAGATTAATTGTTGAATGAATGCCTAAGAAACTGTAATGAGCTTTTCATGTTTCCTCTTTTTATAAGTGGAGTTGAATGAGTTATGTTATTCACACTTTTCAAGTGTGAATTTTAGCTAAAGTAGCTTAATTATGTTTAGGCAAAGCCTTGTGAAAGCAACATGGTGACTTCCGAAATTTATTTTAAATATAGTACTACAAAATGAAGCTTTTCCTATTCTTAAAAAAGTCAAATAGTGTTTCTGATTTTATGAGAAAGTTATTCTACCATTAGTTAATAATTCCAGAGACAGGTCTGGGTTTTTTGTTTGTTTGTTTTTTGTTTTTACTAGACCTGTGATTTATTGAGGGAGGACATTGCCACTGAGGAAACTCCTTCTACTAATGGAGAACATCTTCTGCTTTGCAAGTTTTAGATTATTTAAAACATGGAGAAGCCTTGTGCAAGAGTACCTAACCAGGAGATATCAGGAGTGTGACTTAAGCCCAAGTCTCCTTTTCTACCCATGTTAATTACTATACCACACTGTCTCTCATACCAGTCAGACTACAGCAATTTATGTAGATATATCCATGCTTGTGAAAGGAAATAAAGAAAATGCATTAGCATAAAAGACTTAAAAACTCTGATCAATGCAATGATTAACTGTTTCCAGAGGATCAATGAATCACTCTGCCCATGTCTGATAAAAGAGATGATGAATTAAAATGCAAGAGATACACATTTTTTTCATGATAAGGGTTTTTATTTGTCCTCATAGACAACATGTAACCTGTTTACCAGGATGTCTAAGAAGGCATTAAAATGGAAAATTAAATATGGAATGAATGCCTTTCATCATCATCATCATCATCATCATCATCATCATCAAAAACAGCTTAATCAGAACAATGAATCTTGGAGTAGAAAGATCTGAATCCAAAGCCCAGCTTTGATGTTTACAACTTGTCTGACCTTGGATAAATTTCTGAATCTCTATTTCCTCACCTGTAATATGAAGGTGGTGGGAGGAAATAAGCTCTAAGAGCTTTTCCATCCCTAAATCCTATATTCAAAGATTTGTTTGCTTGCTGAGCTCAGCCTTACCTAGGGCAAGGTAATCAAAGGTGCTGCAATGTAGAAGGTCCCAAGCAACCTTTGTTCTTTTTTAATACATGGAAACAACTGAACTTAGCATGTAGTTAAAAAAAAAAATAGTTAAATAGATAGTTCCTAGAAAGTCAACTTCCTTCTCCAGATACCAAGTAAACTCCTAATTTGTCCAGCCCTGCCCTGCCCTATTCCTGCTAGAGTCAACTACCCTCCCACAACTTTGAAGTATCCCGCCTCCAGAGGTTGATGTCCCAAGATCAGTATTGCCCCCGACTTCATGACATGGTTTGGTCTCTCCTATCATTCGTCCTTGTGATCTATCTAAGGTTTGTCTCTTTATCCTCCTTATCTATTTTGCACAGGCTGAGCTTAGTGGTGCTTGCTCCAGGCATTAGAATTGCTAGTTACTGTTCTGTGACTGTGTTCAAGGTATTGAAGACACAAAAGAAAGCAGTTTAAGGATATAAACTTTAAGTTAAAAATACAAGATTGTATATAACCAAAATCCATTTAGTTCTTTAAAAAAAAATAAGTCAATAGATCCTTGTTTCAAAATGTAACCAAGAAGTCGACCCCTCTAAAAATGTGGAGGCAGGCAAGTGCTTGCAAAGCAATCATTTTTTCTTATTAATATGTCCTGTAGCTTTTATTCAAAGGGACACATTTTAACACATAGTAAATTATAATGGAATATGTTTATATTCAAAAAAGTGCCACCTACAAGAATAAAATCAGCCTTACTAATCTACTCCACAAAATTCATTCTGCAAACATATTAATCACCTTATGTGCAAAGCACTGTGCCAGGTGAGCTTGGATATACACAATTTAGATATTACCCCAGCCCTAACAGAGCTTTCAATCCAAAAGAAGAATAAGATACAAGCACAAATGAGTTTTTTGATATATACAGTATTACATGATCAGTGCATTTGAGTTATGAAGCAAAGCACCTTGAGAAATCATAGGAGCTATTAGAAAAAGCTGGGGTTAGGGGCAGAAGACTTTGTTTAAATCTCTGTTGAGCTTTTTAGAAACCTTTTGTTGTTCAGTCTTTTATCAGTCATATCTGACTCTTTATGACCTCATTTGGGGTTTTCTGAGCAAAGTTGCCATGTCCTTCTTCACATCATTTTACAGATAAGTTGTTTACACTAGAATAGGGGCACACATGCATTTGCATGTGCAGTTCATACACACAAATGACAATGCATGCTATGTATCACATGTAAGGCACATATACATGAAATACAATAGGGTTTTGCTCCTGTGATATCCACATGTGTTCATATGTATGCACATATGTATGCTGCATGCATTCAGGCAATGCTATAAAGCACACCATGCAAAATTATATGCCGTGACACAAGAGGTATGTATATATGTATGCTATGTGATATATGTATGCATGTGTACATGGATATGCTTATATAGGCATAATACATGTGCCTCTATATATACTTATATATACATATACCTGGGGATGTAATACATATGCATATATGTCTGTATGCATGGATGTGTGTGCATTTATTAAAATGCATACATGCATATGCACAATGGAGAACATGTGGAGTTCTAGCAAGAGATCTAGGTTTAGGATTAGGAAGAACTAAGTTCAAATGTGACCACATGTAAGAATTTGACCATTTTATGTAAGAAATGAAGTTTTGCAATCTTAGCTGTTTTGCTTCCACAGATGTCCTTGAGGAAGGATAAATGTTCCAGAAAATATGTAGGGTTGCATTTGAGAGGGTGGGGGCTGCCTCCTGGACAAGGAGGAATTGGGAAAGTAGAGATGTAAGCAATAGCACAAGTTCAAAAGAACAAAAGGAAAAGCTGTCCATTTTTCTTAGCATTGGACATGTTATTACCTTATAAGGGAGAATTGTAATCCAAAAGGATCTTGATTAATCAGAATCCTGTGGGAAGAACAGGGCTAACTAACCAACATAAAAAGGCTTGTTCTGTAAGTGCGTGGTCCTGTGCTGCAGAGTGGGTACACCCGCTTCTTGAGAGAACTGAAATAAATGCCTTTTTTCTTATACTTGGCTTATCTGTATTTGAATATGTGCACTGCTGAAAAGTCATCTCTATTAGGCTTGCAACCAGGGAAGCAGCAGGTCCTGGACTTATTTCCTGATTGTGCAGGAGGTCAAGCAGGTTACCCATAAGAAGGGGGGAGGGGGAGTTTCTTCTCACACTTACATATACTGACCATAAGATCACAGGCAAGCCACTTACCATTTCAGTGTTCTAAGCAGCTATTCAAGACTAAATTTTAAAGAAGATGGCAACTTCCTATGATGGAGGGAATTTCTTCATCTGGAAATTTGCTATTTGGATCACATTCCCTATCCTTATTCTTAATAGTCTTCCTGTAAACAAATAGGAAAATATCTCTATCTCTACAGAAAAATAGACACAAGATTAAATGATACCTCAACAATTGGATGTGTCTATGATTCAATCAATGTAGGTGTTCATTTGAACACCTTCTCATTCTTTTTGTTCTTGTCTTTCAAGGAACCTTCATGTAGATGAGGGGTTCTTAAGCTGGAGTCTTAGAACTTGTTTTTACATTATTGTTGTTTGCCCTTCCTTCTTGAAGAGGACCATGAAATCAGTGGGAGGATGCCATGACATTTAAGTGATTTGGATTGAAGTGAGGCAGGACTGTGCAAAGTCACCAGTATCACTTTTCTTCTCCAGAGCCATCTGGGTCCACTGGCACGATACAGATTAGGCAACTGGTGATGGCCCTCCAATTGGAAGTAATCTCAGAGGAAAGGTTTTGGGGGGATGGAACAGAGAAAGGCATTATTTGTATTTGTAGTTCATTATAAATAGTTTCCTTCCTTTCCCTTGGTTTTATTTTCTGCTTTTAAAAACATGATTCGAAGAAGAACTTCCCAAGCTCACTAGACTGCCCAAGGGGTCCATGGCACAAAAAAGGTTAAAAATTCCTGGCCTGGATCTCTTGGCATTACAGGGATAAGCAGGGAGCCCTCTGTATATTCAATCAGTTTTCTCCCGTTCTTGCTACATGAATGGTCCATGTCCTTTTCCAATTCTACAGCTAATAGCTGACATTTAGTTAGTGCTGCATAGTTTACAAAGCACTTTACATATCTTGTGGCTTTGGATTCTCATAACAACACTCTAAGAAGACGATTTTTTATAAGCAGGTAATCTCAAAAAGCAGGCGAGCCCAAATTGTGTAAACTGCACTCTGAAATGCAGCAAGTGCGGGCTTGCCTCCAGTCTCCTTTCCTCATTATGCTTTGCTTGGGTTAATTGAGCTTGCATTGCCTGTGATCATATCCATTAATAGTCAAAGAGGCTATCTTGAAGCAGTAGGAGAGCCCATCTCTTTCTTGGAGAATGGGAGGAAAAAGCATCTGGGATTTTTAAAAAATATGCCAATGGATAATCTCTAGTGTGGATAATTGAGAATTGACTATATATGCTTGGGTGAATTGCATTTGCATTATTGATATTAACTCTTCACAATACACAAATATATTTAACAGTTAGACCGCTCAAATAGATAAACTTACAAACTATAGCCCCTCTATGATGTAGTAACCCTGGAGGGGAAGTTTGGTAGAACAAGAGACAGAGCACTGGCATCAAAAAGACCTGAGTTCAAATTCAGCTTCAGACACTAGCTATATGACCCTGAGTAAATCACTTAGCCCTGTTTACCTCAGCTTCCTCATCTATAAAATGAACTGGAGAAGGAATAACCTTTCCAGTATCTTTTGTCAAGAAAACCTCAAATGGAGTGATGAAGAGTTGGATGTGATTGAAAGAACCAAGTGATAAGTAACTTGAAGGGGCAAATTTGAGACAGAAACAAGAGAGAGAGAAAGAGACAGACAGATACACAGACACACAGAGAGAGCCAGACAGAGAGAAACAGAGACACATAGAGAGAGACAGAGGAAGAAAGAAAGAAAGAAAGAAAGAAAGAAAGAAAGAAAGAAAGAAAGAAAGAAAGAAAGAAAGAAAGAAAGAAAGAAAGAAAGAAAGAAAGAAAGAAAGAAAGAAAGAAAGAAAGAAAGAAAGAAAGAAAGAAAGAAAGAAAGAAAGAAAGAAAGAAAGAAAGAAAGAAAGAAAGAAAGAAAGAAAGAAAGGAAGGAAGGAAGGAAGGAAGGAAGGAAGGAAGGAAGGAAGGAAGGAAGGAAGGAAGGAAGGAAGGAAGAAAGAAAGAAAGAAAGAAAGAAAGAAAGAAAGAAAGAAAGAAAGAAAGAAAGAAAGAAAGAAAGAAAGAAAGAAAGAAAGAAGGAGGAGGAGAAAGAAAGAAGGAGGAGGAGGAGAAAGAGAAGGAGAAGGAGGAAGAGGAGAAGGAGAAGGAGGAAGAGGAGAAGGAGAAGGAGGAAGAGGAGAAGAAGGAGAAGGAGAAGGAGGAGGGAGGGAAGGTAGGAAAAGGAGGAAGAAGGAGGGATAAAGGGAAAGTGAAGGAGAGAAAAAGAGGTAGGGAAAAGAGGGGGAAAAGAAGGGAAAGAAAAATATAGGGAGAGACGGAAGAGGAGGAGGGAAGGAAGGAGAGAAGGAAGGAAAAGTGAAGAGAAGGAAGGAAAAGTAGAGAAGAGGGAGAAAGAGATTTCATTTATTACAAGTTTACTGAGTGCCAGACACTGTGTTAAATACTAGGAATTCAACTGCAAGTCAGCAAAACGGTCCCTTACCACAAAGAGCTTACAGCTTAATAGACAAAGAGAGCTTCATTGGCCTGAAAAGGGGGTGAGGTACTTGTAGAGTGGCACGATGTGAAAAATGATAGCTGATTTATTCAGTTCTTACTGTGTGTCAGGCACCATAATAAATCCTGAGGATATGACCCAACAAGACAGTCCCTATCCTTAAGGTGCTTATTTTCAGGAGGGAAGACAAGTCCTCAAGGGGAGCTACAAAGCTGAAGGTAGGGAGGGAAAGAGGGTACTCAGAGTACCACTGTGGAGGTGGAGTAGATCAGAAAGTGAGCAGAAAGCTAAATGAGAAGAGTTACTGGAAATCCTCAACATCTGATGTAGCATCTCACCAATCAGCAAGTCATCCTTAGGTGGTTAAAGTATATACTATGGAGGTAGTTCAGATCCAGTTTAAGACTTACTAGCTTATGTAATCTTGGGGAAATCATTTAGCAGTTATTTGCCTCAATTTCCTTTATTATGAAATGGCTCTATTAATAAGGTTATTTTACATTTTGAATGAGGTAATTGTAAAAGGCGTCTGTCACAGTACCTGACACCTGGTACTGGTGCTTTATAAATACTTCTTCCTTTTCTTTCCCCCTTCTTGGCAAGATATGGCTGAAGTTCACCCATCTGTGCCACCCGTAAGTGATATCCACTTTGGTGCCTTGGATTCCAAGTTGTTGGTTAGTCATTTTTCAGTCATGCTCAACACTTTGTGAGTCCATGTGGGGTTTTCTTGGCAAAGATACTAGGGTGGTTTGTCATGACCTTCTCCAGTTCATTTAAAGATGGAGAAACTAAGGCAAAAAAAGGCCAAGTGACTTGCTTAGGGTCATAAAGCTAGTTACTGTTTGAAATCATACTTGAACTTAGAAGAATAGTCTTCTTAGTCCAGACCCCACACTTTATCCATTGTATCACTTGGCTTACTGGCAAAAAGTTTTATAACAAGCTCTACCATGTAGCTAAAATAAAAGATCATAACAAACAAACATTTTAACTAACCACCTATATGTCTTTGGGTACTTTATGTTTCTAGACTTCAATTTCCTTCTTTATTTAAAAAAATAGTTGGGGAGAGATTGGATCAAATAATCCTTGAGGTCCCTTCCAATTCTGATTTTCTATGATCTGTAATCTAAAAGTCTTATGTACAGCCCCCAATTTTCTGGAAGTACTTGAAGGGCATAATCTAATAATGACAGGAGATTGCCACAGCTGTTTTGTAAAGTTCCAGCAACTTGTCTGAATGTAGAGCCATTCTTATAATGTCTTCTGAAGTCTCCTCTCTACCCAAACTCCAGTGGTTCTTCTGCATCTTGGCAATAGAAGAGAAAGGACCAAATACATCTGAGAGAAGAAAATGTCATAGGATCACAGAATTTCTAAGAAAACTTGGAGCTCATTTAAGCTAACCCTTTTATTTTACATTTGTCTAATGAATAAGAGGAAGCCCCATGATAGAACAAAATGAGTGGGGATAGCCAAGGGGTCATTTTTCACTCATGCTTAAAGATGAGTTATTAGAGGGGCAAGTCTTACAAATAAAATTTTTAAAAAACAAACATTTGGGGGCAAGGTCTGGTAAATGGATGACTAACAACAAATAGCTAATAAAACTTGGCTTCAAACTGATTCCCCAAGAGAACTCTTCCTTCACAATACTGCCCATTGATTGAGCCCAGGTGTAGGCAGTACAAGGTCATTTTCATTTCCCCTTCCTGTGCCTGCTTTCAGCCTCCCTCCTGCTTCAATCCCAAGGGGAAGCTAGTTCAGGAAACTGCTACAGTTTGGGGAGAGCACAGAACAGTTCAGAAGTGTGGGGGACCTCGGAGAAGCTGGATGATTACCCCTTCATTTTACTCCTAAAAGCAGATCTTGTAACAAGACACTCCTTCTGGTTAATTTCTCAGAGAATATATTTTCACTCACAGCTTGAACAAAATTTTGAAGTAGCCACAAGAAGTCTCTTTACTTTCCTATTGTTTTTATGAAAGCTCCATTTCCCTCTCTTCTCCTGCCTGATCTTAAGCAAATCATTTCACCAGCAGAAAGAGCACTGGTGTTAAAGTCAGAGAACATAGATTCAAATCCTATTTTTGATGCTCTGTGATCTTGAAAAAACTGTTGTTTTTAAGTTTCACCTTCCTCATCTGTAAAATGAAAGAATTGGACTAAATGGCCCTTGAGGTCCCTTCCAGAATCAAATCTATTATCCTACAATCTGATGTGACCTATAAGCCTCACTTTTCTCCTCCATAAAATGGGAACAATACTAATATGGTAGATTGTGAAAAGGGATTTTGAAAACCTTAAAATGCTCTTGTTGCTCCTTCTATTATTAGACCTTCAGTTGTGGAGAAAGGCAAAGCCTTACAGGAAGCAAAAGCAATCTCTTCTCTCTTTGCTAGTGGGTAGGTGTATTCCACCAAAAGCTCCTAGACACTGAAAAAGTTTCAAGACAAGAAGTTCTAATGTTGCCATTTTGTAGCCCTATGGAGTAGAAAAGAATGGGAGAGTGTTTACTATTTCTAAGCTCTGGGGATACAAATAAACAAGGGAGACAATCCTTGATCTCAAAGGGTTCACTTTCTAATAAGGAAGAACAAGATACTTAGGAAGATTCAGCTTTAGGACCAAGAGAAAGACCAGGTAATATAAGAGAGAAAAATTGGCAGCACAGATAGAACCTTGGGAAGCCTTGGAAGGGAAGATGGCTCCTAAAGCAATGACTGTTGGAAAGGTGCTAAGGATTGGGAAAATAACAAAGTTGTGGGTTGCTTCAGGGAGGTAGTGGGAAGTAAGAGAGAATCAGTAACCAGATGGAAGAGAGGGGTGGAAGATGAGATCAAGGAGACTGGGGCTGAGGTAAGGAAAAAGGTCCCTGAATCTATGCTATTACTGGAGCTTTGGGGCTGCTGGTTGACTTCTATTGGGGGGAAATTAAAATATCTGGTTGGGGGAGTTGTTTCTATATATTCTTCTATTTTCTTACTATACACTCTCTTAGTGATCTCAGATCTCTTGGGTTTAATTATCATCTCTATGTAGATAACTCCCAGATCTACATATCCAGCTCTAATCTTTTCTGAGCTACAGTGAAATATCCCTAATGGCTTTTTAGACATTTCAAACCAGATATTCTCTAAGTATGTGAAAACTAACATGTCTAAAATGGAACTCATCTTCACAACTTTAGAAATTGCCTGTTTCTATCAGTGGTATCAGAATTATCCTTCCATCAACTAAGGATCCCGATCTAGCATTATCTTTGCCATAATTCCATCATTTCCTTACCCCATATGTACAATAAATTGCCAAATCTTGTCATTGTATCTCCACAAGATCTATCACTTCTTTCTCTTCTCTTTATTCACATAGATATCATCCTAATTCAAGTTTTCATCAGTTCTATGAACCACTACAATAACCTTCTAATTGGTCTCTCTGTCTCAAGTTTTTCCTCTTCTCCACAGAAATACCAAAGTAATTTTTGTTTTTCTTTTTTGGGGGGATAGGGGAGCTAATCATTATTCAGTTATTTTTAATGTTCTTTTAAAAAAAATTCCTTCCAAATTCTCTGCAGCCATCCATTGAGAAAACAAGCAATCTGATGTCAGTTGTACATGTGAAATTGTACAAAACATATCTCCCCATTAGCCATGTTGAAAAATGCAAGAAAAACAAAGAAAGTGAAAAAAGAGTTGATCAGTTTTTTGTCTGGAAATAGAAGAAAATTTCATCACAAGTCCTTAGGGATTGTCTAGTTCGTTGTATTGATCTAAAATTTTCACAATCCATTATTATAATATTGCTATTACTATTATATACACACAATACCCTGGTTCTACTCACTTCACTCTTCATCAATTCATATAGATTTTCCCAGATTTTTTCTGAAAATATGCCTTTTGTCATATTCTCATAGAACAATAGTATTCCATCACAATCATATACCACAACTTGCCCGATCCTCAATTAATGAACATCCTCTATTTCTACTCTTTGCTTCCACAAAAAGAGCTGCTATAATATTTTAGTATATAGAGATCCTTTTTCTTTTTCTCTAATCTCTGACCTCATAGTGGTATTGTTAGGTCAAAAGCCTTGCACAGTTTGATAGCTCTATGGACATATCCAAATTTTACTCCAGAATGGTTGGGCCACTTCACAACCCCACCAACAATGCTTTATTGTCTGTATTTTTCCATATTTCTTCCAGTTTTTTCATTACTTTTATAATATATTAGCCAAATTGATATGAATTGGTTTAAAGTTGTTTAAATTTGCATTTCTCTAATCAACAATAATTTAAAGCCTTTTATGTCATTATAGACAGCTTTGGTTTCTTTTTTTGAAAATTGCCTCTTCATATGTTTTGACTAATTATCAATTGGGGAATAGCTCTTATTTTTATAAATTTGAATCGGTATTTTATATACTTGAGAAATGAGACTTTTATAAAAGATATTTACTATAATTTTTTTAGTTATCTGCTTCCCTTCTAATTTTGGCTGCATTAGTTTTGTTTGTACTAACCCTTTTTAATTTAATGTAATCAAAATGATATATTACATTTCCCGTGATCTTCCCTATTTCTTATTTGATTACCAACTTTTCCCTTATCCATGGATCTGACAGGTAAAATTTTCCACTCACAGAACTGTGATGTATACTTGCATTTCCTATTCAAAATCTGACAATTTATTTCTATTAATTTTTCATTATAAACTTAAGAGCCATAAGCAAAAATTAATAGGCAAATAAACAAAATAAAGGGTCACTTCTCATATAAAATTTACTATTTAACAAAACAGAAACAAATTAATTAAAACAGCATATAAGCAAAGAGAATTCTATTGCTCTCTCCAGTTCTATTTGAACTTCCACTACCTCCTTTTCTTTTTTTCCCTCCCTTCCTCTTATTCTCCATTTTTTCTTTCCATTAACAATATTTTTTTATAAATTATATAACAAATATTAAATTATTAATTATTAAAATTATAAACTATCTAATTTTGTTTTTGTTCAGATGTGTCTGTACCTCTATTTGGGGTTATCTTGGCAAAGATATTGAAGCACTTTGCTATTTCCTTCTCCAGTAAATTTTATACATAAAGAAACTGAGGTAAAAAGAATTAAGTTACTTGTCCAGGGTCATGAAGCTAGTGTCTAAGGTCATATTTGAATTCAGAAAAATGAATTTTCTGACTTCAGGCCTGGAACTCTTTTGACTATGCCACCTATCTGTCCCAAATTATCTAATATTTCCATATAAAGTATATGCTTTAATTTATCCAGATCTATAGGTTATTTCCATTGTTCTGTGTGGATTTTTTTTTGTTTTACTATTACAAATAGAACAGTAGGAATATCAAGCCAGCAAGTCTCATCTTTTTCATTTTTATGATGTTTTTAGGTGAAAGTCATAGCAATGTAATTGTTCTGTCAAAGAGTCTGATTTTGTGATTTTCATTGCAACTGCCCCATTGTTCTCCAGTGATTTCAATAAAAATGTATTAGATAAGAAACTCTGTATGGTTCTTGAAAAGATGCAGGGTCAGCAAATGGAATTTATTTTATGAGAGAACTTATATTCAAATAAGGCAGAGTTAAGGTCATAGATTTAGAGCTGGAAAAGACTTTGGAGGTCATCTAGTACAACCTCTCAGTTTATAGATAAAGGAAAAAGTGGCCTAGAGATTAAATGGCTTGCTCAAAGTCATACAAATAGTAAAAGAAAGAATCAAGATTTGAATCCAGATTCTGAGATTCTCCATTCAGATGCAACCTCAGCATCCTATTTTCATACTTCTAGAACAGTGTCATGAGACTGAGGGGCATTTTGTTCCCTATATCATAAAAATATTTCTGAGCCATTGATTTGATCCTGTCTCTTCAAGGAGCTCCCTTCTCAATTGAAATCAACTCAAGAACTAGGATTAGAGAAGGCTGACAATTACAGATATTTTAGCAATGGACTAGTTCAGCTCTGTCATTTTATAGTTAAGAAAACTTAGGTCCATTAAGCTGGAGTGATTTGCTCAAAAGCATTCAACTAATTAGAGGACTAAAAACCTGGTCCTCTGATTCCTAATGAGTTCATCTCAAAAAGTTAATGAAATAGATATTTGGGTTCATCATCAGAGCAGTCTGGTGATAGGAGGGTGGGGTTGGGGGGTTCATGGGATATTGGTTATATATGAGTGTTTTCTCATCTCTGTTGTCATGGGTATGGAAGTGTTAGAGATTGGCCAGGGTAAGCCCCTATTATACAAAAGGACTACACCGAAATTTTCAAAAGTTTCCAGAAAAGGATAAAAAGAGGGATTCTTAGGCAAAAGAAAGGTATTGGTCCATAACAGATGAAAACTTACAGAAGAGAGATTCAAGACTCCAAATCAGAAAGATGTTTTGTTTTCTTATATTATCACACTTCCTGATTTTACAGATGAGGATGTTAACATCTGTAAAGTTAAAAGTAATTTATCCAAGAAATCCCATTATAACTCATTTCATATTCCACAATAAATTCAAAGCAGAAAGGTGATCAGAATATTAAAGATACCATTATATATTACTTAAATATATATATATATATATATATATATATATATATATATATATATATATATATATATATATATATAATGTAACTTTTACAACTATGGATAGGACATCAATTTTTAACCAAACAAGGATTAGAGGCAAATACAAAAGATAAAATAAGTAACTTGATTATATGAAATTGAAAAAAATTACACAAGCAAAATTAATGCTTCTAGCATACAAAGGATAGCAACTGAGTAGGAAAAAGATTTGTATCAATATCTCTGATAAGAGTTTAGTATACATGTTATGTAGAAAACTAGCAAAAATATATAAAAAGCAAAAGCCAATCTCAAATGTATAAATGGTCAAAGAATATGAAAAAAGACAGTTCTCAAGATAAGAATTGCAAACCATTAACAATTATATGAAAAATCTCCAAATCAGTGTGCCAATTCCAAAAATTCATATATAGATTCCTACAGATTATATACCACTGGGGGCAATTAAATGGTACAGTGGATAAAGCACTGAGCCTGGATCGAGGAGGACCTGAATTCCAAATATTGCCTCAGATTCTTAACTAGCTACGTGATCCTGGGCAAGTCACTTAACCCCAATTGCCTCTCAAAAAACACCCCAAAATCAAAATAAAAGGTTAAATACTATTTAAGTTTTTTCTTTCTTTTATGAAGTCATACAAAACATATTTCTACATTTACTACTGACTTAGTTTTAAAACATATCATCTATATTTTATTGTACTTTTGTTTATTTTGTCAAATATGTTCCAATTACATTTTAATTTGGCTCAGCTGCACTGGGGAGTATTGTCAATTGCACTGGGCTGTGTTTGACACCTCTACTTCAAATAATAATAAGAGAAATTAAAATCAAAACAAACCTGGGGTTTCATCTCACAACTAGCAAATTGTCAGAGGTGTAAATAGTCAATGTTGGAGAGGTTATAGAAAAGAGTAACACTAAGGTAGCAATGGAATTGTGGATAAGTGCAATCATTCTGGAAATCAACTTGGAATTAGGTAACTAATATAGTTAGTGTTTGTGCCCTTTGCCCCTGAGATTCTACTGCTAAATACATATATGAAGGAGGTTGGCAACAACAACAAAAAAACCTTAATATATACCAAAATATTTTAAAAGCATTTCTTTTGCATGTGATAGCAAAGAAACAGAAATAAAATAGGTGCCTATCAATAGGGAAAAGGCAAAAAAAAAACCCAATTGTTATACAAATGTTATTATAAGAAATGATGAACATGATGAATACAGAGAACCATAGAAAGATTTACATGAAAGGATATAGAGTGAAGTAAACTGAGCCAAGAAAACTGAATATACAATATAGATGCAACAATGTAAATGGAAAGAACTATGTAAAAAATAAAATTAAAAAAAATTATCACGACTCAAAAGAAGACATATGAGAAGGCAACCCAACACATGTCTTTGAGGAGAGGGAAGGTCCACAGGTTTCTCATTGCACATGATTTTAATCTTTTCCATTGTTTTGGTTTATTAATTTTCCGACTTTTTTGTATTTTTTTTTCTTTGACTTCAAAATATTATTTATTAGGGAGGAAGGAAATACTGGGTAAAACTATGATAATATACAAATGAACTTCAAAGTTTGTTATCAGGATCAAATAAAATATTTGTGAAATGCTTCGCAAACTTTAAAGCACTATATAAATGCTATCTATTATCATTATTACATTAACTTAAGGCATCAGTACTTTATTAATAATTAATTTTACTACTATTATTACAACATTACCACATTAATCTCTGGTTTACTCTAGAGATGTTAGAATTGTTACCTGGGAGGCCACATGTGACCCACAAAATTCCCCAGTAGGATCTGAACCAGATTACAATCCAGCTGGGAAATGTTAACAAAATAAATAAAAAATTCAACTTAGATAATGTAAATTTGTGGTTTTCTAAGTCAAAATATGACTGTCAAGAATTCATGTCTATTTGGATTTGATACCATTGATTTACCCAGAATTTTATGAGATTTTAATAATCTCTAGGACTTTCAGATTCTTCCATTTTTTTCATAAACTGAGCAACAGAATGCATATGACATAATTAAATGGAGCTATAATCTCATCTTTGAGCACATTTTTTACAATTATGCAAAAAATCCCTTAGTTTTACCAAGAAAGTCCAAATAACGGGTTACTTGTCTTCCATTCCAGAGGCAGAGAAGAGAAAATACTAAAGGATAAAATGTATCCTTTGAAGATCCAGAGTGGGCCACTCTTACTGCCTTAGTGGCCAAATCTCTCCATGTAGTTGGGCTGAAGTATTCTTCCCACCAATCTTTCAGCTATCATGTCAGCTAGGGGTCCAAGGAATCAACCAAGGGGTCAATGACTCACCTCAAAGTCTTTCAGCACTAAGCAGACCATTGAGAGCCTACCAGAAAGTTCCATAGACCAAGGGAAGTGAGAAGATCATTTTCAATTTTTTCCCCACTACACTGGGTTACACCTCTATTCTTCTCATTGTTTTAGCATGGCAGCGCTACTTATAATCAAATTTTCTTTGTAAGATTTTACAAATAAATTTAAAATTCTAAACCTATGTTGTTCTTGGTTTCCATATTTCTCCCTTGACAAGTATTTCATGTTTGAAAGCATTATTTTTCTCTCCTTATTATAGTAATATAGTTATATTGATTAAATTCATCATAAAATTGTTATAACAAGTGTCCTAATGTTGTAACAGGCTTCCTCCATAGATTGTCTAATTTTTTGCACCAATAACATTTAAATAACTTGTGAGAGTTACCTTTCTGTGCATAATTGTACAGAATATCAGTTTTCCTATTTCTATTCTTTTTTCTAACTTTGTTCTAATTTTGCTCTTTGCTCTAAAAAAGAGTCTGTAATATATACTATATACAGACAACTGATTGAAGAATGTTTCCCTCCTCAATAATGAATATTTTCTTTTAATCCATTAAAATATAATCAGTTTGATTTTTACTGCTATAAAGTACTCAGCATGTCCAATGCTTTCTGATTCTTTTCTTGAAGAAAGTATTCATAATCTAGAGACATTCTGAAGATTATCTGTAGACTACAGATCTCTGACCTTTAAAGCCCTTTCCTTACTCCTTAAAATTGGTATATTCATGAATGTATAAAATGATACAATAGAATTTCTTTTTTTGATGATGAGGATTTTTTGAAGTCAATTTCTTGAAAACCACTAGAAAAAAATTCTTAATAAAAAAAAACAAAACAAAATGAAGCATACTGCTCAACAGAAAATTAAGTTATATACAAGAACATCATACACAGTAACAAGAAGATTATATAATGATCCACTGTGATAGACTTGGCTCTTCTCAGCAGTGTGGTGATTCAAGACAATTCCAATATTCTTGGGAATGGAAAATGCCATCTGCAGCTAGAGAAATAACTATGGAGACTCAGTGTGGATCAAAGCATAATATTTTCATCTTTTTGTTTGTTTGCTTGTTTTTCCCTTTCTCCTGTTTTTTCCCATTTTGTCTGATATTTCTTATGCAACATGACAAATATGAAAATACATTAAAAGATTACTCATGTTTAACCTATATTGGATGGCTTGCTGTCTTGGGGGGGGGGGCGGGAAGAGTTAAAGGAGGGAGAGAGAAAAAATTTGGACACCAAATCTTACAAAAATGAATGTTGAAAGCTATCTTTACATGTATTTAGAAAAATAAAATACTATTAAGAAAAAAAGAAAGAATTAGGCTATAAACCTTTAAATAGTTAGAACTGTATGTTTAATTTTCCTCATATAAAGACTATACAATATGAATGTCACTTATAGGAATAATAATAACATCTACTCATTCACTTTATACTTTATGATGAAACACTTTTCTTACAACCACCTTATGAGGTAGATAGAACAATAACAACATTTTACAGGTGAGCAATCTGAAGCTCACAGATGTCAAGCTCACAAAGTTAGTGAGTTAAAAAAAAATGATATTTGAACTTAGATCTACTGAATCCAGAGCCAAAACTACCATCCTTTCTACTATGCTATGGTGCTTCATATAAAATGAAATATGGCCAGCAACTTGACATTCTTAGGGAAAAAACCATGTTCTTTTTTGATATCACATATAAATTTTTTTTAAAGAACAAACTGCTCAATCTTTAAACAGGATGTCAGGGGGAGTTGTGGGAGGGAGGGAAGAAGGGAGAAAATCTGGAACTCAAAATATTAAAAAAAAAGTATGTTAAATTTTTTTGAAATGTTTAATGAAATAAATCTATTTATCTATTTAAAAAAACAGGATATTAGTTACTAGAATATCTATGCAATGATTTTAGTCTACTTTGGACTGAATCTGACTACACAGTGTCTGTTCCCTACAGAAACTGCAGGACTCCAGTTTGTGATGATATAGTGGGATCAAATCTTGTCTTCATCAATCTCCTAGCCGCTGGACACACTAAAAGAGCATAACCTTTCTTTGCTCTGCCCTAGAATGGCATCTTTGGGGAAGAAAATAGCATTCTGGCTTCACCAATGAAACTAAATAGTAGGGGGAAAACACCTTGATTTGAATATCATTTGCATTTAAATTTTCTAACAGTTATAACTGTCTCAAAAGGAAATGAATGGGTATTCTTTTATTATTATTAAAGCTTTTCATTTTCAAAACATATGCATAGACAATTTTCAACTTTCACCTTTGCAAAATTTTGTTCCAAATTTTTTCCTCCCTTCTCCCATCCCCTTTCCTTGACAGCAAGTTATCCAATATATTAAACATGTACGATCCTTCTATACATTTTTCCACAATTATCATGTTGCCAAATAAAAATCAGATCAAAAAGAAAAGTAAGAAAGAGAACAAAATGCAAGCAAACAAAAAATTGAAAATACTCTTTTGTGATCCATACTCAGTCCCCATAGTCCTCTCTCTGGGTGCAGATGAATCTCTCCATCAAGGACTATTGAAATAGCTTGAAGCACCTCACTGTGGAAAAGAGTCTCGTCTATCAGAATTGATCATCATATAATCTTGTTTTTGCTGTGTACAATATTCTCCTTGTTCTACTCACTTTACTTAGCATCAGTTCATGTAAGTCTCAAGGAGTGGATTTTCTATTATAGAAGGTCTTTTGTTTATATATATATATATATATTTGAAACATAGAGACCATCTTTCAGGGATATTGTAAAGGCACAGGATTATTGTTTGTTTATGGCTTCGACTATATGACCTCTGAGGTCCTTTCCCACTCGGTATTTTTATGGCTCTGTGTTTTAAGTTTGGAAATGGAAATTACTCCACCATCACCCTACACCCATTCATCTTAATTAGCTCTGAAGGGTGACAGGAGTAGCAGACATAATGGATAACCCATCTGTTAAGGGAAGGCCAAACTCAAGCCAGTATCATGTTAATTCAGGTTTCCAATAAAGCACTTATATGCCATTTATCAGTTAACCAAATGAGGTTTACTTTGTCATAAAATAGAAAGGACATTTAACAAAGGAACTCAATCACTTAGGGAGCTTAGGGAGACCAGGCCCCCCTCATATCTATAGAAGAATGTGTCTAGTCAACAGGACAGTGTTGGGACATCTGCCAAATCTGAAGGGTTCACATGGGTGAGACTCTGTGTCCTTAAATGACCAGGAAGCTACACCACTATGGTTAGAGACTACTAGGAATCTATTTTAAAGAATTAACCTAGCCTCCTAGCCAATCAAGTCTCAGAGATAGCTTTGCTGCCTTTCTGGAAAAAACAAACTAGCCTAACTTGCATGAAGGGGAAAGGTTAAGATATTGCTTCCATCATACAACCTTTGACCATTTTACCAGGTGTACATTTTACAAGTACTCAAATTGACTGGCTTGAATTTGACTTCTATTTTCTGTCCTTTTCCACCTTGATATGAATATTTCACTAACCAGCAGCTAAAAGATATGCAGACAGTGAAAGAAAACAGTAAAAAACCCAAATGACCCACAAACAAAATGAAGTGGATTATTTCTAGGTTTTTATATGCTTTTGTGTGATTTTGCTTTCTCTAGGTTTTTGATGGTCCTTAAACTAAATTGAAGATTTATGGAATTATATTTTGGTTAAAGTTAACTGCTTTCTAATTTATAGAATCATAGAACTACAGCTAGATGAAGTTGCCTCAGAGGCAATTTAGTCCAAACTCATCATTTTAGAGACTGTTGGCACAGTAGATAGAGGGGCTTGGAGTCAGGAATACTCATCATCCTGAGTTCAAACCTGGCCTCAGACACTTAATAGCTATGTGGTCCTGGGCAAGTCATTGAACCCTTCTGCCTCAGTTTCCTCATCTGTAAAAAGAGCTGGAGAAGGAGATGGCAAATCACTCCAGTATTTCTGCCAAGAAAACCCCAAATGGGATCACAAAAAGCCAGACACAACTGAAAAAGAACATGGGGGTAGCATTGTTCAAAATACCACATAGTCACTTAATATACAATATGGATATTGGGAATGGGACAACCTTTATCCTAAAGGAAATTTCTGACATGCTATGAATTCACAGTAATCACTGAACAAACACAAAAATATAAAGCAATCAAATAGCCCTCAGTTTCCCTTGGAAAGCAAATTACCCTGGAGTTGCTATCAGAGCAATTCTTGGTTATTTTGATGAGTCCCTTTTCTAGAATCTTATAGCTTCCTCAAGATTTGTAACATTTTTCTTTGAATTAGGTCCTTCTGCCCAAAAGTAGACACACTTTGAAAACTACTGAACAAACAATGCCTTTGCTATTCAACTTATCCCATCCTAGGAATTATTTGGTTTTGCTCTCCAAATAGGATGCTTTATCAAGAATTTTTGAATTATCCTTTTCTTTTTTTCCAGAGAATATAAGAAGGGTCTGTAAACAATGGTCCAAGAGCCAATCTAATCCCCAATCTGTTTTTGTAAATCCTGTACAAAAATCTGGCAGTGGTCAGATTTGGCTGTAAAGCTACAGGCTGCCATCCACATCTCTGGAAGGTATGTCATCCAAACTCTTGAAATCAGAGACTCATGAAATTAGGTCCTAAAATTGTTGCTGCCTAAGAAACCTTCCTTTTTCTGGTGAGAAGGTTAAATTGTGGAATCCCATTGCCTAGGGAATTCCAATTTTTCCCTTTTTCTACAAAAGAAGTTGGCATTAGGAAACAGTGTTTTTTAAAGTCTTCTTTCAAACTATGCATTCTACCATCACCATATCCTTCTGTGCTTTCAATTCCAATTACTACTTCTAGGTAGATTAGGACAAAATGCCCTTTGTTCCTTTTGCCAGGATGAAGAGTCCATTGTGCTCCACTCCATCTCCATCTCCAAGGAGATAAATAGTATGATTTTCTGTTCAGGTCTCTTTTATACACCACTGAGGAACCTATATGGAAGACTTTTCCAGCAAGAGTCTACACCCAACTCCACCTCTCAATCATTAACCATTCTGGAGGCAATACCAGTCATTGAAAAACTCTTATGGAAAACTCATGAGTTCCCTGCTCCCTTTCAGCAAGATACTAAGGCACCAAGGCAAAAGCCTTGGCTCATGGAAGGTAGTGGTTCTTAACCTATTTTATGTCACATACTTTTCCCATCTATTACTTAGAATAAAGTTTTTAAATAATTAAAAGAAATACTAAATTTTCATTAGAGATTAGTAAAAGTAAAACTGTATTTCCTCCCATCCAATTGAAACCCCTCTGAAAGCTATCCATGGTCCCAGATTAAGAACCTAGGAAGTGAGGTATTCTGTTAGACAAATGTCTATGTCCTATAATCTCATCAACCTAAAAATGGAACTCATTAAATTGATAAGGAAATCAATTCCCTGATCACTTCCTATTTTAAGAATATTCTCTATTATCCTAGTACTGTGTTAGGATATGTATACACTAAGTTCTCAATAGATACTTTTTGATTGATTGATAGTTTTATTTAATTCATTTTTGTTATAGATTCTAATAATTTCCCAAGAAGGCACTGAGGTATAGTGGATAAAATGCTCAACTTCATACCAGAAAGGCCTGAGTTGAAGTCCATCTACACAAATCAAATTGTGATTATGGATTATTTCTTAACCTTTTAATGCCCCATCATATTCTCTAATATTGTTATAAATAAAGTCTTACTCTAAGACTTCAGCTACTGCACTGACTATAAATTATATTTTTTTATTTCAATAGGCTTTTATTTTTCCAAATACATATAAAGGTAGTTTTCAAAATTCATTTTTATAAGATTTTGTGTTCTAAATTTTTCTCCCTCCCTCCATTTCCTCCCCTTTCCCAAGAGAGCAAACAATCTGATACAGATTAAATTTTTACAATTCTTTAAATATATTTCCATAAAAGCAATATGGAACTATGCCCAAAGGGCTATCAAACTGTACACACCCTTTGATCCAGCAGTATCTACTGGGCTTGTATTCCAAAGAGATCTTAAAAAAGAGAAAAGGACCTACATGTACCAAAAAAAAAATGTTTGTGGCAGCCCTTTTTTGTAGTGGCAAGAAACTGGAAACTGAGTGGTTATCCATCAGTTGGGGAATGGCTGAAAAAGTTATAAAATATGAATGTTATGGAATATTATTGTTATATAAGAAATGATCAGCAGACTGATTCCAGAGAGGTCTGGAGAGAATTACATGAACAGATGCTGAGTGGAGTGAGTAGAACCAGGAGATCATTGTATATGGCAACAGCAAGATTATATGATGATCAATTCTGATGGACTTGGCTCTTTTAAACAGTGAGATGATTCAGGCCAGTTCCAATAGATTTGTGATGGAAAGAGCCATCTGCACCCAAAGAGAGAACTGTGGAGACTGAGTGTGGATCATAACACCGTATTTTCATTTTTTGTTGCCACTTGCTTGCATTTTGTTTTCTCTTTTTTTTCCCTTTTTTGATTTGATTTTTCTTGTGTAGCATGATAATTGTGGAAAAATACATAAAAGAATTGCACATGTCTAACATATATTGGATAACTTATCATCTAGAGAGTGGTGAGGGAAGGGAGAGAGAAAAAAATTGGAACACAAGGTTTTGCAAGGGTAAATGTTGAAAATTACATATGTATATGTTTTGAAAATAAAAAGTTTTAAAATATATTTCTGTCTTTATCATGTTATATAAGAAAAATCAGACCAAAAGGGGGGGAACCACAAGAAAGAAAAAAACAAACAAACAAAAGATGAAAATACTAAGCTTCAAATCTACATTCAGTCTCTATAATTCTCTCTCTGGATGTGAATGGCATTCTCTATCCCAGTTGACTATAAATTATTAAGATTTTTCAATTAGTTTCAATGGAGGGACTTTCCATAGGTTTAGATCCACTCTTCACCCCCCCAAAAAATATTACCATCAAACTCCTTTCATTGAGTCTCTGAGAAGGCAGGCAGGCTCTTGAGGATTTTTTTTTCATGCAGCTTCTGCTTTTTGTACAAGAGATCCCAGGTTAGGCTGTTTCTGACAGGTATCTTCTGTGGCACATAGTTATACATCAATAACCTTTAAGCCATTTTCCAGGGTGACTTTTTTTCAAACCAAGGTTTTATAGAAAACAATCTTAAGTAATCTTCTTTTTTTTAAAAAAAGAAAAGACCAATGCTCCACCAAGGATAGCAGAAACCAATGCTTTTTTAAAAAAAATAAAACTGTCAGCCAAGTTAAAAAATTCTTTTCATCACATCCTGCTGCCTATTAGAATGAATGGGGAGAGCTCTGCAGCCCTAGCAGATAGATACTCTCTGCAAAGCTCCAGCCACTCCCCAGGGACATGATTAGTGTCCGGAGTTCTTGTAAAGAGATGGCAGACATGTGAATCTGATTACTATTCAGATCAGCAACAGGGACCAGGCTGTCTGGGAACTGACATCACCAGGTAAAGAAAAGGGCTTTTACTGTCGATTGAACAAATTCTTACAACTCCCATTGTGTATGTGTGTGGAAATAGATTGCAGCATCGTGGCCATATTGGGGAAATTGTTTCCAGTTTCTAAAAAGCAAGGGATGTGTTTTCCCTGTAATGCCATTTATAATTTCATATCATGTAGCAAACCTCCCTGCCCTTAGAGAGGAAGTACTGTGGCCTGCTTGCTGGCCCTAGCCCAGATGGGAATCAATCAGGGGCATAGATATCTCTTCTCATTTTGGCTGCTCATTTACTGTGTGGCTTTAGTTAATCACTGACACTCTCTGTGCCTAGTCACTGAGCATCCATGTTTCTTTGTTAGTAAGGACTAGGGTTCATTTTTAAAAGATCATAACTATAGACTTTTCTTTGTCAGTGGTAAGTATGAAGTAGGGGACAGCTAGATGGTGCAATGGATAGAGCTAAATTCAAATCTGGCCAAAGACACTTACTAATTGTAATTATGAGCAAGCCACTTAATCCCTATTTACCTCAGTTCCTCATCTGCAAGATGGGGACACACTGGAAAAAGAAATGGCACACAATTCCAGAAAATCCTACAGACAATATCTATGGGGTCACATAGAATTGGATACAACTGAACAATATCAACAACAATGAAAAGAATGCTAGACTAGGGAAGCCTAGATTAGTATCTTGGACCATCAGTGATCCATTCTCACCTGAGTTGCTAGCTGTGTGAGCATCCTACTAAGCAAAATGGGAATAATAATATTTATACTATTTGCTTTATTGAGTTTTTATGAGGCTATGTAAAGCATATGATACTACAAAGCATTATATAAAATTGTTGATAAGCAAGTCCAATAATCTAAATGCTTTCTGAGATAACAAATTTAACTTTTCTTAGACATCAACACAAGTTTACCTAAAAATACATCTTAAAATTGTTTCTAAAAGGAATTTAATTCACTGTTATTATTAGCAGAGGTCAAAATCTTAGAGTATATCTAAGACAATAATGATTTTGACTTAAGAGTTAGGGGAAAATGAGAAGGACTTTGAATTGATTCCTCGAATTGATTGATTCCATATTGGTATAATATAAAAGTATGTTAACATAAAATATAGAGTCATGAAATATAAGAGCTAGAAAGGGCCTCATAGACTTTCAATTCCAACCTTTCCCTAACTGAGAATTTCTCCTACAGGGTCCCTGAGAAGTCATCAGCCAGACTCCGCTCGAAGAGCTCCAATGAGAGGCTCCTTTGGCATAATTCTAATGCTTACGCCTAAATTGCTTCAGCCAGCACCCTTTATCTCCCTGCCAACTAAGAGATATAGAAGTTCAAAATATAAATCCATTAGTAAAATATGGTGAAAGATTATAAACTATTCCATAAGAAAAATACAGAGAAAAAAACTCTTTTTAAAAAGCTTAGTGAGACTCCCAACTAAGTTAAGTCATAATTTCAAAAGAAGAGAAGATGTCAAAGGTGTATGTGTGTGTGGGGAAATAAAGTCAAACTTTATTACTGTCAATGAAGGAAAAGTTCATTTAAGTCAATAACTTCTTATTCATATGCGTACTTTCTAATATCTACAAAATTGTGAGAATAGTTTATACCAAAGAGTATTTTTTTTATTCATTTTTCCAAATTATCCTCTCCCTCCCTCAACTCCCTCCCCCCGATGGCAAGTAATCCCATACATTTTACATGTGTTACAATATAACCTAGATACAATATATGTGTGTAAATACCATTTTCTTGTTGCACATTAATTATTAGCTTCCGAAGGTATAAGTAATCTGGGTAGATAGACAGTAGTGCTAACAATTTACATTCACTTCCCAGTGTTCCTTCTCTGGGTATAGTTATTTCTGTCCATCATTGATCAACTGGAAGTGAGTTGGATCTTCATGTTGAAGATTTCCACTTCCATCAGAATACATCCTCATACAGTATTGTTGTTGAAGTGTACAGTGATCTTCTGGTTCTGCTCATTTCACTCAGCAACAGTTGATTTAAGTCTCTCCAAGCCTCTCTGTATTCCTCCTGCTATACCAAAGAGTATTAATAATTAACTTATGGGTTCCATAAACTTATTTTAAAAATATATTGTATTTCAATATAATTGGATTTTGGGGGTAATCCTATGTATTGTATTTTTATGCATTTAAAAGCATTATTTTAATGAGTACACAAGCTTTATCAGATTGTCAAAGAGTTCATGGCCCCAAAAATATTAGGAACTCTCACACTATACACAAATTGAAAGCATTCTTGTTAAGAGAAAATGTAGGTTTTAGTCAAAGGGTCTATAGCAAACCATGCCTTTACTCATATAATGAACTGAAAATTGTAAATGCTATTAGATTCTATCACTCCTATTATTTGTAGAGAATTTTTTAGAAGCACATTGTTCAATAAAGGTTACTTTGAAAGGTCTCCTCTAACATATGTCAAATCAGGCAAGATTACTTAAAATTATAACAACAGAGATTATTTTATTTTTACAACCCCCTGACCATTAATATTGAGAGAAGCAAAAAGCTTGAAGACACATGTTCACTCCCTAACTGTGTGACCCTGGGCAAGTCACTTATCCCCAAATGCCTCAGCAAATAAATAAATAAATACATGTTTGTCTTGTCAAAGAGAAGATCCTACAGAAAGTTTGTGAATGTAAGAGAGATTCCTTTGAGATGATGGAGGAGGTTCTCTAGATAAGAATCGTTGTAAATGGCAATCAGTAGATTATGTCATATATGTCATTCTTTGAGAATTTTCATAACCACCAAGCTTTTCCCTGAAATAAAATCTCATTTTTGTTAATCCTAATATTTCTCCACTATTGAATAGCTGAAGTTCATATAATACTATATAAAGTCTAAGGTTGATTTTAGGTTGAGAGCTACCTGCAAGACATTACAAGTGGTGACTTACTTGGAAAAGCAGAGTAACAAGTGATCATTAAAAAAGAAAAAGAAGATCAGAAAAAAAAAAGATGGGCTAGTCACATAGAATGATATAATCACTGAACAGTTGAAATGTTTCATTGTTCATCATTCAATATTGAGAGATATAGAGGAATGTCACCATAATATTGAGTGGATGCCTGGTAAAAGATTTATGGAACATGGACATGGACAAGATTTTGCATTTTTGATTGGAATACTCACACTGATAATATCACAAATTAAAAAATAAAATAAAACCTCTCTACAGCTTCCATCTGTGGCTCCTATTCTGCCTTTGCCGCCAAACCCAATAAATATTTCTCCCTTTTTTATATAAAAACTCTTCAAACTCTAATAAATACAATGTCTTCTATGACTCTTACCTAGATTGTAGCACATGCAATCACTGCCTTTAGGATTGTTATCATCTTGGGTGTCCTCCTCTGGACATGGTCCATCCTGGTAATCTTTCCTGATATTTTGTGCCCAAAACTGAATATAGTTCTTCAAATGTGCTCTGAACACTCTAAAACATAGAGGGATTTTATGTTTCTGATCCTGCATACATCTCTCTTAAGAAAGCCTAGGATAGCTCTAGAATGTTTTAGTTGCACTAAGTTTATAATCCAACAAAATCCAAGAGTTTTTTCCCACAGAAACTGTTGTCTAGCCAAACTTTTTTCATTCTATACTTATGAAACTTATGTTTTAAGCCAAATGTAGAATGAGAACAAAGATGAAGAGTAGTTAGTTCCATTCTAATCATTCCACAAAGTTGGGTGATATCACTAACTCACTGGATAAGAGAATCCAGATTCAAGATCTTAATGGGTTACATTAAATAAAATGATCTTGATAAGTATAATTTATGAAAATGAAAAGTAATGGTAGCAGATATCTAAGTAATTCAGCATACAGGTATTGGGCCATGAGCTAAGACAACCTAAGTTCAAACCTGACCATAGATATCTATTTAATTTCTTTGATTACTTCTCTCTGCCAGTTTCCCCAAGTAAAATAGGGAATCATGATAGCAACAATCTCAAGAAAATTGTGAAGACTGAATAAAAAAAAATTTGTAAAATATATAGTATGTACAAGTTCATCTTGTTTGATTTAGACATAAATTTTAGATTGCTGCATTCTTCTTGAATCTAAATTCTATCATCCAATTATTCATATCATTCAGTCTTATGTAATGATCAACATGGCACCTATATTTTCTTCAAAATCATTGATAACAATGTTAACAAAAGCACTGGGCCAAGGACAGGTCCCTGGTAGATTACCCTACAGACTTTCTTTCAAGTTAACATAGATCTATTCATTATTATTGTTTAAGTCTGATCATTCATTTAACAAGCTCCAAGTCCACTCAGCTGTACTAACACCTGATTTATAACCTTCTATCTTATTCATTAGAGACTTGATTAAGTATGTTGCTAAAGTTAAGTCTGTAGAATTCCCCAGTCAAAAAAATAATTTCCCAGATGTCAAACTTGAATACCACTGGACCAGATTAAAATGTAAATAAAAATGTTTTTTTAAAGTAAAAATGTAACATAACATATATAACTTTAATTTGTTGTTTTCTAAGTCAATATCCACCCACAGGATCCATTTCTATTTGAGTTTGACATCACTGGTTTAGTATAATCAATTTTTGGTGAATTCATGTGAGTTTTTAGAAATTACTACTTTCTAAGTGCTCATAAACCACACCATTATCAATATATACTAATTTTGAATTAGTGAAGAAAATGACAAAAGTTATTCTATATTTGATATCTGGAAGTAGGATGGAGCCATAAATTCCAAAAACCCCATTTAAGGAACAATTTCAACTCAGACATCTCCTCATGTATCACCTGGCTTGGCTGTCTTGGGACTTCTCTGACTGAATTTTCAACAATGCAATCCCTGTGGGGAACCTTCCCCCTGATTTTTAAAAATTTTATTTTCATATTTATTTTTCCTTTTTGGGGGGGTATCTTTCCCTTGCTTTTAAGGGATTTTTTGTGTTTTGTCTTTCACCAATAGATTGTAAGCTCCTAGAGGAAAGGAACTATTTTTCTTTTTTCCTTTCTTTCCTTTCTTTCTTTTTTTAAAATTTGTATCCCAAGAGCTTAGCATAGTGCCTAGAATATAGTATGGGCTTAGTAAATGTTTAGTGATTTTAATGACTTATTCAAAGGTAGTTTGTAGTACAGTGGCTAGAGTACTGGGTCTGGACCCAGGAACAATTGAATTTAAATCTAGTCTCAGACACTGAATAGCTGGTTAACCCTGGGCAAGTCACACTCTTTTTGTCTCAGTTTCCTCAATAGAAATATTAAAGACAATAATAGTATCTTGTAGCCCTACAGTGGGGCTTAAATGAGATGATATTTATAAAGTGAATGGCATAATGTCTGGCACACAGTAGACACTATATATTATCCTTTTCCCTATATTTCCCCAGAGACTATTAGGTATACATTCAAAGGAGGTCAATAATAAAAGGAAAAGCTCAAAACAATTAAAATATTTATAGCAGTATTTATTGCTGCTAAAAATATACTGTTAAGTACATAGCCATTGAGTGAAAAAATGATTAATACATTATAGTACGTGAATGAGATGGAATATTAATTTTTGAGAAAAAAATGAACTTGAATACAGAGAGGTACAGGAAGACTTACATCAATGGATGCAAAGTGAAATAAGCAGAACCAGGAAAATAATATGTGCAATCCTCTAACAATATAAATGGGGGGAAATAACAAAGCAATAAATTTTGATCAACGTCAAACTTTGCTCAAAAGTTAGAAGCCAACAGTCAATACACATTTATTAAACACCTACTATGTGCCAGACACTATGCTAAGTGCTGAGGATAGAAATATGAAAAAAGATAGTTCCTACCCTTAAGCAACTAAGTGAATTGAAAAGCAGAGAGAAGTGGAATGGTATTCCATAGTAAAAGATATTCAAAATGAATTAGTTATTAAGTGGCAAAGCCAGGAACTGAGCCAAGTCCTCTGACTTCAAAATTCAGTGCTCTTTCCACCAAATCATGCTGAGTCCTGGCCATTTATTTCCCAAAGTTATGCAGTCTTCAGGATTTTCTCCATCACTACATATATATATATATATATGCACAAGGAAGACACTTGGCCTCTGTTTTTTTATGTCAAATTGACAAACAGCTACTCTAGTAATCCTTAGATGGGATTCATCAAGCAGTATGACTTCTTCTTCTGATCTTTATCAGATGACCTGATGGACTGTGGATCTACCTTCTTATCTTTTGGAGTACATGAATCTGGTTCCTCCAGAGATGTTCCAGCTCTCCTTTGAACAGGAAGAGCTGGATGTTTACTGTTACTACTCTGATTTTTCTATGATTATTCCTCTTCCCTTTCTTCTTTGGGTTCTAGCCTCCTAGCTTCCAACCTCCTGACATAGATAAGAATTCCCCTTTACTTTTTATATGAGTGTACTCATTTTAATGTACAAAAAACATTTTTCTTACCCCCCATACTTGCTTTAAAAAAGTTATTAGTTCTTCATCTTCATAGAATTATACATTTTAAGTACTCAGAGACCATCTAGTCCAAATTATTCACTTTTCTATAATAGGGTAGAGGGAGTTGATTTCCCCAGAACCCACTCGATAAAATTATAAAATGTAAGGGGTAAGAGAAACAATAGGGTGTTGGTAAAATTATAGAACTTAAAGGATTGGAGACAGATAATATAGTATTAAATTAAGTATAAAGAAATGTTCACACTTTATTACTTCTTTATGAGAAATGAAGAATTCAATCTAAGTTGATGTAATTATAGGGTAGCTAGCCAATGGTTGGCCAAAGAGTAAACCATTCCTTCAATGGTTTTTAAACAGCAAAAGATATTCTCTAGGGAATCAATCAAGGAAGGAGATATTTCTGAGAAATGTGAGCTCTGTTAGTCAAGAAGAAAGTCAGCTATGGCAGAACTTAGCCCCTAAAAGAAAATAGTTCTTTCATATTTTAACATGTATTGGTCAACCTGACATCTGGGGTGGGGGGGAAGGAGGGGAAAAATTGGAACAAAAGGTCTGGCAATTGTCGATGCTGTAAAATTACCCATGCATATATCTGGTAAATAAAAACTATTTAAAAAAAAAGGAAAGTAGTTCTTTGCTAATTGGGGAGTGGAGTAGGAATATTTCTCTCTATTCCTAGAGAAAATAGGAATTCTATTCCATCCATTGGTTGTGTTATCTTATAGCAAAACTACTGAATCAGTAGGAGAGACTTTTCCAAATAGAAAGTAGACCAGGAAGCCTACAAAGCAGAGATGCTTCTCACAGAGGGATTAGGATAAAGACATTATGTGAAGGGAAAGGACAACAAGTATATGACGATCAACTGTGGATGATTTAATTGTTCACATAAATACAATAAAACAAAATAATCCAAAGGATTCATTATGAAAAGTACTATCCACCTCTAGAGAAAAACAAATAGAGTTTGAATGCAGATTGAAGAGTGTTTTTCTTCTTTTTCTTTTTCTGGTGTGTATTTTCTTTTGCAACATTGATAGCATGGAACTATGTTTTGTATGATTATAAATATATAATCCATATCAAACTGTTTTGCTTTCTCAAGGAAAGGGTAAGGGGAAAAGGAATTTAGAACTCAAAATTTAAGAAATCAAATGTTAAAATATTAACATATAATTGAGAAAAATAAATAATTTTAAAATAAAGGATATGAAAATATAAAATATCAAAGGACTCATGATGCTAAATATATGACATATATATCTACATATATTTGCTGAGTTATATTGAATTGATTCAAGTTTGGGATGCTACCAATCTCACCTTACACAGCCTATAGGTACAGTCTTAACACTAAAGGTTGACCATAAGCATCACTTCCTTCTCAGCCTGTCCTCATGAGGAGATTCTTCACCTATAGATATGCTATATCTTCCTTAATTTCATGGCACATATGTGCCAGCCTTCCATACATGTCTAGGTTTTCTACCATGATTTTAATTGAGGAAAAACAGAATATAATGAGAGGTGATGTTGTGACATGCAAGTGAATCAGATTTGAGGGAGGGCTGTGCCTCACTTTCCCTTCTAGAGCCATCTGAGTCCAGTGGCAAGATAAGTATCAAGGTGACTGAAATGGCCCTGGACACAATGGGAGAAGTATCAACAGAACCAGGGAAATCAACATCCCTGTTTGAGTGCCCTGCACTGTTTCCTCTCTTCCTTTTATAAATACACAGCTTTCCTTAGTTATGTATTAGAGGAAATTAGACATTTTTCCCTTTTGTTATGAAAAAATAAGGCAGTAATTAAAGTGTATGGAGAACTCGTCTTAAAGCCAAGAATATTTGAGTTCAGATCCAGACTGATATAAACTAAATGTGTTACCCTGGGCAAGTCACTTAACCTTCAATACCTTAGATACCACGCTAAGACCATAAATGACAAAGAAGCTACCAGTTTACATCGGGAAAAGGAGATTTCCTGTCTTGGAAGTTCCTTATACCACTAAAACCCAGTAAATATCCTCTGTCACTTACTTCACAAAGTAAATCTTTTTCTTTTTTTTTTTTTAGGTTATACTTTTAAAAATAGTATTCTATTTTTCCAAATACAAGGAAAGATAATTTTAAACATTTACCTTTGCAAAACCTTGTGTTCCAAAATTTTCTCCCTATCTCCTCTTTCTCCTTTCCCCAAGACAGCAAGCAATCTTATATAGGTTAAATGTATGCAATTCTTCTAAACATATTTCTATATTTATCATTTTATACCAGAAAATCAGACCAAAATGGGAAGAAACTCAAGAATGAAAAAAGTGAAACAAATAAACAAACAACAACAACAAAAGATGAAAATATTATGCTTTGATCCACCTTCAGTTCCATAGTTCTCTTTTTGGATGTGGATGGTACTTTCCATCCTGTCTACTCTAATTACCTTGAATCATCACATTATTGAAGAGATAAGTTCATCTTAGTTGATCACTACATAAACTTGTTACTGTACATAATGTTTTCTTGCTTCTGCTCACTTCACTTAGCATCAGTTCACTCAAGTCTCTTCAGACTTTTCCAAAATCAGCCTACTCATCATTTCTTATAGAACGATAATATTCCATTTGAATTATTCATGTGCCATAAATATTCAATCATTCTCCAACTGATGGACATTCAATTTCCAATTTCCTTGCTGAAAATCTATTTCTGAATGGCCAAAGACTCTCTTCTTATCCCAAGGAGAAAAAAAGCAGCCAGATTCATTTTTGAGTAAGAGAAAGAGCATTGTGATATTTTGTGATGGGATTTTTTTTTGTGAAGAGAGGGGCTGGACTATTTTGAAACATTTATTTTAAAAAGAAGTAAAAAGCTATGCTGCTGGTGCATCAGCCATTGGATGAATAGGCCCAACTTTTGAATTCTTCTTAGTAACTTTGATTATGGACATTTCTGCTTTTGAATATTTTGTGGACTTATTTTTTAAAACTTAAGTTTAAAATTTTTTTCTGTAAAATTCTCATGGCTCCAAGCTCCTTTCTGCTGATTCTTCTTACTCCATTTTCCATCCTAATCCAAGAATGTCTCTCTTCATCTCATCCCCCCATTACATAGTTTCCTCACTTGGGCCTTTTAATTTTGGGGAGTTTGGTTTTTTAATTGAAATTTCAGATGGGAAAAGATATAAAATATAGCAAACTTCCTATCTTCAGAATTCAAGGAAGGAAAAACGTGAAGCTAATGGGATCCATCCCCTTCAAGCATCCTTGCAACTGATCTAAAAATACTACTTCTTTGGATATGTGCTAAATTCTCTGCCCCACTTGGGGATAAAGTTCAATTTATTTATTAGGCAGAAGGAATGAGAGACAAGGATAGAAAACAATCAATGAGCATTTAAAAGGGCATTCTATGTGCAGACACTGTACTAAGCACTTTCTTCACAGCAAGACTGGGAAGCAGATGCTATTATTATTCCCATTTCACAGTTATGGAAACTGAGGCAAACACAAATTTTGTTCAGAATTGTACAGCTGGTAAATATCTGAGGTAGGATTTGAACTCAGATTTTCCTCATTATAAGCCTAGCACTCTATCCACTGAAGTACTTACTTGTCTTAGTAAAGGCAGATAGACTATGCATGCATTAGATATTTGTAACACTTTTTGACTTGCTGATTAAATATTTGTATGTTTTCTTGTTAAATGACAGATATTTCTATGTGTATATTGTCCAACACTTTTGCTTTTCCCCTTCCCCTATTAGGATGTGAGCTTCTTGAGAGCAGGAAATGTTTTATTTTTCTATTCATATCTCCAACACTTAGCACAGGGCTTAATACTAAGAAAGCACTTAATATTTCATTTTAATTTATTCTTTCTTCCATTCTTGAATTCTGAAAGGGATCTCAGTGTACCAGGGCCTCTGACACTATAGAGTTATTTGTACATAAGAGATAGCAGCCATCTGCAAGGTCATGCAAGCTCAGGTCTCATATGCATGCTGTGTATGATAATTTTCAAGGGTAAGCATAAGCCAATTCAGTCCCCTTTTAGCTTCTCCTCCAGGCAATTAAAATGTCCAAGAATCTCAATGTGAAGATTCAGAAATAGAAGCCAAAGATAGCCCTTTGTCTCTTTACCCATTAAAACCCCAGAAAGTCCAAAGTAGTAATCAAAAACGCAGGGGACCAGAGATTGCACCCCAGGAGTAAGGAGCCCCATAAACTGTAAAACCACAAAGACTGGGTTATTATTCATACCTTTCTGCCCGGAAATGTTTGGTTTGGGTGACATTCGGTATGATAGCATAGGGTTGAGTGTTGCACCTCCAGGGAAACCAGAAATAAACATGAATGAAGGGTCAAAAGCAGCCATATCTCATTCCTGTCAGAATCAGCCAACGTGGGCGTGTATTCTTGCTATTTTGCTGAATAAAAATAGAACCAATGACACCTAAGTGTGCAGGCTTTGCTTCTATTTTGGGGCTGAAGGGGAGTAGAGCCTTCCTATTGCGGTCAAACTCCAATGGTAGAAGAGACTGATTGCTCCGGCTCACCTTGGCAAAAATCAGGCCTGCTCTGACCCCATGCCTCCCATCAATCTAAAACAGCCAGCTAAAGGCTGAAGAGTTACATAATTTAATTAGACTCATGCACTATAAGATGGACTTCTCCCCTAATGAGGAAAAAAAGTATTAAACAAATGAGGACTCAACTCCTCTCCTTTAAACAAACAAACCATTAAATGTCAATAGAGAGATCTTCGACTAATTGGCTAGTCCCTAATCCTACTGGTGGACATTATCTTTTAGTTAGGAAAGGTATTCTAGCTAACCAGAAGTACAGTAACCTTGTATGTGTGTATTTAGGGAGATGGGAAGTGATGCTGCAGAAACTTCACAAAGACTTGAAGTTCAAAGGGTAACAGATTTAGAGATGGAAAAGTCCAGTCCCTTCAATCAGAAGATGAGGAAACAGAAGCCTAGATGTGATAATTAACTTCTCAACTTCAAACCTTAGAGAGATGTTATTTGAGCTCAGGTCTTCTGACTTAGATGTTAGCATATCAAACTCTCCTCATTTTAGAGATGAGGAAGTTGGGGTCTCAGAAAAAAGTTTTATTGATTTGCTCAAAGTTACACTTAGTAAGGAGAAAAAATAGGATTTGAACCCAAATATGTAGGACTGAAAGTCCAGTGCTCTTTCCATTATCCTATGCTGCCCCAAGTTGATATACTCTATTTCATTTCTAACAAGAAAATCTATGCTATAAGTAAGTGCTCATGCTTTCAAAGAGATAGAATGGAATACCCACCATGATTAGATTCAGTTCTGTTTAATCCAAGTTAACATTATTAAATGTGTACTGCATGTTGGGCATTGGGGCTAGACAGAGAAAAGTTTTTATTTTTTATTTTTTACTTTCGAGTCCTTAGATTCTCCTGGGGACACACACAAAAAATAAATAAATTCAAGATAATTTGAGGAGGGACTATGGAGATTAAAAATGACCTCACAGGAATGACTCCTCAACCAAGCTTTAGAGGAAACCAAAAATTTATTAAAGTGTCCAACTAAGTATGAGTTCCCTGGGGAATAGAACATGGCTTGAGACCTCTTTTGGAAGAAAAGTTTCCTTCAGTGGTTTTCCTAAGGAAAGAGGGGGGCTGAGTGCATAAGGAGCAAGACCCTACTTCAGATAAGACACACTAGCATGATATCTCTAAAATTGTTCAAATACTATCATCAATCTTCTATTTATTGACAAGTACTATCTTTTACAGAGCAAGCACAGAGTTATATGTAAATGACTTTTCCAAAGTCATAGAATAAGTTGTTGACAAAACCAAGGGGTGGAAAAAGTTCATGTCTACCTTATGAGCCCAGCCAAGAGTCTACTTCAAGGAGACTTGAGATACTGCTTGCTTTGAGACTCTTGTATTCTTAATATAATCAGATTTAATAAAATATGGATATTATGTAATAAATACAGCATTTTCATAAATCTGCCTGGGAGATCAAGTAGTGTGGTGGAAAATATTATGAAATATGAATCAAAATGTATTATATTCATCTCTGTGCATTTTAGATAAATCTTTTTTACCTGTGAGGCTCATGACTATTAAAAAATGTTTCAGGGACAGAATCTGGATTCTACCTGATATTTTCCCTCTGGGACAGTGATACATCATCATAAAGCATTTATTAAATGCCTATTTGCACATTGCTCTCTATTAGAGGCCATCCAAAGCAATTTAACTGATATGGTCTCTGCTCTCTGGAAGCTGACAATCTAAGAAATAATATTGACAGAGACAAAAGAGATTACAGACAAGTGAATAATCACATTATTGGGGGAGGGTGGACACAAAAAATAATCACAAAGTTTTCAGCACTTGACTGATGAATAGCCCAGGCAGACAAATGGAAGTTATATATACACTTCTCCCTCTTTTCCCACCTGAATTTAACCTTATTTCTGGATCACTTCAAACAACATCCAAGGCGTCCTGGACACAACACAGAACTTGATGGCTGATTTGTAAAGCTCGATCTCCTTCCAAGGTCTCTTTTCTTTCCCCTTGGAAGGATTGTATACACACTATGCTTCCCCATTCTCTTCTCTCACTATTCACATCTCAATTAATTCTAATTTGGAAAATTACTTCTTTACTCAGAGAAAGACACTTCAATCCCTTTCTTCTTTCATTCTCTTTCAACTGTAAGTACCCTCAAGAAAATGTCACTTTCTTATTCTTTTTCCATCCTTCTTTGGACTCCCCCCAGATGACTTTAGTCCTGGCTAATGAGCAAAGGATTATGGTAGTGATGATATGTATCAAAGGAAAGAAAAGCCATAAGTTTTTAAGTGAAATTAGACCTAATAAAGAAACAATGTCATAAATTTCTAAAGCCCTTGAAAGTACCCAGAAATCCCCTCCAGATTCCCCGGATATGCCTCCTACTACCTATTCATGTCCCTCTAATTAATCCCATTTTTTTCCTGAACTTTCAAAATAAATTGAGTAAAGAAACACCCTTATTCTTGTTTAATTTTATTGTCTTTCTTTTTTTTGTTGTTTAATTGCTAGTATTACAACAATATTGTTTTCTATTATTTTTGTTTCAAATAAACAATATTTTACTCACATTTGAAAATGTAACCACTATTTATAACAATCATTTTGTGGGAAAATGTTCCCACATTCCTGGTTCCAAATAACCAACTTATAAATGATTTTTTTGGAACACAACTAATGTGTAACCTGGGAGCTTTCTTATATAAGCAGAGGAGTAAAACATATAAAACTATAGGTATCATAAAGAGGAAATGTGGTGTGGTGGTTAGACATCTGACCTCAAGGCTAAGAAGACATGGGTTCTTTAATACATATAAGTTCTGTGATCCTTACAGTTATTTAATCTTTGAGACTATAAATTTCAAGGAAATTTATAGTCTGCTGCTCTCTGTTGGTAGAGAGAGTCTTCTATACTAGTAAAAGCACAGCTCCAGTCCCAGTCCTAATCCCAGTCTATCCTACTATTATAGGATATAACATTGCAAAGGTAGCCTTCTTCTCCCCACCCCTTTTTTTTTTTTTTTGGTTGAGACAAATGGGGTTAAGTGACTTGCCTCCAATCACACAGCTAGGAAGTATTAAATATCTGAGGCTGGATTTGAACTCAGGTCTTGCTAACTCCAGGACTAGTGCTCTATCCACTGTGCTATCTAGTTGCCCCAGAAGGGTATCCTTAGACAGCATCAGTCTCCTCATATTTTATTGTTATTATTCAGCTATTTCAATCATGTCTGTCTCTTTCTGACCCCATTTGGGGTTTTCTTGGCAAAGATCCTGGCATGGTTTGCCATTTCCTTCTCCAGCTTATTTTACAGATGAGGAAACTGAGGCAAACAGGGTAGGTGGCTTGTCTAGAATCACACAGCTAGTAAATATCTTGGGCTAGATTTGAAATCAGATTCTGGGCTAGACATTCTATCCACCATTCTACCTAAGCTCCCCTTTATCCTTCAAAATGAAGAAAATAAAACTCAGAGATAATACATGATTTGCATAAAGTCAAAGAAGAAGCAGAGGTCTTAAATCTAAATCCAGTGAACTTCCGAATCTTTCTCCACTAAATCAAATATGGTATATTGGGCAGAAGTTGTGAGTCTCCCCATGCTTAGACAATGTGCAAGATATCTCAAAAGTTTTAGTGCAGTTTTAAGTTTTAATTTCTCAAAACCTCCCTGAAACTTTTGAGAGAACTTGTCAGGAGAGTTATGCTGTTATCTCACAGTCTATTTGAGGAAGTTTAAAAAATACATATTAAACTAAACTAAACAATACAATAAACTAAAAATAATATAAAATAATCTTACTCCAGACTGGTTACTCCACCTAAAATATTAAACTTATTTTACAGATCCACAAAATAATGGGGCCATAGAGAGCTAGAGAATAGAAAAACAAGTGATTAAAGGGTTGGTGGATTTTGAAAATCACATAATTTGATGATAAAGAAATTTGGATTATTTCACTTAAAGAATAGAAAACTGAAACTCAGTGGTTCAGTGTTTTACCCACTGATCTACACAAGGGAGGTTTTATTTCCTTTTCTTCTACTAGTGAATCCCAAATTCTTCACTCCAACATTTAGAGGATCAGAGATATTGTTTAATTATTTCAGTCCTGTCTGATTCTTCAAAAATTGGAATTTTCTTGGCAAAAATTCTGGAATTAATTTGTCATTTTCTTTTCCACCACATTTTACAGATGAGGAAACTGAGGCAAATAGAATGTGACTTTTCCAGGGTCACACAACTTGTAACTGCCTAAGGCTAGATTTGAACTCAGGTCTTCCTGACTCCAGGCCTGGCACTCTATCTACCATACCACCTAACTGCCCCTTAGCTTGGCATATAGTAGATTCTTAATAAATGTTTGTTTATTGATTAATGTGTGGAATCCCCCCTACCACTGGATTGTAGGACCCCTTATGAAGATAGAAGTTATATTTTATTTAATCTTCATATTTCCCTCAATATCAAACACAGTGTTCTGTATAGATTATAATTTAATAAACATTTATGAAACGGAAGGGAATCAAGGAGAATATCTGAATTAAATAATGGAGAAGTATGGGGGGAAAGGAGAAGGCAAGGCAAGCAGACTTATCTTCCCCGAGTTCAAATCTGCCATCAGCCTCAGACACTTACTAATTGGGTGACCCTGGACAAGTAATTTACCTGTTTGCCACAGTTTCCCCATCTGTAAAATGAACCAGAAAAGGAAATGGCAAACCACTTTGCTATGAGAACTCCAAATGGGATCAAGAAGAGTCAGATATGGCAGACAACTGAACAACAATAGTATGATGAAATAAAAACTGCTGTCCTCATGGAGAGGGCATTGGATTTGGAATCAGAGAGGCTATGATTAAATCTTTACAGTTACATCCTGATTAGTGCAAATAATGAGGCCCCTGAAGTAGTGACATCTATTTGAATTTGCACTATTTGAATTTATAATTATATAAAATATGGTCATTGGTTCCAGCTTAATAGAAATATGTAAATTGAATAATGTGACCACTTCGAGGGATTCATTATTTATACTAATTGGGACCTGGTTGAACTACTCACCTGTGACCCTTGGACAAATTGTTTCAATTTTGTGGGCCTTCATTTTTTCATTTCTAAAGAGGGGGGTCAGACTAATTCCTCCCAGTTTAAAATGCCATAAATGTAGAGCCTTGTATAGGCTTTTGTATTGTCAGAGCTGTAAAAGACCTGGAGAAGTTATCTGATGTATTGCATGGGGCAGAATGCCCTCAGCCAGCTGTTGAGAACATCACTTTCCCTGACCTCTCAGTGCAACCTCATCTCCATGAATAACTTTAGTATTTAGAGAAATGGAACAGCAAAGAAACAATGTGTTGTCCAGCTTTGAGCAGGCCACTGGCTATGACTAAGACGGAAGGAAAAAAATAAAAAGGATTATCGGGGCATCAAGAGTGATAGGGGTCAAAAGAGGGTAAGCAATCCAAATTCTTAGGGTTGCCCAGGCCTTTGAGTGGTAAGACAAAATGTGCCTTTTCCATCTTAGTTTCCATCTTGTTTTGTTCACTTTAGGAGGTCTGCCACCCGGCAAGATTCCCACCTCATACTCCAACCCCTAGGGTATCTCTGTACTTTCAGGGGTTCTTCAGACAAGAAGGCACTGAATCCAACCCAGACACAGAGAAAGGTTAATGGAGCCCAAAGCTTGCCATGAGTATATTAAGTCACAATGTTCTATTGTTTCAAATTCTCCTTGCCAGTGCCAAGTGGGGGTAGAGAGAGTCTTTCTGTCTTAATAGACAACTATGTTCCAGTTTTGCAGACTTCTTGCAGAAGATAGACAAAAATACTTATTTTTTTTTATCAACTTCCATCTGTGTATTTTGAATGAGTGACAAATCACACTAATAATTAATTCCTTAATTCTCTTTTTTATCCTATAAGCCTCCTTGCTAGCTAGGAATATAACCAAGCGCTTTATTCTTTCTCAGCAGATCTGTACCTGGTAAATATTTACAAAATTTGTTCATCACCAATCCAGCCATTTTAGAGACCAATTTGGAACTATCCCCAAGGACTATCAAACTGTGCATATCCTTTGATCTAGCAGTGTCTCTACTGGATCTGTATCCCAAAGAGACCATGAAAAAGGGAAAAGGACACATATGTGCAAAAACATTTGTGGCAACCCTTTTTGTAGTAGCAAACTGAGTGGATGTCCTTCATTTGGGCAATGATTGAATAAGTTATGTTATATGAATGTAATGAAATATTATTGTTCTATAAGAAATGATCAGGAGGATGATTTCAGAAAGGTCTGGAGAAACTTACATGAAGTAATCAGAACTGGGAGATCATTGTACATGGCAACAGCAATATTATATGAGATGATCAATTCTGATGGACATGACTCTTTTCAACAGTGAGGTGATAGAGAGCAATTCCAATGGATTTGTGACAGAGAGAGCCATCTGCATCCAGAAGGAGGACTATGGGGACTGAATGTGAATCACATAGTATTTTCACCTTTTTTGTTGTTGTTTGCTTGCTTCCTTTTTTTCTTTCTCATTTTTTTCCTTTTTGATGTGATTTTTCTTATGTAGCAAGATAAATGTGGAAATATGTATAGAAGAAATTATATGCATTTAACAAATATCAGATTTCTTGCTGTCTAGAAAAGGGGAATGGGGGAAAGGGAGGGAGAAAAATTTGAAACACGAGGTTTGCAAGGGTGAATATTAAAAACAATCTTTGCATGTGTTTTGAAAATAAAAATCTATTATAAAAAAAGAAATTTGTTCATCAAGCTCATTTGTGGTAGTAATGGAGATGACAAGATTTATTATCTGCCTAACTTTGGCTTTATTTTCTAAAAAAATTAGAAAGGAACAGAGGTAAACTTGATAAATACATTCTAAGTTGATATAGTCGATATGCACACAGGAGAAGTCTTTCCATAATGCTTTGGAGCCAAGGAATAGCAATAACGGGTAAAAAAAAAAAAACTCATTTTTCTCATGTCGCAGCTTCAAATTGGGCAAGAGTTGAGATTTCTTGGAACAAGGAGGCATGACCATAGGAGAGAGGAAATGAGTGGAAAAGGTGACTGTTATAGTAATGGCAAAAGAAGGCAGAACTAGAGTTACAAAGAGAATCCAGATGCAAATGGAAGCCAGAACAAGAGGGACCAAAACTATAACGAAAGGTGACCATGAAGTGAGAGTCAGAAAGAAAGAATATTAGTTAACTTCAGAGACAAATTCTATTTAAGTTCTCATATGGATGTATTAAATATGTTATATGTCCAAAATGTTTGTTTTCAAAATTTGTGGAACTACCAAAAATATCTTGGAAGATTAAGGAGTGTGAAGATTAATCGTTTTAAAATTTCAGAAATTCTCAGTAAGCTTTGGAATACCACTCTGTAAAATTTGAATTAAGAAAAAAATAAGGATTAAGTTTTCTAAAAGTTAAAAGTAAATGCTGAAAACAACTGTTTGGACATGTATAGACATATTGTATTTAATTTTTACTTTGTACTTTAACATATTTAACATGTATTGGTCAACCTGCTGTCTGGGGTGGGGGGGAGGAAGGAGGGGAAAAATTAAAACAAAAGGTTTGGCAATGTTGTAAAATTACCCATGCAAATATCTGGTAAATAAAAACTATTAAAAAAATAAATAAATACTCATTACCAGTTTCAAAAGAAAAAAAAGTAAATGCTGAGATTAATAGCTTCATTGTTCTAAAGCAATGAAGGAAGGCAGCTACTTTAGAAGTAATCCCAAAGTGAAGGAAAAAAAAAAACAAAAACAGGTAAACAGTTTGCACCTTATAACAACCTGTTATTAAGCCTTTCTTGACATTTCTGACATGAAAAGAGAAAAAAATTGTTTAAACCAGAGATCCTCTATGATTTCCACAAGTCAAAAGATTCTCTCCTTGTAAACTCCTCTCCCAAATACAGATAATGAAAAAAATGCTGGAAAAATGTAGGAAACTTGAATTATATTCTGTCTCCAACTGTGCATTGTCCAGGGCCCACTTGGTGGAAACATCACCTAAGTGCAGTAAACCTGCCCACCCTCCCCCAGCAGCTGCAAGTGACCCCAAACCCAGCAGTACCTGACCTCAAAGCTGCAGCTGTCAGCAATCAGGCCCCACAGCTTTGCCCTGCCACCAGAAATTACCACCAATGTGACGGTCCTGGCATCAGCTACCCTAACCCCTGGAATTATCATTATATAGACAGATATCCCCAAATATCTGCCCCAAAGCCCACTGTCTCCAGTGTGGGCCGAGACGGCCTGGTGCCCCTGGCAGTGCCCAGCTTGGAAGTATGTGGTAAGGAGGCCAGCCAGCTTTTGCCCTTTGGTGAGCTTACCCATCTCTATTCTGGTTACAGAAATTTATTTGCTATGTAATCTTAGGCAAGTTGTATCACCTGTTTGTCCCAGTTTCCTTATCTGTAAAGAGAAAAAGAGTAATAGTATCCACCTCCCAGGGCTTTTAGGAGGATGACAATTTAAAAAAATGGTTGTAAAGTGCTTAACACAGTGATTAGCATTTGCTGATCACTATATTATCATTATTTCTTTAATTTAATGTAATGTTCCATACCTGATAACTCTAAAGTGGTTTTAAAATGCTAAAGATCATAAAATTAATGATTTTTATATAGGATAAATTTGGAAACACAATGTCATCTGAAGTTTTGTTTCATGTTTTAAATACATAATATTGTTTATGTTATTGTATTTCTAAATTCTCTTATAAAATGAAATATGAATGACCATTGTAACAGAAATACTATTAAACAAAATAACTTTTAAATTTGGATGTTATTACATGTTGTGATAAAATAGATGTTTGAAAATTGTTAAATAGTTAATGAGTTATATTTTGATTGTTCTTCTCCACGGAAATCTTTAGCAAAAGGCATAAGATTTATATGATCTGAAGAAAAACCAGAGTAATAATGAGTTATATTTTGTCATAAAACAGATAACAGTAATAAGCAATAACAAATTCTTATTAGAAAAATCTTGGTTATTGTGAAATGTTAATTGCTAAGGAATCATCAAGAAAAATATCCAAGGCTAGTTATGATTCATGAAAATTTACTATTTCAGGTAAAGATTCCTGGTACTGTAATTTACATAGTTTTGAGCAGGGATAGTTGCCTAAAGTGTTGTGAAGCAGATAGTAGAAAATGGCATTGTTGAAATCTGGGAAATGCGAAGGGTGAAAAATTTTAGGGATGACTTAGGTAGGGTCAAGGTAGGATGCTCCTGACTCTATTTAACCCATTGTGTTATTTCCTTTCTGAAAAGGGAATTTCCTCTCTTGGTTAATCCTGGTTAATGATACCTGACATGATTGATTGTCAGATATAATTCATGCCTGGAATTAAATAGCTAAGGAAGTTTTCCCTCTGTTATAATATATGACAATGTTATAACTTTTTTATAGGAAATTTCTATAATCAAGAAATTTTATAAGAGCAATACTTAATCTCTTAAACAATAAATTGATATTGGAACATCTCTAAATTGCTATAATAGGATGCAAGTATAAACATCTTACAATTTTAACTTATATTTGTGGTCAAATTATAATATGGGGATGATTTCTCTCTAAAGGGAAAATAATTAAAGTTATAAGACAAAGATGTAATATGAAAGTTTTCTAAATAAATGCAATAGTAAAACAACAAGATTAGACTGTTTTCTCTAAGAACAGCATATAGATGTATATTTATCATGGAAATTCATGCTTTGAGTATGTTTTAGTAACAAATTCTCAAACTTGGATTAAGGATTTTACACTTAAATTGTATGGATAATGGTAAAGAAAGTGAAATTATTTTGCCATTATTAAAGTATCTGACAATTTTTAAAGGGTAGAAAAGTTCATTTTACAATTGGCTCCTTTTAAACTTCCTAAAAAATTCTTGTATCAGACATAGGATTTAAGTAAGGATAGAAAAGTAAATGGTATTTAAACTGAAATTTTCTGAAATTTTAAGATTTAAGAACCAAATTTACTAAATTACATTGTTTGAATTATCTAGGAAATTCTAAATTTGGAACTAGAAAAGCAGAACTCCCTTTAGAGTTGTCCTGAGAATAAGAAAAGATATCTAGAGACTAGATGACTACATGAGACATCTGGGACTCAAAATGTGCTGGTTAAATAGATATTGAGAATGGGTTACTAACGTATAAGAAGTCAATGTTAGTTAACATTGGTGATAATTATGGTATTGCTTTAGTCTTTTGTTTTAAAATATTTGTTTAATTTTTTGGTTACCTTGATGACATATCTCAGAATTAGCTTATTGTGAGAGCTTTAAGTAATTTTATCTATATCTGGCTTAATATAATTATGCAATTATAAGAATTGTGAGAAAAACTTTATTGCATTGTTTGAACCTAATCTTGTGTGGCTGGGAAACTGGATGATGTGTTGTTTAGAGACTCTTAACTAAGGACCTTTGTTATGCTAAGCAGAAAAACTCAGATCCAAAAATTGATGCAAGAAGTTTTCTTAGTTGAAAACTGACCCCGTACAATTTTTAAACAATGATCAATCAATAATTGTTGATAAGGGCCCCTACCAGGTCTTTCTAACTACTTCCACAGCTGCAAACTTGTGAGTATGGATTCATCTGAAGAAAATCCCTGCTCCTGAGTGAATAGCAGAACCCTTTAGGAATCCCAAGGTTCATCTCGTTCAGATTCAGAAGCAGCTGATATCAAGAAGAGACAGCTGTCTCAAGATTCTGGATAAGGGTTATGTATACTCTCCTAGTTTTTTTTTTTATCTTCCCTCTACATTTTTCTACATTCCTCTCTTTTTTGCTTGCAAACAAACAATAGCTAGCAATGCTACCTGGGACACACTTCCCTGACAGGTTCTCTCAAGGGACTAACTCCCTGAACATCTCATCTTGGCTCAAATGGCTTTTTGTGGCATCTTGGTCTATACTTGCTTCTCCTTCACTGTCCAGGAAGGTAGGGGTTCCTTTAGATCTTCTTCTTTGGTCAAAAGAGGGAAAAGTCAAGATTTTACAAGATGCCCTGTTTTCCAGAGCTAAGGGTCAGCAGTCAAGCTGTATCTTGAACGTGACATACAACAATACTTTGCATTCACTTTCTAGTTGATTTTACCCTCTGACAAAATCACATATATTATTATTGCATCAGGTGGTCTCTGAGCTTGAACAAACACATGCTGTATCCATGTAGCAGTCATGAAGCCCTGCTATGAATCAAAGTTGTCACATTGTTGCTGATACTGCTTTTTTCAAGGCTACACTGTGTAGCTTAGTATGGCTTACTGTGAGAAGTGCTCCAAGACGTGTCCTTGCTTGCAAACCATTTCTCTCCCTGTGAAATTAAACTTTTGTGAAATTAAACTGTTTGAATCCCGTCTCCTGTGTTTAGCCGGCTCTGTTCAGCTCTGCCCATTCACAAGTTAGAGGCCAGGTCAGTCTGGTTGACAGTAGTTTTACTTGTTTGCAGTAAAGCTAACTTGAGTTCTCCTATGGCAAGGATTCTTAATTGTTTTTGTGCCATGGACCCTATGGGGAAGTCAATGGATCTCTCCTTAAAATAATGTTCTTAAATGCAAAAAAAAGTATAAATTATATAGTGTAATCACATAGGAAACTACTTAAAATAATCAAAATATTCTAAAAAAGTTCGTAGTCCCCAAGTTGAAAGACCTTGTCCTAGAGAAAAACCAGAAATGAGTTAAATTCAAATATTCCCAGGGGAAGAGAGAAAAGACTGCCAGCACGGGAATGAAAATGAATTATATAAAATATGTATAAAATACATTACATATAATTTGCAAATAATAATAATAATTTGATTACTATTATTAACAAGGACTCCCAGAAGATTACCCTATACTTTCCCCTCTTCCAAACGTCCTTATTTCTATCGAAGGCACCATCATTCTTCCAGTTTCTCAGTTTTGTGATCTTGCAAGAAGTTTTCTTACTTGAACACTGACCCTGTACAATTTTAAACAATCAATCATAGTTGCTAAGGGCCCCCTACTAGGTCTTTCTAACTACTTCACAGCTTTGATGTTTTGATGTTATCTTTGATGAATCATCCAACAAATCTTGGCATTTCTACCTCCATGATATTTCTGACAGCATCTCTCAATTCACAAATTTACCACTTTATCTCAAGCCCTCATTTCCTTTCAACTAGATCATTGTAGGGGTCAGCTAGGTGCTGTGAATACAGCAACAGTCCTGGAGTTAGGAAAATTCCTCATGAGTTCAAATCCAGCCTGAGACACTAGCTGTGTGACCTTAGGCAAGTCACTTACTGTCTCAATTTCATTATATATAAAATGATCTGGAAAAGAAATTGGCAAACCACTCCACTATCTTTGCCAAGAAAACTCCAAATGGGCTTATGAAGAGTCAAACACTTTTAATAGATTACTGGAACTTCATCCTAATTAGTCTCCCTCTATCAGTCTTTACACATCAGTTGAACTTCCACATTGTTGCAAAAATGATTTTTCTTTATGCCCAGATGTGATTCTATGCCCCTCCTACACGATAAACTCTAGTGACTCTTTATTGTCTCTAAAATCAAATCTGTATCTTGCTATTTACCTTTTTATCATTTCATAATCTTGTCCCGACCTACCTTTCCATCCTTGTTAAGCATTTCTCTTCCTATATTCTGCAATAGCTCCAAACTAGCCTGTTCCTCATACTCCCTCCTCTTCTCCACCTTTTAGAATTCTCCTTTTCCGTTCAGATGCAGCTCAAACACCATTTTATATGAAACCTTTCCTGAGCCTCTCAACTGTTGTCCCATACAAACTAGTTATTGTGTTTAACTACTTATATTGTTATGTATGTTCCTGTCTCCTTTAAAATCTTTGTCAGTGGGGATTGTTATTGCATACCTAGAGCCTAACACAGTTCCTGGTACATTTATTGTCATTGTTCAGTCATGTCCAAATTTTCATGACCCCATTTGGAATTTTCTTGGAAAAGATACTAGAGTAGTTTGCTAATTCCTTCTCTAGCTCATTTTACAAATAAGGAAACTGAGGCAAACAGTGTTAAGTGACTTGCCCAAGATCACATAGCTAGTGTCAGAGACTGGATTTGAATGCATGAAGATTAATCTTCCTAATTCTAAGCCCACCACTCTATCTACTGTGCCACCTAGCTGCTCACATGGTATATGGTAGATGCTTAATAAATGCCTGATTGATTAATCCTGGTAAATTTAAATCTTAATTCTGCCTCTTAGATCAATAGCTTTCTTCAAGGCTCAGTTCATGCCTCATCTTTTAGGGGAAATCTTTCCTGATCCTTCTAGTTCATTGTCTCTCCCTCCTCAAACTGTATTTATTAATCAATATAAACTTTGAAAGCCTTTCACCTGAGTAGAATGTAAGTTCTTGTAGGACATATATGATTTTTCATTCTGTCTTTATATCTCCAGTGCCCGTCATATTATAAAGCTGTACATAGTATTTACACATAGTAGGCACCTGTCAAATTGGATATACTCACACCATCTTATACTGTGGATCATTGGTTAATAGCTAGAAGGGATATTAGTGACTATCTCATTCAATTCTATCATTTTTCAGATGAAGAAAATGAGGTCCAGGCAGGTTAAATCATTTGCCAAGGTCAGATGTATAAGAGGCAAGATTTGACCCGAGAATCTCTGACTCCAAATAGAGTGATCTATGTCATTCTTGCTCTGCTGCCATGTTTTCAACAATGGCATAGACTAAAATCCATCCACCCCAAACCCTCTTATCAGTGTTCTTTACTTTTTCTTGAGAACATGGCTAATGCTAACAATGGGACCCAGGGCCCAGCCACTGGTTATTGTTCCCTCCTGCTATGTGACCAACTTGTCTTCTTTTATTTTGTACTTTTTCATCCATTTCCTTAATGTCATCCTTTATTCCAATTTTTCTTTTTTTATATGTCACAACCTTCTCCCACCCACCATATGTGTTTCCATTGTGCCCTCAAGGTTATATTGATTTTTAATTTTTTTGGACACTGTCATGTTCCATGACTCATAGCCATATTTAGAAACAGCAGTAAGAAATTGGTAAGATTTTACAGAAGAGTTAATATTTTAAACCTGTGTTACCCTTAACTGCCCTGTTTCCATTTGGTAACTAAATCAAGTGTTTGCTTTGAAGAGATACATTTTCTAGGCTCTTTCAGTTTCCTCATCATAACATTTTCTTATATTGGTTAAATGACTATATGAACTTGCAATATTTTTCTTTGCATATTTTATATGTGTTTTTAGATATTATGGAAAAGAGAAAGGACAGCGATAATATATGTATGTGTATGTATTATACTTGGAACTACATATATTGTGCATGGAAAGACGTATAATACACATACATATATTATCGCTGTCCTTTCTTTTACTAACATTCCATTTTCTTGGCATCAATAACGTGCTTGAATGACGCTTAGATACTCAATGGTTTCAATGAAAAGGTGGAAATATGCAAGGATGGTGAAAACCAGGATGAAAATACGAGTTAAAGATAAGGGATGACAGAGATCAAAACCCAGCAGACTAGACAGAAACCTCATGTCAATACAACATAAATACTTGTGGAATTTTTTTTGTAAATTGCATTTGTTTTTTTCAATTACATAATTACAAAGATAGTTTTTCACATTCATTTTTATAAGATTTTGAGCTCCAAATTTTTCTCCCATTCTCATTCTCTCTGTCTCTTTCTCTGTCTGTCTTTCTCTTTCTCTCTCTTTCTCCCTCTTTCCTTCCACCCCCTCTCTTTCATTCTCTAAAGAAAGAATCAGAGGGTATTCTACATTGTAAGCACCAAAAAATGTACATCATCAAAGTATTAAATTGATTACTTTTTAACAACTAGAAAATGACTTCTAGAAGTCTTTCCTGAATCTATTGTCTATATATAAAAAGACCAACAACTTGTTAAAGCAAAAATCAAAATTAGTATAAAGCTAAAAGGGATGGGGGATAGAAACTGAGTCTATGATTTCCTTGGTATAGAAATTCTCAGATAAGGAAGTTTCCCCAAAGAGGACTAACAGAAAGAATAAAAATGATGCATGTTTAAAGGCTTTATATATATAAACTTAATATTTTCTCTTTTATATTTGAAGCTTTTTATTTTCAAAATATATGCAAGGATAATTTTTCAACATTAACCCTTGCAAAACCTTGTGTTCCAATTTTCCTCCCCTTGCCCCCACCCCCTCCCTAGATGGCAAGTAATCCAATATATATTAAACAAGGTAAAAATATATGTAAATCCTACCCTTTGACCCAGCAGCGCTACTACTGGGATTATATCCCAAAGAAATACTAAAGAGCGGAAAGAGTCATATATGTGCCAAAATGTTTGTGGCAGCTCTTTTTGTTGTAGCTAGAAACTGGAAGATGAATGGATGTCCATTAATTGGAGAATGGTTGGGTAAATTATGGTATATGAAGGTTATGGAATATTATTGCTCTGTAAGAAATGACCAGCAGGAGGAATACAGAGAGGCCTGGAGAGACTTAAATCAACTGATGCTGAGTGAAATGAGCAGAACCAGAGGATCGCTGTACACTTCAACAGCAGTGCTGTATGAGGATGTGTTCTGATGGAGGTGGAAATCTTCAACATAGGGAAGATCCAACTCACTTCCAGTTGATCAATGATGGACAGAGGTAGCTACACCCAGAGAAGAAACACTGGGAAGTGAATGTAAATTGTTAGCACTAATATCTGTCTGCCCAGGTTGCATGTACCTTCGGATTCTAATGTTTATTGTGTAACAAGAAAATGATATTCACACACATGTATTGTACCTAGACTATATTGTAACACATGTAAAATGTATGGGATTGCCTGTCATCGGGGGGAGGGAATAGAGGGAGGGGGGGTAATTTGGAAAAATGAATACAAGGGATAATATTATAAAAAATATATATATATATAATAAAAAAAATTTAAAAAAAAAGAAAAAAAATATATGTAAATCCAATATAGGCATACATATTTATACAATTATCTTGCTGCATAAGAAAAAACAGATCAAAAAGGAAAAAAATGAGAAAGAAATAAAAATTCAAGCAAACAATAACAAAAGAAGTGAAAATGCTATGTTGTGATCCACAGTCAGTTCCCACAGTCCTCTCTTTGGGTGCAAATGGCTCTCATCATCACAAGGTCATTGGAATTGGTCTTAATCATCTAATCTTGCTATTGCCATGTACAATGATGTCCTAGTTCTACTCTACAGTTACACATTAGGGCAATTTCTAAATAAGGACCAATAACTATTTTAAATGTATTCAAATGCAGGTGCTACTGAATCCCTCTATGTCTGTCACCTCTAACACTTAGAGCAGTCTCAAAGGTCAAAGAAATTTGAAAATAGAATATATTCCATCTGAAGGTGCCAGGGTGTCACAAAAATTAGGTCTGAGACCCCAGGGAATTATAGCTTTTCTTCTGAGATTCAGGAAAACTATTTTAAGAGGAGGAAAGATGGAGATAGGTTCAAGTTTTGTTTTTTCCTCATTTCCCTTGCCCTTCCTGAAACAGTGTTCTTCGCTCTCAAAACAACCAACAAGCAATTGGGGTGTAGGGGGAAGGGAGGGGAATAAAAAAGGGCTTAAATTACATTAGCTCCTGCTGACTTAAGCACACCCAGTTATACTATCTCCAACACCCTCTTTAATCCATCCCTACCCAGCCGCATCTTGTCCCCTGTGAAAAATGAGTGTCTGGAATGGTGGCCCCAGGGATGGCAGGATGCCAAGCTATGTTTCCCTGCTTCCTCTTGGGAATCCAAATGTAGCAAAGCAAAGTCAAATGCTTTCCTGTTCTGCCATCACTAACTATAGTTCCACAAGTTTCCCAAATCAGGGTGCGTTAACTCATCACAGTAATTAGCAATTTTCTGATATCATACTAGCACCAGTTAATTATTCCCTAGGAGACAAAGAAAATTCATGGGATGCAGCTGGTAAATCAATAAATTCTGCTCTTGAGAGAAGCATAAATAGTTATTGTGTCATTAATCACACTGCATAGTAGCTTTATGAAACTCTCTGTGAAGAGGAGCTCAACCCTAAGGTGATGCTTTCAGAGAAACAATGGTAGAGAAGACTGGACCACTGTCAAGGAAGCAGCTACTAAGGTGATCTCTGCCTCCCTTAAACTCCTGTTTCAAAAACTCCTAATGTTTCTAGAGCACACTCTCCTAGTCTTGATGTCTACCCACTTTATTAACTACTCTGTTAATGTCAGCAATACCTATATATATATTTTTTTAATATATATGTATATGTATATATATATGTACACATACAAATCTATGTATATGTTCACATATATTTATGAATAGACATATATACAAATATACAATATATATATATATATATATTTGATAGCTACTTCAATGTAATTGATTTCTCTTATAATCCCATTAATATTATTTTATATATTTGAAAACATTCTGAGGAGGGAACTACAAATTTCATGTCTCTCCAAAGGACAACATTATGTAAAAAAAAAAAAAAAAGGTTAATAACCTCTGGATCATAGGGTCACAGATTGTTAGGCTTTGAAGAAAACCTTAGAGAGTGTAAAGTCCAACTTTCTCATTTTACAAATAAGGAAACTGAGACCTTCTAAACATCAAATGATGAACCCTTAATAAATCTTTCCTCAGATTTTGCATGGCAAAATCTATGTCACTTGCTAATGAGCAATACTAATTTGTTTCCACTGTCTTTCCCCTTCTCAGAGTCTGTCATAATACATCTAATCCACCTTTGGGTCTTCCCATTCCCTTGAGGCCCTGATTCCTGCCTTCAAAGGTTGACATCCAGCTAAAATGACAAACATACTAAATAAAATATTAACTATCCATTCTTCCAAGTAACATATTGTTCTTTTGAGATTAAACTGTCATCTAAGGACAATGTCTTAATCCATAAGACTGATTAAATTAATGGTGGAAACTTTATGTACTAAGGAAGATTGAGTGGGAGGGAAGTGGGGACCATAGAGGGAGAGGGAAGAGGAAGACTGGCTAGAATCATTGCAACCCCATCATATTAGGCAGCCTTTTACTCTAGACTAGCCCTATTTAGCTAGGAGAGCTGGAATGAGTAATATATAAGGGAAATAAAATTTTGTTTTGTGGCATATTTTACATATTAAGTAGATTCTCCTTTGACTATGATATAGATTCTCTTTTTTTTTTTTTGTGAAAATGTGACCATAGACTATTAGGTCTAGACAGCAGAAGTCATTAATCATCAAAAATTCAAAATGACTTGCCCAAAATTCCAGAGAAAGTTAGTGACAGAATCAAGACTATTTCATTCATTTCATTCATTTCATTTCATTTCAGATCATTTACCATTTAGCCATTCAGCTAATAGCAAAATATTTACTATAGAAAGGGAAAAATTAAATAGTCCCTATTCTCGAGGTACTTATATCTTAGTAAAAGGAAACAACATCTACACTAATTGGTAAATACAAAACAGGTAGAATAAATACATAATAATGTGGGGTCGGGGAAAAATAGAAGGTGGAGGTGATCAGGTTCTTTGGGGGTTCAGAGAAAAGCACTATTTAACATGCTTGCCAAAACTGAAAATTGAGAGAGTACAAAAAAGAAACAGAAGTTCTTGAATCCTGAATCTCCAGGATTCCTCATGCCCACATGTTTACTCAATTAAAAAGATCCCCCTGAAGGGGGAGGCAGAACCAAGATGGTGAAGAATTGACAGGTTTTTGAGCTCTTCCTGGATCAACTCAGATCAACATCAGATCAAGCCTCTGAAGAGGTTTTGGAGTGAAAGAACCCACAAATATTTTGAGGGTAACAAATTTCCAGAAGAAGATATTTTCGAATGAACTTCAGTAAAAATATCTGTGTCAATCAGGAAGGGTGAAGGGCAGAGGGGCAGCCCAGTGCAGGCACAGCAGCAGCATCAAGGAGCAGCACAGTGTAGGGAGACCTAGGATAAAGAGGCTTTTCCATGCTGGGAGAACCTAGTGGAAGGCTTGCAGCCAAAACACAGCAGCATTTGTGACTCTGTCTTAGTTTGGAAGGCAGTAGTTCAGCAGACTAGCTGTGAGACATCCGTCACAAGCACAAAAGGTAAATAGTGAGCCCTTGAACCCTAGGACAACAAGTGGGACTTGACTATGCCTACCCAACACAGGAAGGAAATCCACAGCACCCCAGGGTAATGTGAAGCTGCTATTACCGGTAGAGAAACCTTGGGACAATCTCCCTTTTTCCCTAAGAACAGATTTCAACCTTTAAAAATGAGCTAAAAAAAAAAAAGAGATCTGACCAGAGATAGTTTTATGGAAACAGGGAAGAACAGACCTCAAACCCTGAGGACACTAAAGGCAAAACATCACCAGATGAAACCTCAAAGGGTGATATAAGTTGGTCTTCATCTCATAAGACTGTCTTAGAAGAATTCAAAAAGGATCTTTAAAAAGAGAAGAAAATGGGGAAAGGAAATGAGAGCTCTAAAAAAGGAAACACAGAAATTGTCTAAAGAAAATTATTCCTTAGAGAATAGTTTTGGCAAAATGAAAAAAGAAAACAACTTCTTGGAAAACAAAAGTTGTGAAATGGAAAAAAAAATCCAATGAGCAAAACAGCTCATTTAAAAGTTCAATTGGCCAGATGCAAAAGGAGATAAAAAAGCTAACTGAAGAAAATAATTCACTAAAAATTAGAATTGTACAAATGGAAGTGAATGACTCATTGAGTCATTAAAAATCAATCAAACAAGACCAAAAAATAGAAGAAAATGTAAAATATCTCATTGGAAAAACAATTGACCTGGAAAATAGATCTAGGAAAGACAACCTAAGAATTATTGGGCTACCCTGAAAACCATGTGAAAAAAACCAACCTAGACAATATCTTTCAAAAAGTTATCAAGGAAATATACTAGAACCAGAGGATAAAATAGGCATTGAAAAAATTCACCTCTCACACACCTCTCAGATTGACTTAGATGACAGGAAAAGATAATGACAAATGTTGGAGGGGACGTGGGAAAGCTAGGGCACTGATACATTGTTAGTGGAGTTGTGAATTTATTTAATCATTCTAGAGAGCAATTTGGAATATGTCCAAACAACTATCAAACTGTGCATATTCTTTGATCCAGTAGCATGTATAGGAGGGAAAGGTTCCCACATGTGCAAAAATGTTTGTGGCAACCCTTTTGTAGTGGCCAGAAACTGGAAACTGAGTGGATGCCAATCAGTTGGAGAATGGCTGAATAAGTTAAGGTATATGAATGCTATGGAATATTATTGATCTAGAAGAAATGATCAACAGAGATCGTTGAGTCATTAAAAATCAATCAAAAGATCTGGAGAAACTTTTATGAACTAATGCTAAGTGAAGTGAACAGAAGCAGGAGATCATTGTACACAGCAACAGTGAGATTATACAATGATCAATTCTGATGGACAAGGCTTTTTTCAGAGATGATTTTATAATGAAGAGAGCCATCTGCATCCAGAGAGAGAGGATTATAAGAACTGAGTGTGGATAACAACATAGTATTTTCACTCTTTTGTGGTTGTTTGTTTGCATTTTGTTTTGTTTCTCTTTTTTTCCTTTTTGATCTGATTTTTCTTGTACAGCATGATAATTGTGGAAATATATATATGGAAAAATTGCACACGTTTGACATATTAGATTACTTGCCATTTAGGAGAGAAGGTGGGGGAAAGGGAGGGAAAAAATCAGAACATAAGGTGAATGTTGAAAATTATCAATACATATGTTTTAAAAATAAAAAGCTTAAAAAAAGAAATAATCACCTCCTGAAAGAGACCCCAAAATGATAACTCCAAGAAATATTGTAGTTAAATTCCAGAATTATCAAATCAAGGAGAAAATACTGGAAGCAACCAGAACAATTCAAATTTCGAGGAGCTACAATCAGGATTACCCAGGATTTAGCAGCTTCCACTTTAAAGGATTGAAGGGCCTATAATATGATATTCCCAAGGGCAAAGGAACTTGGACTAGAGCCAAGAGCCAACTAGCCAGCAAAATTAAGCATTACCTTTCAAGGGAAAAGATGGACATTCAAAATAGGGGATTTTCATTTATTTTTGATAAAAAGACCAGAGCTGAACAGAAAATTTGATCTTCAAATTCACAACTCAAGAAAAGCATAAAAAGGGAAAAAGGAAAGAAAAAAAATACCTATTTTTTAAAGTTAAAATGTTCACAACTTTATATGAGAAGATAATATGTTTAATTCTTGAGGACTGTATCTGTTAGGGATACACTTAGAGGATGTAGGTATAATTTGACTTTACTATGATGGTATAAAAAAAAGAAACTAAGGGTGGGAAGGGAATTGTACTGGAAGAAGAGGGAAGGGGAAATTAAATGGGGTAAATTACTTTTATTGAAAAGGCAAAAAAGACCTATTACAGTTGAGGAAAAGAAGGGAGGGGAATGAGCATTGTGTGAACCTTAATCTAATCATATTTGACTCAAAGAGAGAATATCAGATATATTTAATTTAATCTAGAAATTTGTCTCATCCTATAGGGAAGTAGGAGGAGAAAGGGGGAGGCAATAAAAGGAAAAACAGAAATGGAAGGGAAAAGGAATAAGAAAGGTGGGAGAGGTTGTAAAAGGGGAAGGAAGATTGGAGGTAGTGGTAAAAAGATTCTGAACCATTTGGACTAAAGGTCATAGCTGAGTGGTTGAAACTCCTTTTTGTTTTCACGAATTACACTCTCATAAGAGGAAAGATTACTCATAAAATAGGACCATCAATCCAGATCAGCTATTTCCTTGATAATTAGGTTGCAAGAGTTCCTCTTCTTACATTTCCAGCTATGTATTTGTTCCTAAAACCTAGCATGAGTTCAAACCTAGCCTCAGAAACTTATTAGCTTTGGGCAGCTAGGTGGTGAAGTGGATAGAGCACTAACCTTGAATTCAGGAGGACCAGAGTTCAAATCTGGTCTCAGACACTTAACATTTCCTAACTGTGTGATGCTGGGCAAGTCACTTAACTCTAGCCTCAGGAAAAAAAAAAAAAGAAAAAAAAAACTTATTAGCTGGCAAGTCCCTTAACCTTTTCTGTCAGCCTCCAGATTTTCAACTATAAAAGAAGGATAACTACCTCTCAGGTTTATTCCAATATCAAGTGAGATAATATTTGTAAAGCACTTAGCACAGTGCCTGGCACATGGTAGGCACTCCATGAATTCATCCATCCATTCCTCCAGTCATCTTTCTATCTTTCTTTTCTTCTTTCCCTCTTTCCTTCCTTTCTTCCTCTCCCTCCCTCTCTTCTCTTCTCTCTCCTCCTCTTCCTCCTCCTCCTCCTCCTCCTTTTCCTTCTCCTCTCCTCCTCTTCCTCCAATTCTTCCTCCTCCTCTTCCTCCTCCAATTCTTCTTCTCCTCCTCCTCCTCCTCCTCCTGCCTCCTCCTCTTCTTCCTCCAATTCTTTCTCCTCCTCCTTCTTTTTTTTCTTCTTCTTCTCTCTCTCTTTCTCTCTCTCTCTCCTTATCTTCCTTTACTTCTTTCTTTTCCTTCCTTTCCCTCTTTTTTTTTCTTTTCTTGTATCTGTCACATGCATGGATCATGGTTTCTAAATCAGTGAAAAGAGGTGGGCTTCTCTCCATTCCCTCCTTTTAGACACTTACACAGACATTCATAGTATGTCATAGAAATCATAAGATCAAATAGGATCAAAGATTTAGAACTGGAAAGGACATCTAGATCAAACCTATTATTTTACAGATGGATAAACTGAGACTCAGAGAGGTTGAATGATTTACTCATGGTGACACAGTCATGTCTTATAACTCTGAGTTCAACATTCTCTATTGCATGAGGTTGCTGGGAAGATTCAATTTTCAGGGCCTGAAAACTGTTTCCCTTTGAGAATTCTGTGTTTTGGCTGAGGTCATTTTGAACTTTATAATATTCTAGTATGGAAGCCTGCTGAGTCAACCTTATTGTCATAGGTGCTTTAGCAAGCACAAGGGAATATTTTCACTTATTATTTTAAGAATAGTTCTTCCAAGTGCAGGGATGCATATTCAAGGACAAACATTGCTTGCAGGGTCCCTAAGGCCTGAATTGTGCAAATCATTTCTGCCTTTCTCTTGGGACTCAGGCTTAATTTTTAGTTCATCCAAGAAAGTCAGATTCTTAAGGTATGCCAATCCAAAAAGACCATTTCTTAAGTGCCTACTATGTGATGGGCACTATGATAGAAGTTCTAGTTAACAAAGACCAAACAAACAAAAAAAAACTTTATCTTCTCTCAACTAGTTTGCTTGGAATGGCAGGGAGGTGGGAGTGCAAAATAAAAGGTAGAGCATGACAATTAGCAGCAGGTGTGAAGGGCAGAGTATTTTTGTCTCAGTCAGTCTTAATCCCCAATCAGCCTAGTTATCATCCCCAAGCTCCAGCAGTTGTTGAAGGCATGGGCATTACAAACTACACAAGCAACCCCCACCCAGGATTCCCTCTGCTGCTGATCAGTTTATTGTATAGTCATGAAGTTGTGATTTGGGGACTAAGATTGAAACTTTTGCCAGCAGCTAGGAAACTAAGCAAAAGAATTATTTTGCAAATTTTTCATATCAAATCTTCTCTCTTTCCTTTAGGATTTCTATTATTCTATTCTGTTTTCTCTTCTCTCTTGGCTCAAACAAAAAGTGCTTAAGAAGAACTTCTTATAGGTCAGGCACTGTGCTAAGCACTAGTGGATACAAAAGCAAAAACATAGATCTTAACCTCAAAGAGATCACACTCTATTGGGGAAAATAAACTGGAGGAAATTGCCTCAGTTTCCTCATCTGTAAAATGAGCTGGCAAAGGAAATGGCAAACCATTCCAGTGTCTTTGAAAGCTTTAAATGGGATCATAAATCTCCAAATAGGACCTGATTTAAAACTAATCCAACATAAAACAACATACATGTATATATGTGAGTAAGCACACACACACATATACATAGGAGATAGAAGGTAATCTCAGAGGGAAAGACACTAGTATTTGGGGGACCTGGGAGAGAGAGAGGCATCTAAAAGATGGTGAGGTTTTAGGTTCTAAGAGCCAGAGAAATAAGGAGGCAGAGATGGGGAATGGGGAGAGGAGATTTCCAGGCATGGAAATCAGCCAGTGTAAATTTATAGATAGGAGATGGCATATAATATACAAGGGAAAGTGAGGGGGCCAGTGGAGCTGGGTCAGAGTATGTGGAAGGCAGTAACTGTGAGAAGACTAGAAAGGTACGTAGGGGTCAGGTTACATAGACCTTTAACTGACAAAGGTCTTTATATTTGATCCTGAAAGTAATATGAGCCGCTTGAGTTTATTGGCTAGAGGGAGGACACAGTCAGACCTATATATCAGGAAAATCACTTTGACAGTTGATTGGGGGTTGAATTGAAGTCAGGGAGAGACATGAAGCAATAAGATCAAATAGAAGAATATTGCAATAATCTAGGTGAAAGGTGATGAAAACCTGAACAAGGGCAGTGGTCACTTAAGTAGAGAAAAGGGGATGTGTATAAGAAATCTTGAGAACATAGAAATAACAAGATTTGGGAATGGATTAGATATGTGAGATGAGTAAGGAGGGGGAGAGAAAAAATGATTCTGACTTTGCAAAACAAGATAACTGGGAGGGCAATAGTTTCTCTCCAACCCTACCCTCATCCCAGTAATAAGGAAGTCCAGCAAATGGAAAGGTTTAGGATTGGGGAAAGAAAATGAGATCTGTTTGTGACATTTTAAATTGTAGATGTTTATTGTTTGTCCTTTGGTCTCAAAGAGGACCAAGTTTGAGATGCCTAAAATACTGTTTGTAGTGTGGCACTTTAGTTCAAGAGATCAGAGTTAAATACATAGATCTAGAAATTATGTATATAAAGGAAACTAAAATCTTGAAAACTAATAACATCATCAGGTAAGATGGTAAAAAGGGAAAAGAGAGAACCCAAGAATGAGCATTTGGGGATAATATAATTAGTGGGTGTAACATGAATGAAGAACTGGCAAAGGAGACTGAGAAGAAGCAGTCAGGAAAATAAAAGAAGAATTGGGAGTGAGTTATGTTTAAAAACTTAAAGAAGAATATTGTATAGAAGAATATTCTATTAAAAAAAGAGTATGTTCAACATGACAAATGCCTGTCATTTCTAACTTTCCAACTTAATCAGTCTACTTAGTTGACATGACCTTCTCTTTAGTCAAGAAGGATGAGGATTCAAATCCTTGATTTATTAAGGATGGATCCCCAAGTAGGATGAAGAAGGGCCAGTAGTTTTGCCAATTAAGAGGTCATTAGTAACTTTGGAAAGAGCAGTTTCAGATGTCAGAAGCCAAAATGTAGAAGAGAGTGAAAAAAGTTGATATAGGCACCTGGTTTAGATAGATTTCTCCAAGAGTTTAGTTGAGAAGAGGAGATATGGGGCAATAACTGGTAGGTATGGTAGAATCAAATGAGTATTTTTTTAAGATGGAAGAGAGCTGAGTTTGTGTGTGAGCAGCAGAGAAGCAGTCAGTAGTTAGGGAGAAAACAATTTATAGAGGAAAACAGACTGGAGACATAGAGGAGTTAATCTACTGGAGAATACAGAAGGATAAATGACTAAGGGTGCATCTAGAAGGGTTGGTTTTGGCAAGGGGAAGCTCACCTCTTTATTTGAGCCAAGAAAAAGAGATGTGAGTAAAGGAAAATGTCTAAAGGATGTGAGATGAGGAGGAAAAAAGAGGGAAATCTCATCTGAATGGCCTCAATTTTTCTTAGTGAAGTATAAGGCAAGATCCTCCTTGGAAAGGGATTGGGGGAAGCATACCAGACAAGGTTTAGGAAGAGATGAAAAGGTTTGAAACAGTGCCTGTGGAGAGTGAGAATGTGAATTGATTAGGGAGGAGTACAATGATTTCCTTGCTACAGTAAAGAATCAGTTGAGATCAGATAACAGAAATTTATAGTGGATACAATCAGCACTATTTTGTGATCTTCCTCCAGCTCTATTCAGCTGTATATGAAAAGGAGAGAAGGAGACAGATGGTAAGAATGAACTAGGGTTGGTATTTGACAAGATGTGATTGGTAAAAAGGAGTAAGGGTTTTAAACTTAGAGAATTATGTAGAGTTAAATTAGATTCTAAGGGTTTGAGAAAGTAAGAGTAAGAAAGTGCAGGGATGATATCCTAGGAAAGAAAGAGAGATGGAGCAAATGGAGGTCAAGGTAAAGACAAAAAATAACATTGTGGTTGTGAAACACAGGGGGGGGAAATGCAGTGATCAAAGATTATATAATCAGATAAAATAATTTTGGAATAAATGAACATGGATTCAGGATAAGATAGGACCATCTCTTTATAGCTATGGTAGAGTGGAAGAGAAAGTCATGTCAACTAAGTAGACTTATAAGTTGGAAAGTTGGGGTATCTGAGGGGAAAATCAGTATATTAGGGAAAGTCCCCCAATGTGAGGGCAAGAGTTGGGGTGGAAGAGACTGTTAACCTGATATTGAATTCATGGAGGAAAGGACAATGAAGGAGGCAGAATGTGGCCACAAAGCTCTTCATTGGACCATGCATTTGGATGGTGTGAATACCAAAGGAAGAGAGCTTGATGAGTGATGGTATTCTTAGAGAGAGAATCTAGAAGTAGCAAGAAAGTAGCAAGAAAGATTTGGATTTCCTTACCTTGAATACATGAGTCTAGAATAGGAAAGCAAGTGTAATCCGCAGGACTCTTCAATTACAGTTCTTTCAAGCTAAGTGGAAAAATGAGAATCACTATGACTGAAGCTTGAGTATTGTTATTTAATGGTTTCCAACTGCACACAACCTCATTTGCTATTTCCTTCTCCAGCTCATTTTATTGATAAAGAAACTGAGGCAAACAAGTTAAGTGACTTGTTTAATAAGTTTCGGAGGCTGAATTTGAATTCAGGAAGAGAAGTCTTTCTGGTTCCCACCAGCCCAATGCTCTATCTCCTGTGCTGCCTAGCTGCCTGCCTTCTGTTAGAATGTTAAATGAGAGGGTTGGATTACTAGATGACTTCTGAAGTCACTCTCAAATATACTTCTGTGATCCCATGATCCTATCATTGTTCTCAGTTAGATCCCAATGTGCTCCAATGATTGATGAAAATATGATCCTTTGGTCTGTGTGGGTTATTGGTCAACCCTCCATCTCTTTACTTCCCTCCCCCCAAATCCATTTATAGATCACTGCCCACTCTGAGGCAGGAAGGATGAAGGAATAAACAAATGAATGAAAAATCATTTATTAAGAACTAAGTGCAAAGCACTGTACTAAGCACTAGGGGTACAAACAGAAAGGTAAAACCGTCTCTTCAAGTAGCTTCCATTCTAATGAGGGAAAGAATATACAGAAAAGATTTCATAACTACAAATCAGTTGAAAAAGTCCCTTGTTTTTCAAATACCATAGTAAAGCAGATGATCATGGCTCTTCTTTAATGTCATTCCCAGCGATAAAATCATATCCATATCTGATGCTGAACCATCTGACAATAGCAAGAACTATGGTGTCAAAAACATCATTTTCTGGGACTTCAAAAGCTATGGATGAAATGCCCACAGAAATAGTTGTGCAGAGATGGGGACGATTTGATAGGGGTGGTTTCTGGATCCAAAAGCTGGCCTAGAAGCTGTATGAATTGTCTGGGGAAGTGATATTAAACTTAAATAGGACTGCTTATTGATTTAGAAAACCATAAATTAACATTATTTAGGTTATATTCTATTTTTGTTGCTGTTATTATTGTTAAACAGTTCCAAATTACATTTTAATATGGACCAAACTTTGGGATTTTGCTCTTGTTATGCACTGTGACCCAGTGTCAGGGAGTTTAATACCTTTGATCTAGGGAAAGCTGCCCTTATATAGGGAAAGAGGCCAGTGGTTCCTGGGCTTCCCTGCTCAAAGTAAAATGCAATTTAAAGCAGTTAATGGCAATTTAAAATTAGTTAGTGGCAAAAAAAGACAGCCCTTCTCAATGATTTTTCCCCACAGTGATGGCTATAGGGCTCCAGATAAAAGCAAGGACTGGTGGTATAGAAAACAGTGCTATTTCAAAGGATCTGGGGTTACCATCTTAGGCTATCTCTATTTCACTGTAAAAGGTAGTAGTGTTTAGAGTGATGTGGTAGTCTGACTTTTGTGGTGCATACTGACTTCCAATTCTACTTCGGGTTGCTGTGTTGTCTCAGTTAAGCCATTATGTCTACCACATTGATAGCAATCAGCCCCAACTAGAGGCAGACCATCTGTATTAGCTCAATTTGTTGTTGTTTTTTTGTTTTTTTTTTTATTTTAAAAACTTATTTTATTCTTAATTTATGGAATAAAACAAGCATTTTCATAACATGGTACAATAAAAAAGATAATTGCACATGAAACTGCAAATCTATTATGAACAACTTGCTATTCCTTTTAAATATATAATGAAGTTATTATTTAAATTTCTTTTTTTCCCTTTTTATTCTTTCCTTTCCCCCAACCCTAGAGATGGCTATTATTAGACACAAATATATATATTTATATAAAATCATGCTATACATACTTCTAGTTATCAGTTTTGGATGCAGATATCATCTTTTCTTCATATATCCTTTTAGTTAATTTAGATATTTATAATAGTCAAAATGACTTATTTGCTCAAAGTTGTTCTTAAAACAATATTGCTGTTACTAAATAAAATGTTCTCTTGGTTCTGCTCATTTTGCTCTTCATTATTTCACGCAAGTTTACCCATGCTTCTCTAAGATCATCAAGTTATCTCAATTTGCAATGTAAAGTTGATTGTTATTGTTCAATTGTTTCAGTCACGTCCAACTCTTCACAACCTCATTTGGGGTTTTCTTAGCAAAGATACTGGAGTGGTTTGTCAATTCCTTCTCCAGCTATTTTACAGATGAGGAAATAGAGGTAAGCAGGATTAAATGACTTGTCCATTTGTCCATGACTCCCTCATACAAAGGAAGCAACAAGTGTTACAAGAGGAGGGCTGTCCAAATATACCATGAGTTTGCTGCCACTCACCACCTGAAGTTCCTATGCATGGGAATGAGGGGCTAGCCGAAGTGGGTAGTCAGAGAGAATAACTGACTGCCAGTTATTTATAGAACTAGTGCCTCATGGGTAGGTGATCCTGACTTTGAACTTCACAGTAAATTGACTATCTCCTGCCACTCTCCGCAACCCTAGGAGGAGGTGGGTGAGCTTCAGTTGCTTCTGTGATGTCATTATCTTGAGCTAGATTATCTTGAGGATTTATTCATGCCAGGAGCCAATTTGCAGAGCCAAGCTGGATTTCCCCTGCCCCCACATCCATTTTCCAGCCTGTTCTCCCCAGCTCTTTTCTCTCCCCCACTCCTCTGCTTTTTGGTGTGTGCTCAAGGATCTAAACTAATTTTCCTAACAATTTCAGCAAAAACATAATTAGGAAGGTTAATGCTGGGGGAGGAGGGAGTAGAGAAGGAGAGGAGAAGTCAGGGAGTGTATTCTAAATCCCAACATAAATTATTTAGGGTAATCCATAGTAGAGAATTATTGAGGCTCTGCTTTCTTCCATTACTGCAGAGAGTCGAGAGTTAACTAGAAGAAGAATGGTTTTGCATTTAGAGAGACAGCCCCTACAGCACAGGCCTCTTGCCTCCTGCTTTTGGCACAAATCAGGGGATATTTCTCTGTTATTTCTGACAGAACCAGGGCCATCAGATGCAGCAGAGTGCTTTATACCTCTCCACGGCACACAAGAACAGGGCCTAATGGGCAGCACAACTAAAGCAGAGGATCTCTTCTAACTGCTATTGTCAGGGTCTGACATACCAATGAGTGGAGGACAACCTTCCCCTCCTTGTCCTCCCCCCCCCCCCCCGCCCTGAAAAAATTATCTTCACCATCTGCCACAGAGCCTGAAAATCTAGCAGTTTCAGGGCTGGAAATGAGAAAGCCAGGCTTTGCCAGTAACTAGCTATGTTACCTTGGGCAAGGTAACATAAGGTAACATAACAAGGTAACATAAGGGCAAGGTAACGAAGGGGGTAGGGCTAGTGGGTCCCTAAGGTCTCTTCCAGGTCTAGCAGTCTATGATGGGCTGCCAATGATTTCAAAAGTCAGGGAGAGTGAGGAGGCTATACCTATGTGGATAGTTTGAAGAAACAACTGGCAAGCATACATAGGAGGACAACCAAAATGGATGATGGCCTCTGGGTTATAACATTGGAGAATTTATTCAAGGTGAACTTAACCAAGTCATTAAGCTTCTGCCTCAGTATCCTCAATTGTAAATAAAGATAATAATATTGCTTACCTCAGAGGGCTGCTATGAAGATCAAATGAGATAATATTTATAAAGCACTTAGCATAGTGCCTGGCACTTAAAGCTGCTATGTGAATGCTAGCTATTATTAGTACTATTGTTATTATGTTGAAAAGAGACAAATGTTGATTTTTAGGTAAGATCAAATGTTTTTTGCAAAAGGGGAATGAGCTGCATTGGAAGAAAGTGAATTTCTTCTTGTTAGAGATTTTCAGGCAAAGACTGGACAATTATTTTTCTGATATGTTTTCATATACAGGATGAACTAGATGACCCCTGAGATCTTCTCCAAATCTGAAACTCTCTAATTTTATGTCACCAGGGAGAATACCCTAATATGTCAATTGCCCAACCATAATGCCTTCCTTCGTTGGGGTCTTAAATTCTTTTCAGAATTTTTTTTTCAGATACAGGATGAACTAGATGACCACTGAGATCTTTCCCAAATCTAAAACTCTCTAATTCTGTGTCACCAAGTGGAACTGCCCAACTATAATGTCTTCCTTCCTTGGGATCTTAAATTATTTTCTATCTTGGACAATCCATTTTTGAAAAATGTATACACCTAGAAAGGATTCACACCTTAATGATTAATTAGTAGTGAATTAGGAATGGAATTAGAACATACTTTATTGCTGATTATCTTAATTATAGAACTTTGAAACACCATATCCTTAGGGCAAGTATCTCCAAATTTCATAAATTTTATGACCACAGATGCTTAACTGCATAGGGAAGCTAGGTGGTACTATAGTTTAGAGTACTAAGTCTAGAGTCAGGAAGACTCATCTAGCTGTGTGATCTCAGGCAAGTCATTTAGCCCTGTTTGCCTCAATTTTATGAGCTGGAGAAGAAATATAAATCTTGCTCCAGGAGCTTTGTAAAGAATACTCCAAATGTGGTTACCAAGAGTTGGACACAACTGAACAACAACAAAACTGCATTGCTTCCATACCAAAAATTGTCATTTGCCATGTTGGTCCCTTCCCTTCCTCAAAGAAGTCTTTGAAGAATAGGGATGTGGATTTTTGTGGACCTTTCCCTGAAACTTCCCTGTAGTATAAATGATTGGAGTTGACTTCTTCTTCTTCTTCTTCTTCTTCTTCCTTCTTCTTCCTTCTTCTTCCTTCTTCTTCTTCTTCTTCTTCTTCTTCTTCTTCTTCTTCTTCTTCTTCTTCTTCTTCTTCTTCTTCTTCTTCTTCTTCTTCTTCTTCTTCTTCTTCTTCTTCTTCTTTCTTCTTCTTCTTTTCTTCTTTTCCCCCTGAGGCTGGGGTTAAGTGACTTGCCCAGGGTCACACAGCTAGGAAGTGTTAAGTGTCTGAGCCCAAATTTGAACTCCAGTCCTCCTGAATTCAGGGCTGGTGCTCTATCCACTGAGCCACCTAGCTGCCCATGGATTCACTGGTTCATGTTGTTATTTATCCTCATGATGGATCACTGGTTCATAACTTAAGTATTTTCAGCGTCTGTTCATCCAAGAGTAAATGTTGAGAAACTTATCTGTAAACCTACTGTGATAGGCAGTGGAATAGTCTACCTAAAAAAAGCTTCTATCAGTGCTGAAACACAGAAGGCACAAGGCATTTGTCAACCTCTGGGAAAATCTGAAAATTGTTTTCCTTGTGATACTTTCCACCAAGAATTCTGACCCTAATAATGACTAAGAATCTATTCTGCATAATGAAAAAAGATATTACTTGCCCCCAAAGAGTTTATTTTTTCTTTAATTTTTTTAAATTTCAAAATAGTAAAACAAGCAAAATAGAAAAATAGTCATGTACAGAACATGAGAGGATTCAAAATATGAAACAATAAATTCTACTTCAAGAAAACCTATATAATAAATACTGTACATTGTGTTAAGAAGTGTCCAAGTTTGCTTTGCTTTCTTGCAGGTTTTCTTTTTCTATGTTGTATACTTTTTTAAATTTATTTTTCCCCTTTCCCATTTCCCCTACATTCCCCAAGAAGGGTATAATTAAGCATGATTAAATTTACATATATATATATACACATACACACATGTATATATGCACACATTCATACATATACATAGATATCTATAATCATACATATATATATATATATATAAAGTACTTTCAAATAGATCTATGTAAGGTTTGTTTGTCCTATCTTTCTCTGAAGGTGAATATCATCTTTCATAAGTCCAAGTCTTTCCATATTTTTCTAAATCTACGAACTCACTATTTCCAGGAATTTCTAATCTATTGCAAGAAGCAGGCATGGTATGCCAACAAAGAGGGATAACACAGTCAAGAATGTGATGGACCCAAGGAGATATCCTGAGAAAACTTGAAGAGGAAGATCACATTATTCTGAGGGTACCAGGGAAAGCTTCAGGAAAAAGGCAGCACCTGACCTTATTCTTGAAAGGAAAACTTTCAATAAAAAAGAATGTGACAGTTGCATATCTAGGAATGGAGAATGTCTTATATGTACAAAGGGAAGAAGAATATTTTAGCTAGAGGAACAGTAAAAACTAAAAAACAAAACAAAACAAAAAAATCCAAACAACAAACAAACAAAAATACAAACCCATATGTTAATATGCTATGGAGGGGCAGCTAGGTGACACAGTGAGCTCTACACTCAAGAGAACCTGAGTTCGAATCTGGTCACTTGACACTTACTAGCTGTTTGATCCTGTTTTTGGCAAGGCAATTAGAGTTAACTCCAATTGCCTTGCCGAAAACAAAACGAAACAAAACCAAAAATATTATGGAGAATAGAAATTTCAAACATTAAAATATATGCATTTATAAAAAGTAATATCCAAAATTGCCCTTTGCATGTATTTTTAAAATTGCTATATAGTTGCCTATCTCATATCTTGACTTTGTGTTGAAAGTACCACATGACTGGTGTCTTCTCAAGAGGTAACCATTTTTCAGTTTTTCCATATATGTGGGATGCTACCAATAGAGAGAAAATGAGAATTTATCAAGATAACAGGGAAAGGAAATATGTGGAGGAATGGAAGGTGATGCCTTAAGGAAAAAGGAATAAAGATGATCAATTATTTTCCAGGGACTATATTGCAAATTCCTTGAGGTCAGAATCTGTTTTGTGCCTCTTTAAGAGATGATATATTATTAGGAAAAAATATATATGGTGGAGTTGTGAACTGATCCAACCATTCTGAAGAGCAATTTGGAATTATGCTCAAAGGGCTATTAAAGTGTGCATGCCCTTTGATCCAGCGGTTTCTACTGGGCTTATATTCCAAAGAGAACTTAAAGGAGGGAAAGGGACTCACATGTGCAAAAAATATTTGTGGCAGCCCTTTTTGTAGAGACAAGAAACTTGAAAATGAATGGATGCCCATCAATTAGTGAATGGTTGAACAAGTTATGATCTATGAATCATAATGGAATATTATTTTTCTATAAGAAACAATCAGCAAGATGATTTTAGAGAGGCCTGGAGAGATTTGCATGAACTGCTCTGAGTCAAGTGAGTAGGAGCAAGAGAACATTATACATAGCACCAGCAAGATGATCAATTCTGATGGATGTGGCTCTTTTCAACAGTGAAATAATTCAGGCTAGTTTCAATGATCTTGTGATGGACAGATTACCCAAAGAGAGGACTGTGAGGACTGAGTGTGTGCATAGTATTTTCACTCTTTTTGTTGTTATTTGCTTTTGTTTTGTTTCTCTCTTTTTTTTTTCTTTTTGATCTGATTTTTCTTGTGCAGCATAATTGTGGAAATATGTATAGAAGAATTGCATATGTTTAACATATATTGGATTATTTGCTCTTTAATGGAGGAGGTAGAGAGAAGGGAGGGGGAAAATTAGAACACTGTTTTGCAGGGGTGATTATTGAAAATTATCTGTGCATATATTTTGAAAATAAAAAACTTTAATAAAAAAAGAAAGAAAGACAACTTGGAATGGGGGGCCATGGGTCAAGTCTCAAATCAATCATTTTATTATATGTGTGACTGTGGGGAAGTCATTTCTGTGAAATGAGGATGATGGTACTTTCATCACTTCCATCAGAAGGTGGCTATAAAGACAAATTTAAATAAGATGTATAAGATAATCTGACATTCTGAATTTCCAGTCAAACTTGGAGCATTTTGCATGGAGTTTCCTACTTGGTAGAGAAAATACTGTACAAAGCTGCATACTATGTCAGGGGAGGACTTAGGGCAAGAGAACTAGAAAATAGAGACATCCTTTCTTTAACAGAGGATATGCCAGAATCTCTCAGAGACCAACTCTAGATGTGGAAAGAACAGACTTTGGAAACTGCAGACATATAGGGGAAGGCAGATCTTCAATATGTCCCTGATTTCCAGTTAGTCTCCCTGGAGACTTCAGGAAATGTCCCATTGGGTGATATCTGAACCTCTCTTTCTTGGTAGAGCTAAAACCTCATATCATTCCCCTCCAAAGAACATACACTTTTATTTTTCTGCTATATTCTACTCCATATAGCTTCAATTTTTGTTTGCTATTTGTTTGAATAAGTGACTTTGTTAGCCTTCACTATTTGTGTTAGTCTTTTGTATATCTAGTTGTGTTTTGTTTTGTTTTTTTTGTGTGTGTGTGTGAGAACAAGTTAAGCCTGTAGGAATAAGTTTGAAATAATTCCTCTTCCTTTAGAGAATAATGATCAGGGAAGCAACTTGTTCTATTTTGAATCTATTATACTCTTGGATCAGTAATATTTAGAGAAGCATATATAACTCTAGTTCAGAATCCCTCTTAGAAACTAGAAAAAAGAGCAACCAGATTCTTTTCCCTACTTTCCTCAAGGCAAGAATTACAGTCTCTTCTGGGGAGAAGTGGGTAAGATTCCATAATCATGTAATAATTTTTCCCACAAGTCATATGTGAATAAACAAATTAATATACATGCATGTATGCATGCATATGGGAGTGCATATAAATAACTTACATATTATATAAATGCGAATTATTATTTGTATCCTCCATGGAGAAATATTGAATACCTTCTCTGTATTTTATATAAATATGTATATATAAACACAGTAAGTAATCAATGATTCATTTATATATTTTATTTTAAACAAGGAAAGAACAGGAAATATTAGATAGGCAGGGCCATTATGATATAAGACTGAGGTAGAAATAAATATTAAGCTTCCTAAATCTTCTATGCATAAGTCTCCATCAATATGTCCCAAAATGGCTCAGTAGAAAAAGTTGGGGTCCTACTAAAAACTTAATAAATCACAAATCAGGGATATCAAGATTCTGCATTTAAAGCTTACTTCTCCCATTAAATTACTGTGTATCCCTGACTGAAGTTAATGAATCTCATTGTCACACCTTCCTTAAATGAAAATGTAGAAACCAATCATTTACCAATTTTTTTTTTACCAAATCACAGAATTTAGAATTAGCAAGCTTTCATGAAATCCTCTTATATAAATCTCTTAATTAGCTCATTGATATCTGGCACACAAATAGAAAACATAGTCTTGTCCTCAAGTAACTGATCAGTATCTACCCAATAAAACAGAGAATAAGACAACTTGCATCACATTAGACATTTCTATAAAAACTTTTCAGGGAAAGAAACCTTTTCTTCTGACCTAGAATTCCTAGAAGGAACACTACATGGTTTCCTAGAAGCCCAAGTGCTTGGGGGGACTTAGAAACCATTTAGTTCAGCTCTTTCATTTTTAAATTGCAAAAAATGAAGCCCAGAATGATGCAGTAATTCGCCCATAATGACAAAGGGCCTATTTCCCACTGGTTTCCTAAGGCATGTCAGTCAGTCAACAAGCATTTATTAAGCATGTGGTCCCTTCTGAATATGTGAATGGATTATATAGCCTCTGCCAAGTATTGCTCCCTATTGGCCTCCTGTGGTCAATATGCATTTCTGGTTCTACAGTTGTTTACGTTCTTTGCTGCTGGGTACGTGATTATGAAGTTTCTATATCCTTCCAGACTCAGGTAGAATGTTTAACTGAAGTGCTAACTCTTTGTCATGAGAGGAACAGGGGGTTTCACCATACTTTTTAAAATTTATTTTTATGATTGTTTTATAAACAATTGTTTTAAAACAATAAAACAATTATATAAATAAATTATAATTTATGCCTCCCCTTTTCCCTACTGAGCAAACAACAACAAAAAAAAGAAAATGAAAACTCTCCTTAGAAAAACTCAAATAAAATAATTCCCATATTGGTCACATACAAAAATGTGTATCTCTTTCTGCATTTCCAATCCATCAACTTTGGCAGGAGGAGGGTACAATGTTTCATTTTTGGTCTTTAGATTCATCGTTTCTTATAGAATTGATCACTTCAGTCTTTCAAAGTTGTATTATGTTGTCATTGTATAAGTTGTTTTCCTTGTTCTCATCGCTCACTTTGTATCAATTTATAGAGTTCTTTCCAGTTTTCTATAGAACTCTCCATTTCATCATTTCTTATGGCAACATATGTCTTTTAGTTTAAGTCCTAGAGGTTTAAAGTTTGGATCTTTTTGTAAGACAGTCATCATAGTCTAGTTCCAGATTAGGGAAAAACCATTGTTTTTCTCCCCTTATGAAGAATGTGTTCATTCTCAGAGCCTTGCACGTGATCAGGCTTTTTTCCCCTTCACTCCAAGGACCAGACTTTTTGGACACAAAACAAAACTAAAACTAGTTTAACTTTAAAAGTTCTTCCTACTAACCAAGGCAAAAGTCTTTTTCCCCAAACTTTATCTAACTTAGGGTTAGAAAGCTACTCTAACTCTTGTTTAATTTCTGATTGCCAAACTGCAACCTTTCAGAATCATTTCAGGGGACTGCTCTTTTAACAAACCACTAGGGCCTTTCAAGATCTGAGCCCTCCCTCTACCATTTTCTTAACCTTGAGATTCTTTTTGATCTTCAATGGGAAGGGAAAAGCAAAGGGGGAAAAGGAAAGAACTCCAAGGGAAGCTCTTTGGAAGCACTGCCTTCAGCCTCAATTCTTTGCTCCAAATTGCTGCCTTGATCATGTGGCCAGCTACAAGCTTTAAGCTGCCTTGCATCCACTTTGTGCCTTCTGATATGTCACCTGAAATATTATTAAAAGGAAACTTAGTGATGAGGTTAAATTTGAACTTGGCTTTGTGTGGGTAGGCACTAGATGTATAAAGAGAAGAGAATCTGGAATATGAGGTTTTCTGAGTCAGGAGAAGAGTTAAGGGAAATGCAATACTAAAAGCTCCATCATAAAGTTGTTGCTAGGGAAATCTAAATGTGATTAGAAAGTGTATTACCCAGAAATTCCTAATGGAGGATTAACTATCTGTCCTCCCAGGGGTAGTAATACTGTCTGAAAGTTTACAATTAAAGATAAAATTCTTCTACTTTCCCTTATAAACAAACTAGCGCAGCTTTCCCATTCTCACTACTGGTACCTTCATTCTCTGACTCCGTCACAATTACTGCTTTGGAATTATTATTAATTTTTCCCTATCATTCCCCTGTCACATTCAATCAGCAATAACATGCTGCTAATGCCCATTCTAGCTGAATCATTTATTTAATAAATGTTGGCATTTATTGAGTACATATTATGTGCCAGGCACTATGTTTAATACCATGGATACAAAGATGGGCAAAAAATAAACAGTCCCTGCTTTCACGAAATTCATTCATTCATTCGCAACATGCAAATCAATTCTATACAAACAAGATATGTACAGAATAAAATGGAAAGGCACAAAGATTGTGGAGGACTGGAAAAGGCTTCATGTGGAGAGTGGGATTTTAGCTGAGATATGAAGACAGCCAGGAAAGCCAGGAAATAGAGAGGAGAAGAAGGTTCCAGGCACAAGGGACAGCTGGTGAATTATAGAGTTAGGAAGTGGTGTGTCATGTCTGGGAAACAGAAAAGAAGGTCACATGGGGAAGAATGAGGTGTAAAATTACAAAGGTAGAAAGAAGCCAGTTTATGAAAAGCCAACCAGAATTACATATTTGATCCTGAGGCTAGTAGGGAGCTACTGAAGTTTGTTGACTGGGGGCAAGATGTGCCTCAGATCTCTGTTGAAGGATAATCATTTGACAGCTGAGTCAAGGATAAGGTTTAGAATAAGGAAAGACTTGAAATAGGGTAGCCTACCAAGATATTATAGAAATAGCCCAGGCATCAGGGGATGAGGGCCTGCCTCAGGGAGATGGCAGTCAGAGGAGAGAAAGGGGAGAATTTATGGAATTATGGAAATGTCAGGACTTGACAACACATTGGATATGATGAGACAGTGAGGAAGTATAATCAGAGTGACAAAATAAAAGGGGGAAAAGGAGGGGATGAAGATGAAAGAACAGTGGGGGTTAGGTATTTAACAGTTCAATTCAACAAACTTTCCCAAAGACAAAATAAAATCAATAAATATTTATTAAGCTCTGACTAGGTAAGCTACTGAGGAAAAAGTCAGTCCCTACCTCAAAGGACTTATGTTGGGAATTGGAGATAGGGAAAAGGAGAGGAGAAGAGAGGAGGAGAGGAGAGGAGGGGAGAAAGGAGAGGGGAAAGGAAAAAGGAAAGGGAAGGAGAGAAGAGGAGAGGAGAGGGAGGGAGGGAGAGAGATAAGGAACGGAGGGAGGGAAGGAAGGGAAGGAAGGAGGGAGGGAGGAAGGGGAGAGAAGGAAAGGAGGGAGGAAGGCTTTAAAAATGAAGAAATTCTTGCCCTTAAGTGCCTTCCTTTCTGCTATAAAGGATACAACACACCTACTAATAATTAAATATGAATAATAATTATATACAAAACTGTGACTACATGTCATAGCACAATGCTTAGCAAGCATTGTGCTAAATTCTGCGGATACAAATACAAGAAGATAGATAATTTCTTAAGATAGTACATAAAAATGAGCTGGAAGGAGGTAGGGGCTGATGATGGAAAATATGAAGATACCTGCACAAGAACATGATACAGAGCATGGTAGAAGAGCAATTGCAAGAGGAAGCAACCTCAGTAAAAGAACAAGCATTTACTAAACACCTATTATGTGCCAGATATTTTGCTAAGTCCTTTATATATATCTCCTCTGATCCTCATAATGCCCTTAGAAGAAAGATACTATTAGTACCCCCATTTTACAGTTGAGGAAACTGAGGCAAACAGGGTTTAGTGACTTACTCAGGATCACACAGCTTGTAAGTGACTGGGTTCAATTTGGAACTTGGGTCTCTCTGACTCCAGGACCAGCACTACCCAACTTGCATAGAGACAATAAGATAATAGAATCAGATCTCTAAAGCATAGGTTTTTCAAAGCTAATTTTTATGTCATGGACCCCTTTGGCAAGCAGGGAGCTGGTTCAGTAGATAGAACACTGGGTCTGTAGTCAGAAAGACCTGAATTCAAATCCAGCCTCTGACAAAAGCTATGTGACCTTGGGCAAGTCCCTTAATCCTGCTTACCTCGGTTTCCTGGTCTGTAAAGTGAGCTGAAGAAGGAGATGGCAAACTAGTCCAGTCTCTTTCCCAAGAAAACCCCAAAGGAGGTCACAAAGTGTCGGTCATGACTGAAGCAATTGAACAACAACAAAGGAGGTACCAGTCTCACTGTGCTCTGAAGGAAGCTCAGAATTCTAGGGTATGGAATCGAAGGGCTTGTCGGGTGCCTTTTAGAGGAGAAAATGATAGCAGAAAGGACCTCCTCTGCTGCCACAAGTCCTAAGATTTATCACTGGCATCAACTGCATTGCACTGAGGAATTTGTACTTGAATGTTCCGGTTCAATAAATGACAGATGTCCTATGAATAAGTGCGTCAGTACTGAAAGCATCCATCCCGATTTTAGATTTTGGCCTTCAATCAGGACTTTTCTAGGAAACACACAGAGATTGCCTCAGTCACACCCACGTCACTGTTCAGCAGTTTTGTGGCTCCAGTTGGAAGAGAAGCTCATTTTCCAACTCATGCTACCAGGGAACCTTTCCCTCACCTCATCTCCTTGCTACCCATACCCCCAGGCCCCCTCCTGCTCCATCACATACACACACACATCAAGGGAAAACAAAACAAAACAACTCTTTGTTCTCAAAAAACAGGGACAATTTAACCATATAAATTTGATGTAATACATAAGTCTTAAAAATCTGTGAGGCTGTTCAGAAAAGATTAAATGGATTCTAACAATCCATTGAAAAGAAGGACAGCCATTTACACAACTCAAGATGCATTAAGGACCTTGGCCAAGATCAATATTTCACTGTTCTCAATACCCTCTCTGGAATTGTTACAGGCTGTTAAGTTTGCATTTGTGGACTTTACTTCTGGTATCCAAGGGGAAAGTTTCCTTCTCAGAGAAAGGGCAAGTGGATTTTGCACCAGGGTATTTTTTTTTCTTTCTCCAAAGTAATTATGTAAAAGGAAAGGCACAGAACCAACAGTCTGGAAACCAGATTCATAGTCCAGACTCTTCTAGTAGCTGACTGGGTGGTCTTCACATCCTAACACATGAGTTTCTTTATCTCTAAAGTAAGTTACTCAAAGAATAAAGCATTCTATCCTCTTCTTCGAAGTGAAGTGGAGGTCTACAGGCATGGAATGCTACACACACTGATAAGCTCAGTCTAGATTTTTGCTTAGCACTTTTTTAGTTATAAGTTAGGCTTCAGTGCTGAAGAGAGAGGCCTAGAGTACTATATCTGGAAATGGCGATTACATCAAAACAAATGCAGCAGTAAAATTCATTTAGAAAAAAATTAAATAAAAATAAATTAAAAGTTAAGACAAAATAATCTTTGAGCTACCATCTATGGCTATAATAAAAACTAGCATTTACATATAGTACTTTAAGGTTTGCGAGGCACTTTACAAAGATATTTTCTCCTCATAACAACCCTGAAAGATGGGTTATTATTATTCTATTATTATTATTATTATTATTATTATTATTCTAAATTGATAGATGAAGAAACTGAGGCAGGCAGAAGTTGTCACTTGCCCAGAGTCACACAGCTAGTAATTTGAACTCAGGTCTTCCTGATTCCAGGTTTACTGGAACACTAGGCATTAATTCATTCAAAAACATTTATTATAGGTCTATTTTGAGCAGAGGATGGCTAGGCAGTAGAGTGGATGTGATGGAATGCCAGGCCTCAAATCAAGAGGATTTGAATTCAAATGTAACTTCAGATACTTCCTAGCTGTGTGACTCTGGGCAAATCCCTTAACTCTTACTGCCTCAGTTTCCTCATCTGTAAAAATGAAGGAAATGGCAAATCACTCCAGTATCTTTACCAAGAAAACCCTAAATGAGCCCATGAAGAGTTGGGCACAATTGAATAACAATACTGTATTTCATATTGGTGCAATAAAAAGTTTAGAAAAGGCATAATATCTGCTTTCAGGGTATTTTTCTAACATTAAAGTCACATGATCTTAATTTTCTATGTTTCCACGTCTTTCAAATGGTGTTACTAGAGTAAAAGGCACATCTAAACCAGCACTCATTTCCACACAGAGTGTCTTTCCCTGATTTGAATACATCTTGATTCTGTATGTGTTTACTTCTATAAATAGAGGTCCAAAACCCACTTGCATCAGACTCTCCTTACTGATTACTCAATGCACCCATGACAGCAAGAGGGACAGAAATGATAAGTTTTCCAGAAGAGAGAATCCAGTTTTCTGATTTCCAAATTAAAGAGAAGACACAAATCCATATTTTCTTTAGAGAAAGATATCTAAACAGAAAGAGATTGGGAAGAAGCTGATATGTGGAAGATCTAACAGAATATCTTTATCCCCAGATTGTTACATTAGAGAATTTCCCTTTGGGTAAGATCCGGAATTCTAGCTTTTTGCAATTTTTTTACACCCTTCAGGTAAGCACTGAACATTGAGTGATCAATTTCCATCAAGGAAAAGAGAATTATATTGAAAAACTTTGAGCCCTTGATTCTGCTTCAAAAGCACAGAGTTTTACCAACAAATATCAGACTGGGTTGACTGAAATCATTATTTGTTTGGGGATATTAAGACACTCCCAAATTACCCCCATCAAGAAAATACTGCCAGATGGGATTGTTTGTCCAAAATATTTAGGCTGTTACAATGACAGAAAACATTGCACAATTTTTCCTTTGCAAAAATGACATTCAACCCTCCATTATAGGCACAGACCACAGAAGGCTAAAACTAGGAAAAATATAGTTGACTACCAATTATACATGTTGATTTATAAAAGATCTACAGAAAATTTTAAATTCCCAGCTGGCATCTTCTTGCATGCAACTGGTGTGTGTACCAGGAAGGCAGGCTAATTTTAATATTAGCCTATGCCAAATGTGATTAGGAAGGTAAATCTGTTCTGGAAAAAAAAATCATGTTGTGTTCAAAAGAAAATTAGTTTTTGATGATCTGCTGCTTTGGACAACTTGCAATTCTGCCTCTCTCTATTACCATAGACAACTGAGAGTTGACTACATTCTGATTTTCATCTATTTACAGCAGATCCCATTTATTTATGCAATGGACCCCAGAGCCCTACAGTTTCCAGTAATAATGGAGGACACTGATTCAGAGAATTAACAACAATAATAATAACAGCTAGCATTTACATAATGATTTAAGGTTTGCCAAGTCCTTTACATATGTTATCTCACTTGACTCTCAAAAACCCCTCTAGAAGATAGGTACTATTATTATCTCCATTTTACAGATAAGGAAACTGAAGTGGAGAGCAGTTAAGAGACCTGCCCAGGATCACACACCTATACTCTTAGTTCCTTTTTTTTTTCCCCCCAGTAATCCCTGCTTTCTTCTTACAGATCTTTGTACCTTAAATTCTCAGTAGGCAGTATAAGAAGTTGATCTATATCTAGTTTCTGCTATAGTGTTTTCCTAGGCTTCTTGAAGTATGGTTAATATGTCTGGGATCCACTGAATCATTGAAAAGCAATCCAATTCATTTCAGAACTTGTCTACAATCTCACTGAATTAACTAGTAATTCAACAAATAATTGATGAGGATCTACATATGCAAGGTGCTGTCTTAAATAGCCATCAGGACCTACTTCTCCAATATTGTATAGACTGAGAACATCCTTCTCTGAAAAGCATCACCTCTACCTTCAATCTCCTACATTACATTCAGTTAATTACATTAAAGTGACATTAAAGCTAATTCCTGCTAAGATGTTAACTGCTAACAGCTAAAGTGTGAGTTCAAAAGAATTTAAGATATGATTTCTCCCAAGAGTATTTTCATTCTGAAAGGAGGCTATTAAAACTCAGGTCACAAGTCCTTAACCTCTTTTGTATTATGAACTTCTCAAAAGCCTATGGATTCTTCAGAATAATGTTTTTAAATATATAAAACAAAATGCATCAGATAGCCAATTATACTGAAATATAATTATCAAAATATTTCTAAAAACAAATTCACAGACCCCCAAAGCTAAAAACTTCTTGTCTCTAAAGTTTTCAAAAACAAAAGGAATAAGGCAAGGATGGTACTCTGGAAGACTGCATTGGCTTGAAAGTCAGAATACCTGAATTCAAATTTTATGATCCTTGGCAAATCATTTAATTTTCTAAAATGTGTAAGTGAGTAAAAAGGTTGTTATTCTTCTCCTCATTCAAGGAAGATAATTATTTGGCCCAAAGAGAGGAAAAATTCTTATGGGGCAAATGGGCTTCTGATAGAAGATGTTTCCCATAATATCTAAAAAATCTGGTTAAGGTTGGTTCATTACAGACCAGCCATTGGCCTTAAAAACAAGTTATTATTATCTAGGGGAAGAGCACAAAGATTTTCCAATCTGCTTGACTGCAGAGGGCTGAGCCCTTGAACTCCAGGGTTGAGACATGGCAGACTCTATTTCTTGGCTTTCCTTGCACAAGATCTGGAATTGCAAAGAACCAAAACATAAATGTTATAAGAGACTACCTGTTTACACTAAAATGGAGACTTATTTTACCTTGTTTATTTATTATTTTTATTAAAGCTTTTTATTTTCAAAACATATGCATAGATAATGTTCAGCATTCACCCTTGCAAAACCTTGTGTTCCAATTTTCCCTCCCTTCTCTTCACCTCTCCCCTAGACAGAAAATAATCAATATATTCTAAACATGTGTAATTCTTCTAAATATATTTTCACAATTATCTTGCTGCATAAGAAAAATCAGATCAAAAAGAAAAAAATGAAAAAGAAAACAAAATGCAACAACAACAAAAAAGTGAAAATACTACATTGTGATACACATTACGTCCCCACAATCCTCCCTGAGTGTAGATGGCTCTCTTCATTATAAGATCATTGGAACTGGCCTGAATCACTGGCTGTTGAAAAGAGCCATGTCCATCAGAATTGATCATCACATAGTCTTGTTGTTGCAGTGTACAATGATCTGGTTCTGCTCATTTCACTCAGCATCAGCTCATGTAAGTCTCTCCAGGCTTCTTTGAAATTGAATTCTCTGAAACCAAATGGTTTCAATGATTGCTGTTTTATGATATACTTTTAAGTCTGGTACAGATAGATCACCTTGAAGTGGAAGCTTATTTTAATGATAGTTTATTTTTCCAAATACATGCAAAAATAGTTTTTAACATTTACTTTTGCAAAACCTTGGGTTCCCTATTTTTCTTTTTCTCGCTCTCTTCCTTCCTTCTCCCTAAGATAGCAAGCAATCTGAAACAGGTTAAACACATACAATTTTTCTAAACATATTTCCATATTTGTCATGCTGCACACAAAAAAATCAGATCAATAGGGGGAAAAGCAAACAAATAAACAAATAACAACAATAAAAAAGGTAAAAATACTATGCTTTGATCCACATTAATGGTCTCTCTCTGGATGTAGATGGTTCTCTCCATCATAAGTCTATTGGAATTGCCTTGAATTGTTGAAAAGAGCCACGTCCATCAGAGTTGATCATCACAAATCTTGCTGCTGTTGTGTAACGTGCTCTCCTGGCAGTTACAATTACTAGTCTGTCCTAGACCCACCACAGTACCTTTGACCACTGTCCTTTGCAGTGTGAGCTCTACCCGGCTCGCCTCCTCTGAGGCCTTCTAAGGTCTCTGGCCACAATCTCTTAAATCTATAGCTTAGTAACCGGTAGCGCACTCAAGAACAACCACATGTAATCTTAAAAGCCTTTATTATACCTACTCACATAATGCCCTAACTGATGCCCTGACTTGTTGGTTCCCTGGTGAACACCTGGTCAGAAGACCCACGTGTTCACTACCAAAATCCTTACCTCTTTCGGCTACCCATCTTGGCTTGGCCACCCAGGCTAGGAGCCAGGGTGAACAGCAGGAGGTTAAAGAGAGGGCGGTTGCTGCCTGCAGTGGGCTTACATAGGGCCTGTGAGGTCACACACACAGCCAATCAGCGAGAGAGTCACCCATTACGAAACTATCTCAATATGGCCAGGATCCCGCCCAAGGGCAGTCCTAATACTTCTGGGCCTCAATCTCCCGATGCACTGTGTCCGCCCATTTAAAGGGCCCTTACAATTCCCTTTCTCTTGTTTTGTGGGAACCGCACATCTCATCAAGCTAAACTTTTAGCACCAGCTATAGTTCACTTGATCCATGAGATGACAGAGTGTTATGCCCAAGGAGGTACAAAGCAGCAAATCAGTAAACAGAAGTATGACAATGAGAACCAGGCTCAACAGTGGCCCAAATGTTCAACCCATTCATCAAAGTCATACTCGAGATAATAAGCCAAAGAGGTTGGATGCCAATGAGGTAGGATGTCAACACTGAGGTGGGAAGTCAACAAGGTAAAACATCACAATTCTAGTTAACAAATATCAGTAGGTAGGTTGTCACAATTCTAGTTACATTTATCACAGTTCTAGACCAATTCTAGTTTCTTACAATTTTCTGTTGCACTTTTCACACTCCTAGAACAATTCTAGCTTATCACAATTCTCTATTGCACTTTTCACAATTCTAGAGCAATTCTAGTTTCTCACAATTCTCTATTACACTTTTCACAATTCTAGAACAATTCTAGTTTCACAGGTGCACATAAGCAGTCATGTCCAGTAACATTGTCTCAATAACAATGGCAGGTGGGTGTGTTGGTTTTTCACCCACTAATTTAAAAGCATAGTCCTTCAATAGAAAGCATAGGGCAAAGCCTCTTCCCAGGCCACCATATGGCAAGTGGCCACGGGAGAAGCAAGCAGGCCCATTGTCCATTTACAGTCTTTATATTGCGTATCACCCAAAACAGTCCATTTCAGCTGCAACACTGGAACCGTGTCTGCTGTCTCTGGTGTCACGGTCAGGAGGGGCATCGCTGCCATCAGCGTCTGAAGGGCTGCTGACATCTGGCTGGTCTCTCTGGACTGTTGTCTGGTCCTTCTCTTGGATCCCCAGGTTACAAATGTCTCTGGTGGGGATGAACTCTACTGCTGGATCTGCACCTAGGAAGGAATGTCCCCAGGGCCCAACTTGGGCCTTTCCAAATGCCATCCAGGCCTTTCCACATCACAGTGGAAACAAAGTTGTTGTCAAAAAGATCAAAAGTCAGACAAAAGTTAGTCAGTCTGTCACTTAGCTGCACTTTCTGTGTATGCCCGAAGTGCATTGCTAAGGTAAAATGCAAAGAATTTAAAAATGTAAAACCAAAATAATTTAAAAGTGTAAAACCAAAATAGATTAAAAATATAAAACCAAAATAACTTTAAAATGTAAAATCAAAATACTTTGAAGATGTAAAATCAAAAGTGTTTAAAAATGTAAAATCAAAATTTAAAATTGTAAGCAATCACATATCCCAAAATTCCCTTCTCTTGTTTAGAAGAGATCTTGGGGATAGTCTGTGCAGTAATGACTTTACTAGAACACTCTGGCTATATCCCTGAATTCTTTTGCCTAAAAATCAAAGTTTGAGTTTCTGATACCGAATTGTACTCCAGGAGTGTGAATCAATAAATCTGATATTTTCCTCCTGGGTCAAAGATCACACACTGTCTATTTATTCTAGTGATTAAAACAGCAATTTTCCAACCCATTCTAGACATAAACACTGTTTTATAAGTACCCGTAGGGGGTTGGGAAATCAAGCTCACCTGTGGAAGTGGAAAATCCACGAGGTAAGAAAAGAGGAGTTTCAACTCTCCAAAGACGATCCTAGCAGTTTTACAAGTATAAAACTCCACTCTCTCTAACTGCAAGGTCTTGTCCCTGTAAGGTTTCTTAGAAATTAACTGAACTGTATTTTCAAAACTTTTCTGATTATACTCAATACCCCACAATTCCTTTTTGCCTTGGGGCATAAAGCCTACTCCAGTCCTTTGAAATGAAGACACCGGAGTTTTAAATGGATTAATGGGCAGTGCTGATAGTATTATCGCCCTTCCTTTTCCTCCTCCCCCTTCTCCCTTGGCCCAAGAAGGTGAGGCAGAGGGAAGAGGAATTGGAAAATCCCCCAAAGGCTGATTCAAAATCAAACCTGAGCTTTGCACATAAAAAGAACTAAACTTCTTCTCAATGAAAGAGTAATCAATAAATTCCTTAAAACAACAATGCAGGAGGTAAACCAACAAAATGCTAAGAAGAATTTCTACAACTTTAGTCCATGTGATTCGTTTATTTCCTTCCTTAGTTTCAGCCACTGGTTTGAACTCTTCCTGTTCTATCTGTAGTAACCTAGCTTTTTCTTCTTTCTCTATCTCCATCTGTAGTTTAACCTGCAATTCCAGCAACTCTTGCTGTGGCATTTTATACTCTCTACTGTCATACATACGCATTAGCTCTAGGTTGCTCCCTCGCCTAGCTCTATTTACTGGGTGTGGGGATAGCCTTCTGGGAGCTTGATTACAAGCTTCCTGCTGTTCTTCAGTGGTGATCTTTGTTAAAAGATCTTCCATCTGGCTCTTTAACCTCTTTATATAATAAGCATTATGTTCAGCTGTGTCCTTGAGTCTGATCCCAGATTTACCTGGGTCCATATTGCTTCTCTGTCTTCCCTCCTAAGTGGCGTTTCTACCGGATCTTTCAGAATCTTAATTCTGAATATTAAATATTTTCAAAACCTGATAATTCCTGATGCGTCCACCACATTGGGCGCCATTTGTAACGTGCTCTCCTGGCAGTTACAATTACTAGTCTGTCCTAGACCCACCACAGTACCTTTGACCACTGTCCTTTGCAGTGTGAGCTCTACCCGGCTCGCCTCCTCTGAGGCCTTCTAAGGTCTCTGGCCACAATCTCTTAAATCTATAGCTTAGTAACCGGTAGCGCACTCAAGAACAACCACATGTAATCTTAAAAGCCTTTATTATACCTACTCACATAATGCCCTAACTGATGCCCTGACTTGTTGGTTCCCTGGTGAACACCTGGTCAGAAGACCCATGTGTTCACTACCAAAATCCTTACCTCTTTCGGCTACCCATCTTGGCTTGGCCACCCAGGCTAGGAGCCAGGGTGAACAGCAGGAGGTTAAAGAGAGGGCGGTTGCTGCCTGCAGTGGGCTTACATAGGGCCTGTGAGGTCACACACACAGCCAATCAGCGAGAGAGTCACCCATTACGAAACTATCTCAATATGGCCAGGATCCCGCCCAAGGGCAGTCCTAATACTTCTGGGCCTCAATCTCCCGATGCACTGTGTCCGCCCATTTAAAGGGCCCTTACACTGTTGTATACAATGTTTTCTTGATTCTGTTCACTTCACTCAGGATCAGTTCATGTAAGTTAAAATGGGGGAATTTTGAAGAAACTAAGATCATACTTATAACAATATATGGAGGCTTAAAATGGTATTGCTTATGTCAAGAAAGGGAAAATAGGATCTTCTCCATCATCAAAAATGGAAAGAGGACTGAGCTAAAGTGAGGAGAACTGGTTTTAAGTCCTCTAGTCCTGGCTCTGCCACACACAACTTGCAGGGTCACTTCACCGTAAGACTATATAGGTTTCTTCTCCTGTAAAAAGAGGGCATTGGGCTAGATTAGTGATTGCCAACCTTAGGAAATATAGGGACTCTTTTTAAAACCAAAAACTGCTATGGGCCTTCACATGATAATAATTGTACTATTAGCAATCACTGAATGAAGAAATACATGGTGACCAAACGCCACTATGAATGCAATAATGATTTTATTTGTGTTTTGTTCATTGCCACATAGCATGTGCTTTCATGTGGAATTATGTTAATATGTATTTGTATGAATTATTATTTATTCAGTCTTGAAAGGTGAAATGTGATAACATAGAAAGGCCACTGCTTCTGTAAACAGGAAACTGAGCTTCAAATCCTAGCTGTGGCTCATATTATCTAGGCTGGTTGCTCTCTGATATGCCTCTCAGGTCTAACCTATGATTCTAAAGTGTGTTTGCTATTAGTCAGTCTGTATATTTTGTGAGAAGTACATAAAAATCAAAATGACAATGTTTTGTGACTATATGGAATATATACACATAATTATATATAAACAGAAAGTGAAATAGAGAGACAATGGAGAAAAAGGGGGGAGAGAGAGACAGAAATAGAAAGAGAAGTGGAGAGACAGAAAGGTGGAAAAAGAGTGAGAGATATAGAAAGATAGAGAGACAAAGAGAGAGAGATGAGAAAAAGAGAGGGAGAAGACAGAAAGGGGAGAGAGAGAGAGAGAGAGACAGAGAGAGAGACAGAGAGAGAGAGAGAGACAGAGAGAGAGACACAGAGAGAGAGACAGACAGAGAGAGACAGAGAGAGACAGAGAGAGACACACACACACACACACAGAAAGAGAGACAGACAGAGAGAGACAAAGAGAGAGATGAGAAAAAGAGAGGGAGAAGACAGAAAGGAGAGAGAGAGAGAGAGAGAGAGAGAGAGAGAGAGAGAGAGAGAGAGAGAGAGAGAGAGAGAGAGAGAGAGAAGAGAGAGAGAGAGAGAGAGAGAGAGAGAGAGAGAGAGAAAGAGAAGAGAGAGAGAGAGAGAGAGAGAGAGAGAGAGAGAGAGAGAGAGAGAGAGAGAGAGAGAGAGAGAGAGAGAGAGAGAGAGAGAGAGATTGACTCATGGAGGTTAGGAACTATTGAAGAATTATTGATACCTACTGCTCTCTGCTGGCACTTCTACCCAGGGTGGGTGATGATTACAGGCACTTAACTTCCATTTTACCCACAATTACAGGGGCAAATGAGATGAGGTTGCATTGCTTTTTGCTCCAGTGACCTTGAAGAAGCAAACCTTTGGGATGCAGGAGGCTAGAGGAGCTGCTAACCGGGTCGAAGTGTGTGCCAGCGATATTGGGAGCTCACAGACAATCCTGCCTAATGGATTCAGACATCCTGGGAGGCACTCACTCAGCTCCAGTGAATATTTTAACAGGATGTGACTTTCCCTAAGGGGCCACTATCTCAGCCTCTTGGTACGATAGAATGAGACACATTCCTCTCTACTTTATACTCACCCCCCATTTCCCCAATTAGACCCTAGAAACTACTAAGGAAACCTATAACCTGAGAACAATTCACTAAGTAACTGCTGAATTACTAAGAGTCACTTCCTCTTTGGATCTCAATTTCCTTGACTGTAAAAATGAGAGAGACAGATTAGATAATCTTTAAGTTTCTTCATAGTTTTGAATCCAATAGTCAGGAAGAGCTGGGTTCAAAAACTTTCTCTGGTACTAATTAGCTAAGTGAACATTGACAAATTACTCAGCCTTTCTGAAACCTCGATTCCCTGATTTTTACAGTGGGGATAAAATCTACAGTGGGGGATCTAGATGGCACAGTGGATAAAGTTCTGGAGGACTCTGAATTCAAATTTTATCTCAGACACCTACAATGACCCTGGACAGGTCGCTCAATCCTGTTTGCCTTGGTTTCCTTAGCTGTAAAATGAGCTGGAGAAGGAAATGGCAAACCATTCCAATATCTTTGCCAAGAAAACCCCAAATAGGGTCATAAAGAGTCAGGCACAACTGAAAAATAATTGAACAAATAGTTATAGTATTATTTTGATAGATTGTTTTGAGATTCACCATAGATGATATGTATAAAGTGCTTTGTAAATTTTAAAGCATTATCTATTTAAATACTAGTTATGATTTTGAATAATCTATGATATATGTAAGACACCATCTTCTCAATAATACATATATACGTATACATATGTGTGTATATCTATCTATCTACATAGATAGATAGATAGATAGATAGATAGATAGATAGATAGATAGATAGATCTTACCCTTTGGCTTATGAAAATAGGTCAGGAAATGTTCAAGATCTGATTGTGTTTCCCACTTCATTTGGGAGTGGTTGGTATCAGAAGAAAAATCAAAATATAATTTCATTCTGCTCTTCTGGGTTGTTTTCTGTTGGCACTAAGGAAGCCCTAGGTTGAAGAGAATCTTAACTCCCCTGTACCTGTGACTGTTTTCAAGCTGTCTTTCAGGGTCACAGATGAAGAGATTAAAGGGAACTTAATCATCACCTAGTCCACCCATTTTACAGATGAGGAAAACAAAAGTCCAAAAAAGATAAAACAATTTGCCTGTAGTCACACAGGTGGCAGGGGGCAAGATTAGAATTTGAACCCAACTTTCTAATTCTAGAACATTCCATCGTGATGTTAGGTGTTTTGTTTCATCTCCAAGGGTCCCCCTTTCCTTAACTCTTGCTTTCCCAACTTGCTTTCTCTCCCTCTCTCTTTCTCCCCTGACCCTTCACAGGCAAATAATATCAGGTGGTCAGAACTCTTTTAGGTTCCTTTTTCCACTTTAAGCCCTGATCATAATAGATGAAACACTTACAGTTGCCAACTCCAAACAGCTCTTAAAATCAATGCTCGTGAAGCCTCAGACTTAATTAGGCCACCAAGCTCCGGCTGGCTCCAGCTCTACCCAGCAGTAAGTCAGCCAGTCAACAATATTTATTGAGTGCCCGCAGGACTGGTGTAGAGTTCTGAAAGCTTGGGGTAGGGGGAGGTGTTGGGGAAAGGGAGGAAAGCCAGAAACAAGAGAAAAGGAGAGAGAGGGAAGGAAGGGGGGAAGGGAAGGAAACAGAAATATAACAAAGAAAGGGAATAAAAGAGAAAGAAGGAAAGGCTTTCAGAGAAATGGAAGACAAAATTCTTGTTCTGGAAAGATCTGAGAAGATGATTAGGGGGAAGATTAAGGGAAAAAAAATTACATTTCTCTGTCAGTTTGGGGAGTCTCTCCTGGTTGAAGTACCTGGGTAACTGAGGTTGCCCATTTGGTCCAGGACTCACTTTGGCAGGAAAAAGAAAAAAAAGAAAAAAAAAGACTGAAAACAAATCAGGCCCCTATATTATTTTAACAGGCAAATAGCTCCTTCCCTGCTGTGACCATGTGGTAAATGGGTCTTAGGATCTCAGGTAACTTTCCTGTTCCTTTCAAGTGGGGATCTGTAGCTTTTCAAGCACAGGAAATTCCCTACCCTGGGTTTAGAGGCCTCCTTGCCCTCAGTTCTATGCTGTGGCCCAGGCCTGTTCCTTTTCACTTATCCTTAATGCATATGTGCTTATATGAATCTATATATGTATCTCACACATACACATAAATACATATACAGTTACTTCTGTACACACATTTACATGCATGATAAATTTAGATATATGCACACATGATAAATAGGAATACACATTTGCACAATATATACATGTATATTCATATATAGTAAATTCAAGTATAAACATACACAATTGCAAATACCTTCTACAATGTACATATACGCAATGTGTACATGTGTGTACATGTGTACATGTACATGTGTATTTTCTAAGATTCTATATAATCATATTATTATATATGACATAATAGTTATTAATATTAATAAATTCACTATTGATTATATCAATCTATTATTGCATATGATATATAAGTATTAATATTAACAGATCACTACTAATTACATTCTATTATATCAATACTATAATTGCATATAATGATATAATTATTGATATTAATAAATTCCCTATAAATTCCATCAATCCTATTGTTTTACATATATATATAATATGAATAAATTCACTATGATCACATTCTATTATTATATAATATAAATTAAATTATAGCATACATAACATGTAATATATTACATATATTATAATATCACATATTAATCATATAATTAGTAATTAATTAATATGAGATGCTAAGTATTATATTGGAATGATATACTATCATACTATGTTATAATAATTGGTATAATTTATGATTATAAATTTAATTAATATTTATTAGTATTATTGATATTTATATAGTAATTATTATTTTGTGGCTAACATTCATATAATACCAATGCATTGGTACATTTCTATACATGTATTTACATATATTGTGCAAATGTACATGTGTACTATTTTTGTGCATGCATATAAGTATATTGTACATATAAATGTGTATGCACAAGTTTCTGTATATGTGTTAGATACATGCATATACAGAAGCCAAACACTATGCTAAGTGCATTACAATTGTTATCCTATTTGGTCCTCCCAATAACTCTGGGAAGTAGGTGCTATTATTAGCCCCCATTTTACAGTCAAGGAAAGGGAGGCAAATAGTAAAAGGGACTTGCCCAGGATGACACAACTAGGAAGTGACTGAGACCATTTGGAAAGACCTGAAAGCAGGTCTTTCTAACTCTAGACTGAGCATCCTATCACCTGGACAGCTTAGCTGCCTCATTTACCTACTGTATTTGTACATTTACATACCGTGTGTATTTGTAAATTTATATATAGTGTATCTGTACATTTACATACCGTGTGTATTTGTAAATTTACATATAATGTATTTGTACGTTTACATAACATGTATTTGTATATTTACATACTGTGGTTATTTGTACATTTGCATATTTACATATTGTGTGTTTGTACATTTATATGCTATGTGTATTTGTACAGTTATATAACATTCATGTGTATTTGTACATTTACATATAGTATATTGACACATTTACATGCTGTATGTATTTGCACATTTACATACTGTGTATTTGTACAATTGCATATAGTGTATTTGTATATTTACATACCATGTTTGTACATTTACATATAGTGTATTTGTACATTTACATATAGGGTATCTGTACATTTACATACTATGTGTATTTGTACATTTACATATAGTATATTGGCACATTTACATACTGTGTGTACTTGCACATTTACATACTGTGTGTATTTTCACATTTACATATTGTGTATATTTGTACATTTACATACCATGCATGTACATTTGCATATAGTATTTGTAAATTTACATATAGTACACTATATGTACATTTATGCATTTACATAATATGTATTTGTACATTTATATATAGTGTATTTGTACATTTACATATAGTGTATTTGTATATGGGTATTTGTACATTTACATACTGTGTGTATTTGTACATTTACATATAGTATATTTGCACATTTACATACTGTGCATGTATATTTGTACATTTACACATAGTATATTGGCACATTTACATACTGTGTGCATTTATACATTTACATACCATGTATTTGCACATTTACATAGTGTATATTTGTACATTTACATATAGTGTATTTGTATATTTACACATAGGGTGTTTGTATATTTATATATTGTGTGCATTTGTACATTTACATACCATGCATGTGTATTCGTACATTTACATATAGTATACTGACACATTTACATACTGTGTGTATTTGTACATTTACATACTACGTGTATTTGTACATTTACATATAGTATATTTGCACATTTACATACTGTATGTACTTGCACATTTACATACTATGTGTATTTGTACATTTACATATAGTGTATTTGTACATTTACATAATATATTGGCACATTTACATACTGTGTGTACTTGCACATTTAACATACTGTGTGTATTTCGTACACAGGCAGAAGCTCCTTATTTGGGTTTTGATGGCCTAGAATGAATGTAAGTAGCAGTTGTTTCTGAAATTCTGAGGGTCTTCCCTTCCCTGATTTACTCTTTTATGAAGGCAAACTAGATCATCGAAGGCAAATTAGACCATCTTTCACCTCAATTCTTACCTAGTCTTTAATTGCTGAATAGGTTTTGCCTCAGACAAATGAAGACCTTACCTTAAAAGGCCAAGGTGTCCTATTGCATCTGGGGCCATCTGCAGTAGTTCTGACCTATGTCTTGCCATTGAACTCTGATGACTCTGAAGGTTGGGACTTTATGCAAATTTATTTGCAAATCAAGACATCCCCTTCCTGATGTCCTCTTCAAGATGGAAAGGTAACTAACTCAAAACAAAAGGAAACAAACAAAAATAATATTCCCTCCCACCAGCAGCAGCCCTAACCACAGCTGTATACTTGCTGCACTTACCTTGGCCCAGCTTGGCTCCGCCTATACAACAGCTGTTGTGAATCCTGGCTGTGGGGGTCCTATTAACACAGCGTGGGGGTGTTGTCTATTTGGCCTAAGGCCAGCTTCCACCTTCTGCCTTCTCTGAGCTACAGCTGTATCAAAGCAGCATCTGTGTCCTACAGGGCAGCCACTGAGAACAAGCTGCCAGGGGTGAAATGAAAGTTTCCACGTGAAAAGAAAGATTTCAAACCAGGAACCAGGTTTGGAAATCACTGTTGGATTCAGCAGAAAGTGGCCCTTGGCCCTCCTCTCTTTAGTTGGTCATGGAAGCTCATTCTGGGAACCTGACGCCAAGAAAGGAGTGCTCAGTTTTATTCCCAGCTTCACACATGGATTTGAAAGGAGGGAGTGTTGGTGAAGGCCCAAAGAAAGAACAGAAAAAAGAAAGAGGAAGAAATCTGGACAGGTGCTCGAGTGATACAATAGGGGGGCAGCAAGAATCCAATAAGAGCTGTCCCTTGCTTGCTTCAAGCCCACGATTCCCACCATTTTTATATCGAATGAAAAATAAGGATGTCCTGAACTGAATTAAGGAAAACAAAATCATAGATTTAGAGCTGAAAAGGGCCTTAGAGATTATCAAATCTAATACTTCTCCTTTTAGAGATGAAGCTAAGAAAGGGAAAATTACTTGCTCTGGATCAAAGAGCTAATTAATGTCTGTATCAGGGTTTTGAACTCAGGTCTTCCTGACTTTGAGTCTAGTGCGCCATAGCGTCACCTACATATCTCATGTTCACTAATGAAGCTGAAACAGATTTATTGACTTTTTAAACTTTATTTTGTCAGGAAAAAGAATGCAGGACTCCAGGGGAATAGGATTCAGGAAGTACTGATGCTAAAATGAGAAGCAATGGAGTAAAAAAAGGATGCCCAGGATGCTGTCTAGAGATAAAAGGAGATGTAGACTATGGGAAATAGGAAATGAGAGAGAGAGACAGAGAGAGAGAGAGAGAGAGAGAGAGAGAGAGAGGAGAGAGAGAGAGGAGAGAGAGAGAGAGAGAGAGAGAGAGAGAGAGAGAGAGAGAGAGAGAGAGAGAGAGACAGAGAGAGGAGACAGAGAGAGAGAGACAGAGACAGAGAGAGACAGAGAGACAGAGACAGAGAGAAAGAGAGAGAGACAGAGACAGAGACAAAGAGACAATCATTCTAGCTGCTTATGGAAACTAACTTCAAATACATGAGTGAAACTGCTTGAGTCCCTTTCTCCTTGAGTTGAAAATATATTGTAAACACGAATACAAGTCATTCTCCAATTGATAAATAGTCAAAAGATATGAACAATTTTCAAAAGAAGAAATGAAAATAATTTCTAGTTATATGAAAAAATGCTCTAAATCACTATTAGAGAAATGCAAAATAAGACAATTCTGACACACCTCTCAGATTGGCCAAGATAAAAGGAAAAGATAATGATAACTAGGATAGTAATATATTGTTGGTGGAATTGTGAACTGACCCAACCATTCTGGAGAGCAATTTGGAACTATACCCAAAGGGCTATTAAACTGTGCATATCCTTTGATTTACCAGTGTCTCTAACTGGGCCTATATCCCAAAGAAATCATTAAAAAAGAAAAAAAGAATTCCCATGTGCAAAAATGTTTGTGGCAGCCCTTTTTGTACTGGCAAGAAACTGGAAACTGAGTAGATGCCCCTCAGTTGGAGAATGACTGAATAAGTTATGCCATATGAATGTTATAGAATATGATTGTTCTATAAGAAACAACAAGCAGGATGATTCCAAAGAGATCTGGAGAGACTTACATGAACTGATGCTGAGTGAAGTGAGCAGAACTAGGAGATCATTGTACATGGCAATAATAAGTTTATAAGATGATCAACTGTGATGGACTTGGCTCTTTTTAACAATGAAGTAAATCAGGGCAATTCCAATGGACTTGTGATGGAAAGAGAGGACTATGGGGAGTGAATGTAGATCACAACATAGTATTTTCACCTTTTGTTATTTCCTTGCCTGTTTTTTTTCTTTCTCATTTTTTCTGTTTTGATCTGATTTTTCTTGTGTGGCATGATAAATGTTGAAATATATTTAGAAAAATTGCACATGTTTAACCTACATTGGATTTCTTGCTGTCTAAGGGAGGGGGAAGGTAGGGAGAGAGAGAGAAAACCTTGGAACCCAAGATTTTGCAAGGGTGAAAGTTGAAAAACTATCTTTACGTGTATTTTGAAAACTAAAAAGCTACTATTTTTGAAAAAGAAAAATATTCTTAAAATGTGATTATACTTTTAAGTATTTTTCCAGGATATAGCCTATAAACCTTTATGTGAAGAAAATATATAATGTTTTTAGAGAAAAAGTTTTGGGAAAGTTTTCTGTTACTAGCACCTTGCAAATTAATACTTCATTTTGAAAAATGTCCTTTTTTTTCTCCAATAGTTGAGCCTAGAACTCTGCAATTTTTTCAGTGCATTATATACCTCTTCTCATATTTTTAATACATATTTTATTCTTCTTAAGGCTTATTTCATAAATTCAAGTATCCAGCTAAGTTTGCACATGTAAAGAAACCAAGTAAATGATTCTCTCAAATGAATTTCAAATAGTGCTGTACTACTCTTATTTTCTTTGGAAGTTCCCTTCAAAGAGCAGTCATCTCTAAGCACTTACTGTGTGCCAAACACTTTGCTAAGCACTGGAGGCACAAAGACAAAATAAATAAATAAGTTAAATGGCCCTTGGCCTCAAGGAGCTTGCATTCTGTCAAGAGGGGTAATATGCACCTACATAAAGCAATACAAAATATATACAATGGAAATACAAGATAATTTGGGAAGAGAGGGCACTACAACTTGGAGCATCAGGAAAGGATTCATATAGAAGGTGATGCTAGAGTTAAATCTTGAAAGAAACATGAGATTCTAAGCAGAAGTGAGGAAGAAAACCATTAGCCACTACAAGTGATTTTTTAAAGCACTGGTTTGATTATGTCTCACACACACACACACACACACACACACACACACGAACTCCAGGGGCTTCATATTGCCTCCAGGATCAAATACAAAGGGCTCTGTTTGATATTCAAAGCCTTTCATAATTCAATCTTCTACTACTATTTCAGTTTTCTTACACCTTACTGCACAAAACTCTTCCTCTTTATAGCTCACCCCATGTTACTAGCTCAGCACTTTGCAGATGATGAGCCAGCTGCTTCGGATTATATGTGACTCAGCACCGAAGGACTTTTGCATTTTGAGATGACAAAGCATTCTCCTTATTGGCCATTGAGCAGGAAGAGCCAATACCCTTTAGTAGCAGAATCATTCTGTTCTATTCTGCTGGGAGGTTGAGCCTTCAGCGCCATCTGAACATAAATAAAATGTGTGGGACTGCTGAATCAGCAATGCTATATTTCACCTCAGCTCTGCACTGTCCTCTCAAAGTCCATGTCAACTGCCCTGCCAGCTGCCCTTGACTTCTTCCTCTTGCTGGTGTTTGTTTTTCTGAGACAGAAGCTTCCCGAGTCCAGTTGGCCACCTACAATGGACCCAGATTCTTGAACCTTTCAAATTCACAAGGTCACTTGGATATTTAACTAGAGTTAAAAAGACTTACTGTCTGGGTGAGCTTGGGCAAGTCACTTAACCCTATTTGCTTCAGTTTTCTCATCTGAAAAATGATCCGGAGAAGGAAATGCCAGACCACTTCAGCATCTTTAACAAGAAAACTCCAAATTGGATCACAGAGTTAGAGTTGGACACGATTGAAAAATGATAATTATGAGAACAGTTACATCAAATATAAAACATAAATACAAGAATACAAGATAATTTGTGGGGGGAAAGCATCAGCAGCTGTCCTCTATGTTTCCTTGTCTCATTATATCATTGTTCATTGCCAAACCCCAGCCTTAGATTATTCCTACCATAATCAAGTCATTTGTCTTCTCCATCTTCCTTGAGTAATGATAAACTCCACTGGAAGCCCCTCCTGTTTTTTGGGTTCACTACAAATTTATACTTTCTAATTTTAATTAGACTCTCGATGTTATATGACAACTATTTTATTTTTCCATGATTTCTCTCTGTCACATTCCCAAGATGGCTATTGCAAACCTCTTCTTTCCTAGATAACTCTGTAGCAGCACATCTTTTCCCTCCTCTCTCAGCTTCAAATGGCATTTGAAAGTCTAAATATCCAAAATAACCACTATTCCCCCCAATTTCCCAAACTTCCGTATTTCCCTCCCAAGCTCAGATCTACCACATCAGAACCATCCTTGATTCTTCTTCCCTTTTTCTCACTCTAAGCCTCATGTAACACGTGGGATATATTTTATATTGCTTCATTGTCCGCCCATCTGCCAAAGTGATTTTTCTAAAGCCTAGGTTTAACTGTGCTACTTCCCTGCTCAATGAATGAGATGCAGTGGCTCCCAATTGCTTCCAGGATCAAATTTAAACTCCTTTATTTACAGCATTTAAAGCTCTTCATAGCCTACTTCCTTCCTACTTTTGCAAGTCTTCTTACCTTTTATTTTCCTCCGCACAAGCTTGTGGTTCCAACTATAGGCACACTTATACATGCATATCCATGACCAGCAACAATTGTAGTTCCTTCAACAAGACATTCTATCTTCTCTCTCAGTGCTTGTGTCTTGCATTCCACTCTGCTATCTCACTTCCACCTCTTAATTTTCCTTTATTCCCTATTTTCCTTAAATTTCCTAATTTTCCTTCAAGACTCAAATCCCATCTCTAGGAGGACTTTCCTGCTCACTCTTCACTAGTTACTAATATCTTCTCTTCTCAATGCCTTCCATATATCTTGTAGAAATCTGACTAGTTATTTCTATTATCTTCCCACTTAAAATGTAAACTTTTTGAGGACAGAAGTTTTTGTCTATATCCCAGGTGGCTGGCATATAGTAAACATTTAACAAATGTTTGTTGACTGAATTGTTCCCAATTCTCCTGCCTGCAACTCCAGGTAAATTTTTTGAGTCTGAGGAGAAAAACTGCACACACACACACACACACACACACACACACACACTTTGCTTTTTTATCCTCAGTGCTAAGCACAATGCTTAGCCCATAGTAAGTGTTTAATAAGTGCTTATTGAACTGAAAATATCTTTATGTTAAACATATTGATCAGCTGTACTTTTTTGTCTTAAAAAACTGTTATACGGGATGGCTTTCTGGGAGAGGGAGGGATACTGTAGGAAATTATGATGATATGAAAAACAAAAACAAAATTTTAAAAAAAGAAAAAATATTTTTACATTGCCTCCTATATGACAGTCATTATTATTAACATATTTCAGCATTTTTGTTCTTTTTCTCAGAGAGAAATCTCAGGTTTCATCTCGGAGAAACAACTCCCCCTGCCAATAACCATTAGCAACTGCTCCTGCTCCACAATTTATGGTCTCAGAATGAGGTTCAGGGTCACATAGAACACACAACAACTATTTGAATCTGGTGCTTATAAAACTCTGAGGCTCCACTTGCCCACGGTGCACCTCTGCTCTGGATCTCTGTACAGTCATACAAAGAGCTCTCCCTCTAAAAAGTAAAATACCCTGCCACCTGCTTACACCCACTGGGCTTTGGGCTGGCTGCCTGCCAGGAGGAGTTCCATCATCCATGATCTTGGGGTATCAACTGCAAGAGGGTTGGGACTAAGGGCAGGGTCTCCTGCAGGGGCTTGGGATCACTTGGAAATGCCCTGCTGTTTCCCAACTGTGATCCAGCCTTATCTCTACAAACAATAGGCCCTTACCAAAGGTTTTCTATTGTTCCAGTTTCTTTTCTCAAAACCAGATTGCTTCAGAGACCACCAAATGCAACGGACTTTGTATTTTTATTCATGGGGCTGCAGTGCCCTCTGGTGGTTACCTGTAAATCTCATCATAATAGAGCCTTCCTGTCATAACCTTCAAAATCAGATCATCTGGAATAATGGAAAAGATATATAATTACTTGGCTCAACTCCCTCAGCTAGAAACTAGGGCTTATTATCATCATCGCCGTTGTTCTTTGTTGCATTATATTTTCCAAGAAAAATCCCCAAAACCAAGATAATGAGCTTGATAGTAAGGTTTTTCACAAATGAGCAAACTGAGACTCAAAGGCACGTTGGACATGGAGTCAGAAAGACCTACCATTGGGCAAATCCATTTTCCTTAACTACAAAATTAAGGGATTGGCTTTGACAACTTCTAAGATCTCTTTTACCTCTAAATCTGTAATTAGGACAACTTGCTCATGGCTCATAGACTCACATGCAGGTTCCTTACTTTTACATTCAAGTTCACTGCTTCTGTGACTCCTACTCATAATTCCCTTTTTACAGATTTACCCTTTCTCCTCTACCCCTAAAATTCATTTGACATCCATATGATGAAAACAGCTATCTAGAAGTTGTGCTGGAGTGGAGTTCAAATCCCAGCTCAGTCACTTTCCCACTTGTAAATCTTGAATCATGACTTTCATTTCCCTATGCTTCAGTTTTCTTGTGTGTAAAATGGGGATAATAATAGCACCTATACCCTAGAATTACTGTGGGGATTGTGAGGTAATATTTGTAAAGTACTTCACAAATCTTATAAATGCTTATTGTTATTTAGGACTGAGTGGGTGCCAGAGAAGGAACACTGGGAATTGAATGTAAAATATTAGCACTACTGTCTTTCTACCCAGGTTACATGTACCTTCGGAATCTAATACTTAATGTGCAACAAGAAAATGGTATTTACACACATATATCGTGTCTAGGTTATACTGTAACACATGTAAAATGTATGGGATTACCTGTCATCTAGGGGAGGGGAGTAGAGAGAGGGAGGGGATAATCTGGAAAAATGAATACAAGGGATAATGTTATTAAAAAAATTACTCATGCATATATACTGTAAAAAAATTTATAATTATAAAATTTTTAAAAAAGGACTGAATGGATGCTCATCAGTTGGAGAATGACTGAATAAGTTATGGTATATGAATGTTATGGAATATGCTTGTTCTGTAAGAAACAACCAGCAGGATGATTCCAGAGAGATCTGGGGAGACTTACATGAACTGATACTAAGTGAAGTGAGCAGAATCAAGAGATCATTGTACACAGTAACAAGATTATGTGATGATCAATTCTAATGGACTTGGCTCTTTTCAACAAAGAGATGACTCAAGGCAATTCCAATAGAGGATTATGGGAACAAATGCAGAGCACAAAATAGTATTTTCACTTTTGTTGTTATTGTTCTTGTTGTTTGTTTGCTTGTTTTTTCTCATTTTTCACTTTTGATCTGATTTTTCTTATGCAGTATGATAAATATAGAAATATGTTTAGATGAATTGTATATGTTTAACCTATATTGGATTACTTGCTGTCTAGGGGAAGGGGGAGAGAGGGAGAAAAATTTAGAATACAAGGTTTTGCATGGATGAATGTTGAAATCTATCTTTGCATGTATTTTGAAAAATGAAAAGCAATTTTAATTTTAAAAATTGTTATTTCAGGAAGTTAGGTGGCTCAGGGATTAAGCAGGGCCATGAAGTCAGGAGGACCTGATTTCAAAGCCAGTCTCAAATGCTTACTAGCTCTGTGATCCTGGGCAGGTCATTGAACCTTGTTTGCCTCAGTTTTCTCATTTGTAAAATGAACTGGAGAAGGAAATGACAACCTGCTCTAGGATCTTTGTTAAGAAAACCCAAATGGGGTCATGAAAAGTAGACAGGACTGAAAGGACTCAATGACAATAAAACTATTATTATCAATGCATCTTTTTTTGCATAGTCATCTCTCAGTATTATCAGCTGTTTAATGTAAACATTTTTGAGAATGAGAATTTGAGGAGAATGTTGCCAGTATTTCTGCAGCTGTCCACTACTGATAATGACAGAGATGGGCAATCAGATGGGAGGCTAATGCCCTAAGAATTATTTCCCAGAAATTTGCTAAGTTCATACATTCCTAGATTTAGAACTAGAAGGAACCTTCTAGGGAACATCTAGTTAATTCCTTATTTTACAGATGGAGAAACTGACTCCTGAAGAGATTAAGAGAGATAATAATCATAAAACTCTCTGCACAGTGCCTAGCACACAGTAAATGCCATGCAATTATTAGCTATGATGGTGAGATTTGTTCAGGACTATCCAATAGAAAATAACAGAGATAAAATTCAACTCAGGATCCTTTGTCCAAATATACATTATTCTCTTCCATATATACCATGATCCTGCCAAACTATCCTGTTCCTCTTACATGGCATATGGCATTTCTCATCCCTGAGATTTCATATTGAATGTTCCTCAGTCTAGAAAATACTCCCATCTCACCCTCACTTTTTATTCCTCTTTCCTTCAAGACTCCTTCTACTTGAAGCTTTTATCCACCCTCCTCCAAATTGTATTGTATCTATTTTGTGTACATCTATATGCATACAGATTAGTTCTTTTTTTCTTTTTATTAGATTACAAACCTTTTGAAGGCAGGAGCTATCATTTTCCTTTTTTTCTCTGAAAAAAAATGATGGATACATAATTGGTGCTTAATAAATTCTTATATGTTGACTGATTGATCCCATGGCCTTTTCTCCCACCAGTTAATTCACTTCCTCCCCTTTGAGCATCAAGAGACTTCAGTACTTTCACCTTATTATGACCTCTCATTATTTGTCTACAAGTACTCTAGCTCAATAAATCTGAATTTATAAAGCTGATAAATCAGAAGTTGAGATTCATATTGGTAAATGGACTCGGCTGCAAAGAAACATTTCATTTAAATAAAAGCTTCTCTAGTGCATTTAAGTTTATAGATCATTAACCAATTGACAAAAGCTTGGGGACAGAGAAATTTAAGACTAAGATGTTCCTAGTCATTTGGTCAACAAGCATGTTGTAATCAAGGTGGCAGACTAAAAAGAAGCACAGAGTTAAGCTCTGTACTATTCCTTCACAATGATCTAGAAAGTGTATGAGATCAAATTCTGTTTGGGAAAGCCTAGGAAAAAAAATCAGTGAGTCATTTTTCCAGCTGAGGATCACGTAGGTCATTAGCCCAGCATAAAGCTTTTAGTGGAATAGCCATGTCAGAATTCCCAAACCAAAGAGTAGCCAATAATTCAGCCACTTCAAACATGCAGAGTCTCCAAACTGGCTAACAGTAAATTAGTATATCAGCAGTCTACTCCTAAATAAGAAAAGAACCAAACCTGGGATTAGAACTTGCAGAGCTCAGATCAAGAGAACAATAAATAGACCTCCTCCCAGATCACACCACTTTAAGTACACAGAAAACTTGCAGGATCCTATCCTGAGCTAAAAGCAACAGAAGTATGTAAAAGGATGTAAACTCACGTCAGACAGTCCCTTAGAATTGATCTTGACCAGCACATAAGTAAAAGCAAAAAGTAGGCAGGAAAAAAACAAATAAAAAAAGAGAATTACCTAAAACATATACAAGCAAAATATTAAACAAAACTATAGCTTGGACACAAAGCCAAGAAAAATTCCTAGAAGAGTTAAAGCTAGAAGGTTTTTTTTTTATCTAAAAATTATTTTAAAAAGTAAATAAGAGCAGCAGAGGAAAAATGGGAAAGGAAAAGAGAACTAAGTAAGAAAGATATAAAAAGAAAATCAACAGTTTAGAAAAAGAGGTATAAAGCCTTCTTGAAGAAAATTAGCTTTATAAATAAGGATTTGAACAAAAGGAGGCTAATGATACCACAGCACTAAGAAATAATAAAACAAAGTCAAAAGTCTAAAATAATAAGAAAAAATGTGAAATATCCCACAGACATTTCAACAACTGGAAAAAACTGGGGAGATATTTTAAAAATCATTTGACTGCCTGAAATCCATGTACCAAAAAAAAAGTTTAGATACCATATTTTTAAAAAATCATAAAAGAAAATTATCCAAATATCTTCTATCCAAGATCTAGAACTCTCAATCAAGGAAAAGTCAGTCAGAAAGAAAGAATTCAAGTATTAAAAAGTCACAGTCAATATCAAACAAGTTTTAGCAGATACCACTTAAGAGAAAAGAAAATTTGGAATATCATATTCCAGAAGGCAAAGGATGTAGAATTGCAATGAAGAATAACCAACTCAGCAAAACAATATAGTCCTATCAAAGAAATATGAATCTTTAATGAAATGGAGGATATCCAAGCATTCTTTTTGAAAAACTTAGAGCTGAATAGAAAATCTAACATATAAACACAAGAGTCAAGAAAATATGAAAAGGTAAACATGAGTGAGAAATCATAAAGGACTAAATAAAGGCAATAGATAATAAAATAATAAAATTAAGGAACTTCAATTCAATTTCCATAAATCTAGATAAGTGTGGCCAAAAAATATCAAAAAGAAATTAAGGACATAAAATATTATAAATATTAGCTATGATAGATTTCTGGAGAATATTACATGGGGGGAAGGGAATATATCTATTTCTAAGCTGTATAAAATCTTCAAAAAACTGAGCATGTACTAAGGAAAAAAACTCACAAACAAATACTGAAATACTAAACACATTTTTACTAGCCATAATGTAACAAAAATTATATTTGATATAGAGAACTTTTGACAAAGATTAAAAATTAATTGGAAACCAAATTACTTAATCTTAAAGAATGGCTGAGTCACAGAATAAATCATAGAAACAATCAATCAATTCACTAAAGATTATGACAAAAATTACGCGACACACCAAAATTTGTAGGATGCAGTCAAGATAGTACTTAGGGAAAATTGTATATCTCTAATCAACAAGCAATAATTGAATGCTTATTATGTGCCAGGCACTGTGCTAGGTTCTAGGTAAACAAAGACAAAAAAAAAAAAACCCTCTACTTTCAATATATATATATATATATATATATATATATATATATATTTATATATATATATATTTATATATGGCAAATTTGGGGGAGAGTCCTAGCAACTGGGGGATGAGAAAAGGCTTCATATAAAAAGTTTGGGGAAAAAAAGGTTTAAAAAGATTTAATAGATTCAAAATGGCAGAGGTTAGGAGGGAGTGCATTTCAGACATGGAGGTTAACTTCAAGAAAGAGATGATAGAAATAGTATTGTATATTAATAACTGCAAAAAGTCTGGTTTTATATAATAAGGCTTGGAATTTATATTAACACCCAGTTATAAAGGGCCTCAAAAGCTAAACAAAATATTTCATTACATTCAAATTACATAATTTGATTATTCCTCAATGGATGAATACCCTCATTAATTTTCAGTTCTTTACCACCACAAAAAGACATGTATATAATTGATGAAAAGCAAAATGAGCAGAATCAAAAAAAAAAAAAAAAGCTTATACAATTGTAAAGATGAAAAACTTTGAAAGACTCTAAAACTCTGACCAAAGCAGTGAGCAACCATGATGCTGGAGGACTGATGATAAAGCAGGCCACTCCCCTCCTTTTAGGGAATTGATGAACTCAAGTTCAAATTGAGATATCAGTTTTATAAATGGCCATTGTAAGAATGCATTTGGCTTAATTATGTAAAAATATGTTATTCAAGAGTTTTCTTTTGTTTTTTTTTTTCAGGTAGAGGGGAAGAGAAAATTAGTGCATATTAACATTTTTTTAAAGTATTGTTTTTATGTCCAAAGGACTGTACATACTTTTGATCCAGCAGTACTATTACTGGGTCTGTATCCCAAGGAAATCAAAAAGGATGGAAAAGGACCCACATGTACAAAAATGTTGTAGCAGCTCTTTTTTTTTTTTGTGATGGCAAAGAATTGAAAAATGAATAATGCCCATCAATTGGGGAATGCTTGAATAAGTTATGGTATTTGAAGGTAATGGAATTCTATTGTTCTATAAAAAAATTTTTATATTTTATAAAGATCTTGAAATTTTTATATTAACTGATGTAGAAGTAAAATAAGCAGAACCAGGAATACATTGTACATAGTAACAGCAAGATTGTGCAATGATCAACAATGAAAGACCTGTTTCCTTTTAGTGTTTGAGCATTCCAAGGCAATCCCAAAACTCTGGATAGAAAATGCCATCTGCAGCCAGAAAGAACTGTGGAAACTGAATGCAAACCAACACATGCTATGTTCATTTTTTTTCCTTCTGTTTTTATTTCTCATGGGTTTTTTTCCTGATCTTTCTCTCCCAATATAATTCATTAAAAACTATATAAAAATGAATGTACAACCAAAACCAGAAAAAAATGTAACAATTAAAAAAATTTTAAAAGCGTTGTTGTTATTGTTTTTTTACAAAACACAGATCATTTTGTATTCAGTCTTCTAGACAATAAAAAATCACTGGAGTTTATTGAGTGGAGAAGTGACAAGATCAGATCTGCACTTTAGATGAATGACTTTGGTAGCTGTGGCAGATGTTTAGAGAGGGGGATAAATGTGAGGCAGACAGAGCAATTAGGAGGATAGTAGAGTAGTCCAGGCAAGAGATGACAAGGACTGGTACTAGAGGAGTTGCCTATGAATCTTAGAAGAAAGAAGATGAACATAAGAGATATTGTGGATATAGAAATAATATTTGGCCAATAATTCAATACAGGATAAGACAAACTGAAGAAAGAAGGTAACATTAGGATTTTGAACCTAGGTGACTGGATAAATAGTAGTGCCCTTGACAGAAATAAAGCAGTTGGTTGGTTTGAGGGGAAAAAGTCATGAATTTAGCTTTGGATATATTGAGTTTGAGATGTTTTGGGGAAATCTAGCTTAAAATATCAGATAGATACTTGGAGATAGGCAATTAGAGTTCAGGAGGAAGACAGGTTAGATATATAGATTTGGGAGTAATAGCATAAAAATGATCATTAAATCTGTGAGAGTTGATAAGATCATTAGTTAAGAGTAGAGAAAGAAGAGAAGAGCCCAGGACAATCCTTTGGAGGTGTTTTCACAGTCAGGACATATTATATGGAAACTAAACTAGCATAAGAGCCTGTGGACAGATAGGTAGGAAAAACCCAACGAGGACAAAGAATTAGAAGAACAAATGTGTCAAATACTACAAAGGGCATCATAAGGATGAGAAATTAAAAAAAAACAACAAACTATCAAACTTGATAATGAAAAAAATCACTGGTAACTATGGAAGGAACAGCTTCAATGGAATCTTGAGGTCAGAAGCCAAATTACAAAGGGCTGAAAAGTAAAGAAGAGAGGAAATAGATAGAAACAGGAATAGATAGTTTTCTCTCTTCAGAATTTGAATATGAAAAAGGAGAGATCTATGAAAATATTTTAAGGGAATGTTGGAAGAGTTAAAAAAAAAATTTTTGTTTTGTCTTTTGCAGGACTGAGAGAAAGAACCATAAGTGGGGAAAGATAGAAGATTAAAGGGAATATAGGAGCCTTGGCCTTTTTGAACTGTCTTTCTCAGATCTGTTTGTCTGAGGCAATACACATTTAGTGATTAAAGCTAGGTAAAATACGAGGCAAAAAAATAGCCTTTTTATTTAGTCAAAAAAAAAAGTAAAATCAAAATGGGAAGGGAAGACTTTCAGTTTTTCTAGTAAAACAGAAACAATTGCTATTTGTAATAACTAATTTATAATAAACCAATCTCAGAGTTTTGTGAGATTAAATCATGATGGATATGAAAGCAATCTACAAATTTTAACTGGCATATAATAAACAAGCTATTTTCCCCCTCTTCATTTCCTACTTGGCTGCACTCCTCTGTCCTTCTCATCTTATTCTAGGAAGGAACTTCTTTGTCCCAGAAAAATCACTTCAGTGCTGTACTTCAGTGCTGTAAGTTGCACTTCATGAAATCCCCTGTCCCTGGGACCCTTCTCTCTGATTGAAGGAGGTCCTCCTGACCAGTCATCTTTTCTGTTTTCCACCTGGCTGGACTACTCCGGGTTTCTCCATCATTCCCCTAAATGCTTTTCAACATTTAATATAGATAATAGGAAGCAGAAGAATGGCAGATGGTCAGATCTTTGCTTTAGAAAAATCATTCTGGCAGTTGTGTGAAACACTGATTGGAAAGGGGCTAGATTTGAGTGACAAACTAGGAGACAAATGCAGTATTCCAGATAAAAAATGGAGAGGGTATGAAGTAGGATTATGAATAGAGAGAAAGGGGGAAGGAAGGCAAAGAATCTCTAAAATCCTAAAATGTTGAAACTGAAAATAACCTTTATTTTAGTCATGTCTCTGTCTTTGTGAACCTTTAGAGTTTTCTTGGCAGAGATACTGAAATGGTTTGCCATTTCCTTTTCCAGCTCATTTTTGCAGATAAGGAAACCAAGCCAAATAGAGTATAAAGACCTGCCCAGCTAAGGGCATTTGACTGAGGTCAAATCTAAATTTAGCTCTTCCTGACACCCAACCTTAGAGAACATCAAATCCTCCCCCTGCAACCTCATTTTATAGCTGGGGAAAAGGAGGCTCAGGAAGTCCAAGTTTAGGATTCGTAGCCAGGTCGCCTTGCTCCTTAATATTCCTTGCATTCCACTACTCACCATCTCTACTAATATTTCATTGAGAAAATACAATTCTGTTTCTGCACAGCTATTTTGGATTCATCTATTTCATGAAGAAAAGTACACCTGTATATGTCACTTTTGATGAGGAACAATTACCTGGAGAAAACTGATGCAAACAAGCACTTTGTTAAAAAAAAAAAAAAAAAAAAAAAAAAAAAAAAAAAATAGGCCCACAAAATGAAGATGATTATATATTTGGACTTGTGTAACCACCTGCCAAGGCTCATCGGAGCCACTAATGTAAAACTGAGTTCTTTGGAGAGTAATCAGCTTGAGGCTTGCTAACAGCAATACCTTTTTGCCCATAACTCACCACACTTGGGAGCTCCAATAAATGGCACTGGTGTTATCAAGCCAGCAGATGGCACTCCTGCCACTGAGTCCTCCTAGGAGCTCATAGAATCCCATGCAATTCATGTTCATTCCCCCCCCCCCCCGCCCAGATTTTTTGCATTTTTTAATCAAGAAACTAATTTTTCTGAATGTATTTTTTAAGTTCTGTTGATGCTTTTCTTTTACTCTTTCTCTACCTCTTCCTGGCTTCCATCTTCTGTTTGTTGTTTGTTGTGTTCAGTCCTATTATTCATCCCCAGTTGGGATTTTCCTGGCAAAGATACTGCAATGGTTTGCTGTTTCCTTCCTCTGCTCATTTTACTGAGAAGGAAACAGGGGGAAAGGGTTGACCTGCCCAGGGTCACACAGCCAGGAAACCTCTATTTGGGATACAGATCCAGTAATGACACTGCTGAGTCACAGTTTGATAGGCCTTTGGGTATCTGGAGATTGCTCTCCAGAATGGCTGGATCTGTTCACAACTCCACCAGCAACGTATCAGAATCCCAGGTTTCCCACATTCCCTCCAACATTTATCATTATTTTTTCTTGTCATCTTAGTCAGTCTGAGAGGTGTGAGGTGGTACCTCAAAGTTGTTTTAAAATACATCTTAATTTGATTTGACCTAAAAATGAGCCTTCCTAACTTGAGGCCTCCATGCACTACCCACTGCTCCACCTAGCTGCCCTATCCCCCCCATTTAACTCTACCTACAACAAATATGCACCAAGTAGGCATCCATTTGCTTGTGATACATTTATTTTTGTATCAGTGGCAGAGACTATATCTTATGACAGAATTAAAGAAATGACGTTAATTGGAATCCTAGCTCTGCTGCTACATGTGTAAATCTAGGCAAATTACTTCCCCTTTCCGAAAACCAATTTCCTCTTTTATAAAATGAGAACATTAGACTAGATGTTTCCTAAATTCCCTGGAATCTATAACTTACAACCTACAATACAAGTCATGAAATAACAAGCACCTAGATGAAGTCATACTGATGGCCTAGAAGATTCAAAAGGAATGGGTGGGGCTTCTAGGGAAATTAGGAAAGATGTCATAAAGGCAGGCTCACCTAAGTAAGGCAGTGGATAAAGTTCCAATTTTGGAGGCAGGAAGACCTGAGTTCAAATATGGCCTCAGATACTATGTGACTCTAGGCAACTCAGTTTCCTTATCTGTAAAATGAGTTGGATAAGAAAATGACAAATCACTCCAGTATGTTTACTAATAAAACCCCAAAATGAGGTCATAAAGAGTCAGACATAACTGAACAACAATAATAATATAATGGTAGAACCTGAAGACCTTGAAGGAAATGTGTTTCCAAAAAAGACAATAGAGGCAAGGGAATATATTCTTAACACAAGAATGACAAATTCAAACGTTCAGAAGGCATCAGAAACTTATATGGAAAACTGAACTCATTATCTTTTCTCCTAAAACTCTTTGCTCCCCAAACCTTCCTATTTCTGTCTACCCCCAATATCAAGTCAGTTGCCAAATCTTGTCATTTTTACCTCTGCCATATCTCTTAGATCTGGATCTCTTAGGATCTCCCACCTTAGTTCAGTTCCCCATCCCTCTTACCTAGATCATTGCAGCAAACTGCTAGTTGGTCCTCCCACTTCAAGTCTTTCATCACTCCAGTCCATTCAGTATACTGCTGACAAAGTAGTTTTCCTTAAGCATAGATCTGATCATGTGATCCCCCATTTTTGGCTTTTGAAGTCTTATATAACAAGTCCTTTCTGGCCTCATTGGACATTATTCCCCCTCCCAACCTCTTCAGTCCAACTAAATTGGTCTTCTCTCTGTTCCTAAGATTACCCTCCATCTCCCACCTCCACTTTTTTGCTCTGGCTAAACCTGGAAGTTGCTTGGAATGCATTTCCTCTTTTCCTCTGCCTCACAGGATTCTCTTCCTTCCAGAAGCAGCTGACAATTTTCTAATGCCCTGCCTCCCAAACTACCTTATATTTAACTATTTTGTACAAATTTATTTTGTTAACTCTATATTTATTCTCTCTGTGTGTGTATTTACTTGTTATTTCTCCAATGGAATACAGACTCATTGCAAACAGGAATTGTTTCACTATTGGTACTTGTATTCCCTATAACTGACATATAGTAAGTAAGTGTTTTATAAATACTTACTGATTGAATTCAAGAACTTTTTGTTCTGACCCCAATCTTTTCCCCAACCTTCTGTCTCAGTATTTCTCAATATGAAAAATCAGCATAATCTAGTTATAGAAACTGAACTTGGAACTGGAAAATATGGAGGCTTCAAGAACTTAATTTGAGAAATAGTGACACAGAGAGAGAGAGACAGAGACAAAAAGAGAGACAGAAACAGAAGTGGAGAGAAAGGAGAGACAGAAACAAGAAAGAGACACAGAGAGAAAGACAGAGAATCAGAGACAGAGAGACAGAAAGAGAAAAAAAGACAGAAGGGGAAGAGAGGGAGACAAAGAGAGGGAAAGAGAGAGAGGGAAGGGGAGAAGAGAGAGAGCAATAAAGAGACAGACAGAAAGTGAGAGAGAAAGAAAGAAACAGAGAGAAAGGGATAGACAAAAAGACACACAATGAGCAGAGAGAAAAAGAAAGAAGAGAGAGAGAGAAATCTAAGCTCAAATCCTAGCTCTGTCACCTGCTATTTGTGTGATTTTTGAAGTAAGTCATTTCTCATCCTGAAACTTCTGTTTCCTCATCTGCATAATGGCATATTCAGGCTAGATGATCAATCAAGTTTTTATTAAGCACCTTCCAAATCCTAGGCACTGTTCTAGGCACTGGAAAGAATAATTAGGTATCAAATATTATGCCAGGCACTGTACTAAGTTTTTTTTTTTTAATTATATTTCATCCTTAAAACAATTCTGGGAAGTAAATGCACTTATTATCCTCATTTTATGGTTGAGGAAACTGAGGTAAATAGAGGTTAAGTATTTCACTCAAGTTGTTTTAGCTCATAAGTATCTGAGTTCAAATTTGAACTGTTTTTGATTCCAAGCCCAGATCTCTTTCCACTGCAGCTAGAGATACAAAAACAAAGCTGAAAATAAAGCATGTCTTCAAGGAGCTTACATTCTGCAGTGGGAGACAATATGTGCATAAATAAATATCTACAATACAGCTTTACAAAATAAATGCAAGTTGTGGGAAGGAGGGGCAGTGGTAACTGGGAGGAGGAGAAGGAATCAGAAAAGTATAAACATCTCTAGATGGGAGAGGGAACATCATGTGAGTAATGACAGACACTCTGTTCTTAAGGTCTCTTGCCAATTTTAAAATCCTGTGGTCCTAAGTGGGCTGGGGACATTATGGCCAGGGCAGTCAGTCCTAGACTCATTTTTGTTGCCTTGGTGATGGTGGATTTAAAGAAGGAAGCAAGGGTTTGAGGAAACTGAATGTTGATTGCAGATAAGAATCTCAGGTATTTGAAGTGCCATTTTTCTACATTACCTCTCATAGGGCTCTTGTGAGGAATAAATCTGGATTGGGAGTTAGATTCAAATCTAAGAAGCATGGATTAAGCGTTTACTATGTACCAATCACCATGCTAAACTGGAAATATAAATATGAGCAGAAATAAATTCACTGCCCTCAAGGAACTTTCACTCTAATAGGAGAAAAAAAGGAAGCTAAGGAGTACAGGAAAGGAAATGAGACTTACCTGAAAGGAAGGAAAGAGTGGTAGAGAAAATCTGAAGAATCAGTAGTGCAGCCTAGAGAGGACCCATGGCTATTACTCTCAAAAAATGGAGCTTCTGGGAAGAAGCCACAGAGGCAGTGAATGATTCTAGCATGAAAAATTCAGAGGTGGAAGTGAGGAAGTTTCTCTGGCATGGTAGAGCTATCTGACACCTGCACTTCTCAGTTCTGCTGAGACTGGAAGACATACACAGGCATGGGCTCACTGTTCCTGGTGCCAGCCCTGGCATTTACAAATCAATGGATTTCTTCCCTGGACTCCATCAAAGACACTTGATACCTAGAAAAGAAGATGAAGCTGCCCTTTTCTTGTCAAATCAACCAGTGGTGGATCCCATTGTTCAACTTTTCCTTAACCCCTCTGATAGAGGCAAAATGTTGTTGTGGAAGTGCCTTGGACTTGGAGGGATCCATAAATTCATATATTTTAAATAGAAGGTCTTATAGTCTAATACCTTCTTTTTAGAGATGAAGAAACTGAGGGCCAGAGACACTAGTGAGTGGTACAGTGAGTATTTATTTGAATGGGGGAATCTATGTTCATATCCAGCATTTCCAATTGCATTCACTATTGAGGACGTGCTATAGCAATGCCTTGTGTTAGGAACGTTTACATTGGGAAAAACAACTGAAATATCCGTTTCTAAAGCTCTTTGGTATTGGGGCCTGTGCGTTGGTCTTGAATCTTAAGCTTCAGTGTTTTTTGTATTTTTCCATGCTGAAGGGCCTGTAAATTTCCACAGGATATGTACAGGCAGATGGAAGTTGATGGCAGGCCCTCTACCCTGGCTTTCACATAATTGGAAGAGATGGTCAAATCCTTCACTTTCAGAGGAGGGAGGGATGTGGGTCCTGTTGAGCCTGCCAGGCACGCCAGGGATGCTTCTTTTAGCTGGCATCCCTCATCATGGAGCTAATTAGCTTTCCTTTGGGCACATAGCTTCTATGGTCACACAAGTGATAGTCACACTCTCTTATGCTAATCTTCTAATCCTCAATAAGATTGGTAAGGAAAAAGCTGAGTTTCTATGTCCTCCTTTCTCTTCCCCCCAACCTACTTAACAAGTGTTTGTTGAATAGATTTTGAATGAATGAATATCCATTAATTCTACCCCCCCCCCAATTAGATTATAAGCTCCTAGCAGGTAGGGTATGGTTCTTCCACATCCTCTTCACTACTTTTCTCAGTGCCAGGTATATGGTGCCTTGCTATATATAGTTGGTTGTTGAATAAATGGATGAAAGACTGAATAAAAGTATGACTAATAGGAGATGGAATAATGAATCTGAAGTCAGGAATTCCTGAATTCAAATTTGATTTCAGATACTCACTAAAATATGAACAACACTGGGGAAGTCTCATTACCTTTGTTTGCCTCAGTTTCCCCACCTGTAAAATGGGCTGTTGTGAGAATTAAATGAGATGAAGTAAAGTGCTTAGGATAGAGCCTAGAACAGAGCAAATGTTATATATGTTTTAGAAATGTTAACAGCTACAACTCCTACTACTGTCACTTCTAATACTGCTATTTCTTGACTGATTGTTGCATGGTATGACTGTGGACAAATCATTTCTCCCTAGAGTTTTTGTTCTCATCTTTAAAATTATGCTGTCCTATTGACCCAGAGATAAAGAAATTTTATTTTTATTTTTATCTTGTCTCCCTTTCACTCCATCCAATCAAAGCTGAGAATGTGGAAGTGGTTGATCCAGCAGTCTCACTACTAGTTCTGTATCTCAAAGAGATAATAAAAAATGGAGAAAGGACCTATATGTGCAAAAATATTTGTAACAGCTTTTTTTGTAATGGCAAGGAATTGGAAATTAAGTGGATGCCCAATCAATAGGGGAATTACTGAATAAGTTACGGCATATGAATGTAATGGAATATTATTGTTCTTTAAGAAGTGATGAGTAGGCTGATTTCAGAAAAGCCTGAAAAGACTTATATGAATTGATGCTAAGTGATGTGAATAGAACCAGGAGAACATGGTACACAATAACAACAAGATTGTGTGATGATCAACTTCTCAATAATGTGGTGATTAAAGATAATTTCAATAGATTTTGGATTTAAAAAGCTAATTACATTCAGAGAGAATTATGGAAACTGAATATAAATCGAAGCATAATATTTTTACTTTCTTATTTTTTTCTTTCTTATGGTTGTTTTTTTCCTTTTGATCTGATTTTTAAATATAATGACAAATACAGAAATATATATATATATATTATCATTATAGCTTTTTATTTACAAAACATATGCATGGGTAATTTTTCAACATTGACCCTTGCAAAACCTTCTGTTCCAACTTTTCCCCTCCTTCCTCCCACCTCCTCCCCTAGATGGCAGGTAGTTCAATATATGTTAAATATGTTAAAGTATATATTAAATCTAATATATGTATTTATTTATACAGTTATCTTGCTGCGTAAGGAAAATCAGGCAGAAAGAAAGAAAGAAAGAAAGAAAGAAAGAAAGAGAAAGAAAGAAAGAAAGAAAGAAAGAAAGAAAGAAAGAAAGAAAGAAAGAAAGAAAGAAAGAAAGAAAGAAAGAAAGAAAGAAAGAAAGAAAGAAAGAAAGAAGAAAGAAAGAAGGAAAAAAAAGAAGGAAAGAAAGAAGGAAAGAAAGAAGGAAAGAAAGAAGGAAAGAAAGAAAGAAAAGAAAGAAAGAAAAGAAAGAAAGAAAGAAAGAAAGAAAGAAAAGAAAGAAAGAAAGAAAGAAAGAAAGAAAGAAAGAAAGAAAGAAAGAAAGAAAGAAAGAAAGAAAGAAAGAAAGAAAGAAAGAAAGAAAGAAAGAAAGAAAGAAAGAACCTGAGAAGGAAAACAAAAATGCAAGAAAACAATAGAAAGAGTAGAAATGCTATGTTGTGGTCCCACTCAGCTCCCACGGTCCTCTCTCTGGGTGTAGATATCTCTTTTCATCACTGAACAAGTGGAACTGGTTTGAATCATCTCATTGTTGAAGAGGGCCATATCCATCAGAATTGATCATCATTAATATTATTATTACTGTGTACAATGATCTCCTGGTTCTGCTCATTTCACTCAGCATCAGTTCATGTAAGTCTCTCCAAGCCTCTCTGTATTCATCCTGCTAGTCATTTCTTACAGAACAATAATATTCCATAACATTCATGTACCATAACTTATTCAGCCATTCTCCAATTCATGGGCATTCATTCAGTTTCCAGTTTCTAGCCACTACAAAAAGGGCTGCCACAAACATTTTTGCACATGTGGGTCCTTTTCCCTCCTTTAAGCCCAATAGAAACACTGCTGAGTCAAAGGGTTTGCACAGTTTGATAACTTTTTGAGCATAATTACAAATTGCTCTTATGGAAATACATCTAAAAGGATTGCATGCTATTTAATCTAGATCAGATTACTTCTTGTCTCAGGGAGGAGGAAGAAGAAAGAAGTAGAAAAACTTCCAACACAAATTTTACAAAAATATATATTGGAAACTATTTTTACATATATTTGGAAAAATGAAATACTATTGAAAATCAGGAGGCAGGAGGGAGAATTTGTGGACATGGGATAGGGGATGAAGAACCAGAGTGTTCCAAACATAAAAAAAAAAAAAAAACTTCCTCTTTCCATGTTTTAGAAACCCCTAATTCGAATCATATGATCATAGATTTGGAACTTGAAAGGAATTCAGATGTCATCTAGTCAGTCTACTATCATTTTATAGATGAGGAATCAGAGCTCCGAAAGGAAAATAACTTTACTCAGGATCACAAAAGAAAGACTGAGAAGTGGGATTTGAACCTAGCACCTCTCATTTCAGAACCAGTGCTTGACTCACTGAAAATTAGTTGTTCAAAAAGCAGGGTAAAATGTCTGTTTCTCTAGTCTTCCTTAGCAAATTACTGACAATTTTATTTAGGGCATATTCCTTCTTTCCTTCATAGAAATTAGTAGTTACCCCATTATAGATAAGCAATTCTATAAAATGTCACATGAATTCTCCTTATTCTACCTCTTAGAACCAAAGAGGAGCAAGAAACAGAGGTTCAAGTCGTCATGGTCAAGAGGGAGAAAAAGGAAAATGGGGGGAGAGCCTTCAGTATTTCTTGCCGGTCATTTTTCAGTTGTGTCCAACTCTGTGACTTCACTTTGAGTTTTCTTAGCCAAGATTCTGGAGAGGTTTGCCATTTTCTTCTCCAGCTCATTTTATAGATGAGGAAACTGAGGTAACCCGTTAAGTGATTTGCTCAGGGTCCCACCGCTGGACAACGTCTGAGGCTATATTTGAACTCAGGAAGTGGAAAGTGGAGTGAGTCTTCATTACTGCAGGCCCAGTGTTCTATCCATCCATTACACAATCTAGTTGCAACATTCACTATTTCTAGAGTCATTAAAAAACATTGCCTTAGCCCCGTTTCCAGGCCTTTGTCCAAGGCCAAGAGCTTGAGTGTGAAGACAATAATTGACTTCTTTCTGTATCTCCCATTCTGTCTCACCAAAGGAGCAGTGAATTGTAGCTCTTGTTGGATATCCTACATCGGCTTTGGTGGAAAATCTGACCTGTGGGTTTGAATGCCCAGATTTAGAGTGAAGGACTCTAGATTTGAACCCTTTTGCTGCCACGGTACTCCTTGGGTGATTGTGGACTAGTTGAGCAACTCCTCTGGCCCCAGTTTTCTCCACTGTAAGATTGGACTAGACCAGGAATTCTGAACCTGTGACTCATGGACTTGTTTTCTTAAAAATATTTTTAGTACTTGTATTTCCAAGGCATTGCCTTCCTTTGTTCTTGTACTTATTGAATTTTATGCATTTGAAAACATTTTTCTGAGAAGGGGTCTGTGGTACAAAAAATTAGGAACCCCTGGAATAACTTGATGCTGGATTACAGGACCGCAGCTTGAGGGGAACTGAGATATATTTTATGCCAACAGTTTTCCTTTTATAGATGAAATGGAGGCTCTTAAAGAATAAATGACCTGCTCGAGATGACACAGGAAGTAAGTGGGAAAACTGGAACTATTATGACTCACTCCAGCTCTCGGTTCTATGATCCTATCATCTCCAAAGTTATTTAGATCCTTGTGGAAACTTCCTCCACTGAAGCTGATCAGCAAGGAATCATTAAATTATTTAACTGACAGTAATCAGCAAGCTATTTAACTGATGAATGAATCAGTTAACTCAACAGTAAAAAGGGGATAATAATAGCCCCTACCAGCAGGATTCTTGAGGAACAAATAATGTAAATTCGGAACATACACTGCCTGGATTATACATTCGGTGCTTAATAAATGCTTTCCTCGTGGTTACTTAGGAGTGCCGCAGAGTATGTATCCAGCCTCAAGACTTCCTGGCTTCCAGGCTGCCGCCGCCAGGTAAAGGCACCTTTTTGCCTCGCGCTGTCCCCTCGGGCTGCTCCCGAGAGGCAGCCAGCTGCGCGGGCCGTTGGGTCCCCAGGAGAAGTCGCCCGCAGCCTGGCGACGGGAAGCTCCCCAGCTCTCTACATTCAGTGTCACCAAGCTCCGTGTATGCTGATGGTTTCGCTAGCCGCCCGAGTCTGAGCGGAAAACAGCGCTCTCCTAAAAGGCCTGTTTCTGAAATGGCATCTAAGTGGCCGAGAGCCTGGGAGTAGCCAGCGCCCGGTTGTCTGTCCCCGGCCTGCACGTACAGTTCCGAACATCGTGCGCGCAGCACTCAGGTGCAACCGAGCTTGAAGCGGGGCCAGGAGACAGCCCGATTACATAGTAGCCGCGTGAGGAAGAAGTCTGTTACTTGTTTCTGTTTCCTGGCGGTCGCTGGCTCCCTACTTCCCCCCGCCCCCCTTCCTTCTGGAAACAATAGCCCAGCCATAGGCAGCAGTTCCAAAGCTCCCCAGGCAAAGGCCAGTTTCTACAAGATTGTTGAGTTTTGGGTCAAGCCCATTGAGACTGGCCGGCCCTTAGCAGACTTCTGTTTGGACTTGCTGTGGTCCCTGCGGGAGGGATAATGATGCTGCGGCCTTCCTGGGGAGGGGGCAGAGGGGAACAGGAGCGTCTCTTCTGCATCCTTAGAGATGAAAAGGACCCGAGAGACCTTCTGGTCCAGCTCTTCCATTTTATTATCCTCCATGATGGAAAGGACCTGGCAGCAAGCTGCAGGACATCCCTAGCACCAGAAAAAGACTCTTAAGGCGTTTTACACACACACACACACACACACACACACACACACACACACACACACACACACACACACACAATATATATATATATATATATGTGTGTGTGTGTGTAATTTAAAAATAATTTGTATTACTCTTCCTCCTCTACCCCCCTCCTCCACTGCTTTCAACAGTTTCAGTTTAGTTTACTCACAGCAGGGATGGCTTAATTTTTGTATCCTCCAGCCATCACAATATCTGGCACATAGTAGGTATTTAATGCATTCTTGCAGAATGAAGGAATGATTCAACAAACTGCCTGTGTGTATGAATAAGCTTTTCACTTAGCTCTTAATGTCTGTAGACAAAACTTCACTCACATGAGCCCAAGTTCAAACATAAGGTTAATGATTTGCATTTCTTGAGCCTATCTATAAAAAACCTTTAAAATGCTCTCACCAATTCCAGGTCCCTTAGTACAGTGCCTATCAAGGCTGGTGGAAAATGTCAAATCAAGCCTTGCAGCTTGGAATAGACCTTTGTCTGTGGACTTGGCTAGGATTTTGTTTTGTTTTGTTTTGTTTTGTTTTGTTTTCCCAGATGGGAGAGAAGGGGGAAAGGAGAGACAAGACTTCCAGGTCGATGAAATCAGGAAAAGGAAGGTGTGGAGCAATTCTCATGCCCTTCTGCCTTTGCTTCCCTTCCTGCTGAGCACAAACAGCAGTATGTTCCCCATCTCTAGTCTGCTGACCTTGACCAACGGGTGGGGAGTCATGTATTTTTGAATTTAAAAATGAGCTTGGCTTCCCAGAATGAAGATGCCCTCTCCATCATGATACATTCAGTGGCACAGCAAGACATTTACTAAGCATGTATTTGTCTCCTAGGTCCAGGCACTGTGTTATTTGCTAGGGACACAAAAATAATAGCAGCAAGCATTTATTTGAAAAGTGCTTTAAAATACCCTCTCATTTTAGCCTCACACCAACTCTCTGAGTATACATACCCTCAAAGCAGGCAGCAGCAGTGGATACAGGTCCAATTGTCAGGACAGCAAAATCAGGAAGATGAGCTCAAATACTGATGAGACCCCAAACAAGTCATTTAGCTCATCTGCCACAGTTTCCTTAACCATAAAATGGGGATAATAATAGCACCAAGCTTCCTGGATTGTTGTGAAGATCAAATGAAACAATATTTGTAAAGTACCTGACACAAGAAGGTACCATATAAATATTTTCCTTCTCCTTCCTCTTCCTCCTTGAGAAAACTGAGGCAGACCAGAGATTTAAGTGGCCACCTGTTAGGATTACTAGGTGAGAACTCAGGTTGTCTGGACAATGACAAGGTGAGAACTCAGGTTGACTTGATAAGGGGAGCAAGCTCATTGGTTGGAGTGCTTCTTCCCAGAAGCCCTTGCATTATCCCACGCCCGTTCTCTGGGAGGATAGAAGAGGCAACATTGGGCCTGGACAAGCAGTTTGGACTGGGGATGGAAGGGTGGATATGTATGTATGTGTGTATGTATATATGAACATATTTGTGCTTAACTATAGCCTGCTTGGGAGAAGTGAGGAGTCTAAGGGGAAAAAAAGAATAAAGTAAAAAAAGTGCACAGCAAAGAACAAAAGAACAAGCTACAAGGAAGCAAAGAAAAGATGGATACTCATGAATATAACTTTTACTATTATATGTCCTTTCTTGAATTGATTTTTTATTGTTGTTCTATGTAATGTTCTGATCGTCTCTCAGTTGTAATACTTCTCTGGGAGGAGGTTTCTTTTCTGTATAATCTTTTCCTCTATGAGCAGGTTTCTTGGGAGGCTTCTGGAGCTTCCAGCCAGCCTCTTCTTCCTGAATCCTGGCTCTGAATCTCCTCCAGCTCTTGTCCTTCCCCAGTCCAGACTGCCTGTCCAGGCCCAATGTTGCCTCTTTTATCCTCCCAGAGAATGGGTATGGGATAATGCAAGGGCTTCTGGGAAGAAGTACTCCAACCAATGAGCTTGCTCCTCTTATAATCTGAGCCAGAGAACTATCAAGTCAACCTGAGTTCTCACCTTGTAATTGTCCAGACAACCTGAATTCTCACCTTGTCATTGTCCAGACAACCTGAGTTCTCACCTAGTAATCCTAACAGCCACCCAAGAACTGCACAGCTAAACAAATGTCTGCAGCAAAATTTGAAATGAGGTCCATCCTGCCACTAGATCTAGTATTCCATCTTCTGTGCCTGCTAGTATCCAACTAGGCAAACAATCCCTGCCCTTACAGAGCTTACAATCTATTTACTGGTTAATAATATCTTACATTTATATGGCACTCTAAAGATTGTCAAAGTGATTTTAAAATACATCATCTTTTTAGTGCCTAATAACAATCTCATGAAGTAGATACTCTATGATCATCCCCATTTTATTAAGGGAATTGAGGCTTAGGAGTTTAAATGATCTGACAATTGACTGGGAGAGCATCAGAGTGCAGGGTTTGAACCCAGGTCTTCCTAAAATAAAATTCTTTACTCAGGTTACAGTAAGATGATGTCCCAAATTAATTTAATGGTAAAAAAAAATGTTCAGTCAGACCCACCTAGTTCTAAACTGATTAAATTGTCAACAGACTTACATAATAAATTTGCAGTGCTATTAACTTTTCAAAACACTTTGACATTCATTGTGATTCATTCTCATAAATCTGTGTATCCTGCATAATGCAAATTTCCATTCCCATTTCATAGATGAATCAACCAAGGCCTTAGAGAACTCACAAATCTAGGAGATAGGTATTATTATTATGCCTCCTTTACAATTAAGGGAACTAAGGTAGACAGGTTAAGTGGCTCATCCAGGATCACACATTTCTGTTTGGAGTTTAGCGACACAGTTAACCAGTGATTATTTCAAATTCCAGCTATCTGGGACTACTAAGTGGAAAGGCTGGGAAACAAACCCAACAAAACCAGAATCAGGCAGGTTCTCAAACTCTTTAATCACATCCTTCAGTATTCTGATAAACTGAAACTGAACTCAAAATGACTCAAACCACTTCTGTCCCTATATATTTACAAAGCACCAGCTGTTTGTATGGCATCCTCAGAAGCCTTGAATATTACTTTGGTTAGCAAATGACCACACCTTAATATACAGTAATGGTAGGGATGGAGTTTATCCAACAAAGAATGGTAAAAATATGTCTGGAGTCAAAAGAATTGCTGTTTAGAAGTTTTTCAGTCATGTTCAACTCTCCGTGCTTCCTTTTGGGATTATCTTGGCAAAGATACTGGAGTGGTTCGCCATTTCCTTTTCTAAGTCATTTTACAGATGGGAAAATGGAGGCAAACAGGATTATAAATGACTTGTCCAAGATCACACAACTGGTGTTTGGGGCCAATTTTGAATTCAGATCTTCTTCACTCCAGGCCTGGTGCTCTATCCACTATACCACCAGCTGTCCTAGTCAAAAAGAATTTTGAGTCAAAATGAAAAGTGTAGAGATAAAGTTGTGCATACCATATCTACCAAGTCAGTTGTCATAGCAATGACAGTGATAATAATGACAGGAACTGGAGCTGGGTTTTCTTGAGATAGGGAATTCCTGCACCTTCAAGTAAGCACATCCTTTGAGATTTATGGTCCAGAAAAGTTAACCAAGGCACTGAAGTCAAGGGATTTGATCAGGTCACAAAGACAATAGATATCACAGCCAGGTCCTCCTGATTCCAGGCCAGTGATCTATCTACTGCACCACCTAGCCATTGTTGAAATTTTTTTTCTTTATTAAAGCTTTTTATTTTTCAAAACATATCAGTGGACAATTCTTCAACATTAATCCTTGCAAAGCCTTATGTTCCAATTTCCCTCCCTTCCCCCACACCCTCCCCTAGATGGCAAGTAATCCAATATGTGTTAAACATAGTAGAAATGTATGTTAAATCTAATATATGCATACATATTTATACAATTATAGAGCTGCACAAGAAAAATCAAATCAAACCAGCAAAAAAAAAAAAAAATGCAAGCAAACGACAAAGAGTGAAAATGCTATGCTGTGAACCATGCTCAGTTCCCATGGTTCTCTCTGGGTGTGGATGACTCTCTTCATCACTGAACAATTGGAACTGGTATGAATCAACTTATTGTTGAAGAGAGCTACATGCATCAAAATTGATTATTGTATAATCTTATTGCAGTTTATGATGGTTGATACCCATTTTTATCCGTGGGCAAGTAGGAGGTAAAATGGATGCTGTACTAAGCCTGGAATCAGGAAAATCTGAGTTTAAATCTATCCTTAGACACTAACTAGCTGTGTGATCCTGGCCAAGTCACTTAACTCTGTCTCAGTTTCCTCCCAATGTGCTGGAGAAGGAAACAGCAAACCATTCCAATATCTTTGCCAAGAAAAACTCAGATGGAATCATAGAATCCAACAGGTCTAAAAAATGACTGAACAACCACCAACAAGGACATAGATGGCATGCTTAACAAATTGCTGGATGACACAAGGCTTTGAGGGAAATAAACCAGAAGGAGCTAAAAAGATCTTGCTGGCCTAGAACATTTGGCTAGATCTAATTCGATTTAATAGAGATAAATATAGTCTTACAGTTGGGTTCAAAAGAATGCAGGTAGGAAAAGCATAACTCAATGACTTGTTTACATGACAGTGGACAGCCAGGTGGTGCAGTGGACAACCTAGGACTTGCAGCTGGAAGACCCAAATTTTAATCCAACTTCAGACTCTTACTAGTTGTACTTGACTTTTGAGTGAGTCATTTAACCTCTGAACCACTTAAAATAGGGATAATAACAGTACCTATCTCTCAGGATTGTAGTGAAGATAAAATGAGATAGTATTTGTGAAGTGCTCTGAAAACCTCAAATATATAAATATTACATAGATATTGTTATCATGACATTAGGAAGTTTTAGTGCACAGCAAAAACTCCATGAGTCAATGAATAACCTCTATGTATTGCAGGTTGCCTGAAAAGAACCATTTTTTTTTTTTCCTAGAAGAAAAGAGGTGAAAATTCCACTAGTCTGTCCGTACAGACTACACCCATTTTAGGAAAACATTGATCATTTGAAGACCATCCAGAAGAAAGTGCCCAGGATACTTTGATATCATGATATATGAAAATTACTGAAAAAAAATGAAAAATCCTGAAAATATTTAGCATAAATGAGAAAAGACTTAGGGTAGGGGTGAAGTGTGAGTAATTTTCAGGAATGTGGAGGGTTATCTTATGAGACATTAGCCTTGTTCTCCTGGGACCCTAAAGGTAAGTTAGAAGCAAAAAATAGATGTTGCAGAGGCACATTTTAGCTCTTGGATTTTTTTTTTTTTTTAAACACTCATTTGTCCAAATGTGGCTTCTTTAAAGATCACAAATTCCTCTTCGCTTAGGACTTGTAGCAGGAAGATTCTGATTTAGGTTTGAAGTGGGCTAGACGGTTTAAGCTTTCATCCAATGGAATTTCCAAAAATATTCCCTGAGGCATATGTTACAGTGCCCCTGTCAGAATCAGACTGAACCCTGAGCATCAGTTCTGGTTGGAGATCTAAAGGGATGAGCACTTCTGGAGATATGTGTATGAAAAAAGAGATTTCAACTTGGATAAAGCATGGGAACCCCATTTCATGCTATCTTCTTTTATTGGTAGAAAATACCTGGAATGTAAGCTGGGACTATCAAGGGGTAGTTTAAGGAGCACTTCACCTTGGGAGTCAGGAGTCTATTTGGGAGTCAAGAGTCTGTTCTTACCAGCCACATACTTTGTGGCAATTAGACAAACTGCTTCACCTCTGAGTTTATTTCCTGATGTGTAAAAAAGATAATGTTTATGCTACTTATTACATAGATTAGTTGTGAGGAAAATGTTCTGTAAAGTTCTGGTATAATTGTGAATAGTTATACCTGAAAGGACAATAATTCCCCAGCTTTTGCAAATGCACCATCTGTGGCACCTCACATCTACATACTGTATATGTTCATCTGTGTCATGTATTTTTACATTGTACATATATAATTTGTATATATGCATGTATATTTGTGTGGATATAAATTCAAAATTTTATAAATGTATCATTCAGAAAAATAACAGTGTATGAATAAGTGTATGAATGCATAAAGATGCAAGCACATGTATAATATGATTGCACATGGTATATTACATATACATATATCTATGTCTATATATAGAGAATTTAAATTCTTTTTCTCTAATGGTCTCAAAAAAAGAAATTGTCTGAGAGCCATTTCTTCCTATAGTTATTGTTTACTTAGCCCTCTTACACGTTAGGAACAACTGGGAAAGGGCTGGAGGCCAAGCTTTGCCTGGAAAACTGAGGCTAGATGGGACATGCTTTGTTTGCTCAGTAGCCTGAAAGGGTAGGCTTATGAAAGGAATGAAAGCTCACAGAGGGGTATTTCAGGGGCAAGGAGGTTGCAAACAAACTAAGTATTTGGAGAAGGAGAGAGACTTCCCAGAAGATGATGCAATATTTCAAGCAGGCCAAGGAAAGGAAATGGAAAATCAACTTTTTTTTTTTTTTTTTTCCTTTTCATTGACTATCATCAACAGGAGAGCTACTTGTCCATATGTGGCTTTCTAAGGGAAGGGCATTAGTAAGTTTTTGCTGGAATAAAGGTCTAAATGATGTCTGCTGGCTATTGGAACCTTAAAACATAGTAGCTGCCATACTGATTTAGACCCAAGATCTAGGTAACCCAGTAATAGCTAAAAATGACTCCATAGATGAATCTGGATGATTCTTGTGGCAACAGACAAGCTACTTGACTTCTGAGTTTATTTCCTGATCTGTAAAATAGAGATAAGGCTTATGCTACTTACTATATAGATTAGTTGTGAGGAAAATGTTCTGTAAAGAATCACCTTAAAGGCTTTGGGGGAAAATCTAGAATATGGCTCTTATCATTCATGAATTTGCCTGAGGGTTTTTTGGAATCCACCTACATTTCCTATTTATACTACTTCTTGGGGATAAAAACGATTTTATATATAGTTTATATACAAATTGTACAAGTTGATTACTAGCTGTGTGAAGGAAGATTTCCTTTACTATCCTAAACTTACCTTAAGTTTTGCTGTGCACACTTATTCCAATATTTATTCTGGTATTGTGATGCTGATACATACTCTTCATTTCAGTCAGGCTAGCCTATTTGATGCTTGTGGTCCCAAACTATCTATCCAAAACATTCTCTGGGCTTTTGAAAAAATTGATCCTCCCCTACTCCATTTTCTCAGTGCTCTCCCCTTCCTGCCTTGGCTTTTGGAACCTCTAGGTCAGGCTCAGTCTAAGTGTCCTTAATCTCCTTTTAAGGCCTTTCCTGATTTTTCTCTTGTTAGTGGTAGGTACCCTGACTCCCAAATTCTAATTCTAGCTAGTTTGTATGCATTTTTCACTTACCAACGTGGATACATGTTATTCCATTATCATTCTATCAAAATATATTTCTATGAGCTACTCACTGGGTTTACAATGAGAGAAAACGAAATAGTCCTTGCCTCCTTAGAATTTGTTTCTTTAGAACAGGGATCGATTCATTTTCTATCTCAGGATGTCTATGTTTGCTAGTTCCACTTTATCTTTCTTGAGAGTTTCAAGCATCAAACCCACTTGGTATGTGGCAGTACTTAAGAGAGGATTTGGTGGGCTTGGAAATCTGAGGCAGAGCCAGAACCAGAGCATCCTCCCCCCACCCCACCAACAGAAACAAAGCTTGTACACACAGCACAGAAATGGCTCACTGTATGAACTACCCTTACAGGACTGACAGCTGGAAGAGACTTTAGAGATCCTATTTCAATGGGAACTGAGATGCCAACTTACAGGATGACTTGCTCAAAGTCACTAAGTCAGAAGTGACAGCACCAGGACATTTAATCCTTATCAGAGCCTATTTAACCTCACCCACTTATGGAAAACAATAAAGATTCAGTGTCATGTGAAATCTTTTTTCTATTCTTTGGGCAAGAAAATGTAACATTTTTTCCATTCATTTGAAATAGGAATCTTTGAAAACATAAAAAACAAAAGTATTCAAGTTCAAGTGGAGGAATAAAGAATGGATACTTCTCACTTATCTTTTCAGAATTTGGCTTTCAAGAAAGGGATCTAGAGATTTAAACACACACACACACACACACACACACACACACACACACACACACAAAATAAAGACAGACAAAAATAACACATATACCCTATTATGGCCCTGCTCCGACTTTAATTGTACGTAAGAAATGACTTGTGCATACTCTTGAATGAGTCAGACTCAACCTCCCCAAAGGGGCCTTGCAAACATGGGCAAACTAAGGTGTTCCATTTCCAGAGATGATTTTTTTTCCCCTTTTACTCCATTTCTGACGAAGCCAGCCAGTGTATTTGAGACGTGAGCAGGGAGTGATTGTTCCAGGAACTACTCCAGTGAAATACGTGATTCTAAGCAGCCAGGCTCCTAAATCAGGGACAAATGACTCATGCTTCAGCTAAGAAATATTTAACCCTTTTGGGGATGGCGTTTAAGATTTTCCAGCAGAGTCCTTAGGATGGAACAAATAAATACTTGCCTGACTCAGAGAAGCTTAGAGGTGAGGGGTAGAGGGCAAAGCAGAAGAGGGAGAAGGCAGCAATACCAGAAAAATCTCCTAACTGGAAAAAAAAACAAAGTGTGCTCTAATTATATCATCTCCACAGCTTTGTCAACCCTGGCTCTCACAGATTGATGACACATATCCTTGATGTCCTGGAGAAAATGTTAGACCTAGAGTCCGGAAGAATGCAAGCTCAAAATCGATCTCAACTGAGACAAGTCAATTAAATCCTGTCTGCATCAGTTTTCTCTTCTGTAAAATGGGGATATTATTAGCACTGACTTCATAGGGCAAGCATGGAGCAACAAGCCAGGAGTTCAAATCCGTGCATAGTTTGTAGCATTAAAATAAGCAATATGAAAAGCCCACAATGAGTTCAAACCCAACATTTGCAGAAAAAAAAAAAAATTGATCTCTACAATTCAAGTAAATGGATATCTGAAGTTGTGAATTCTGTTTAGCAACTTAGATCCCTTCAGTTTTCTTTGGGTGGAATCTTTATTTTAATATGCTTTTTGTTATTTTGAACTTGATGAAACACTTTGGGTAGCGTAGAACTACAAAGTACAAAGACCATATAGTTTTGAGGGTTAAAAATATGGTTATTTATAAAGCACTTATTTACAAATAAGATCCTACATAATGCTATCTATAATTATTTTTTGATTGATATTGATATGATCTTTGTACTTTGTAGTACTACGCTACCCAAAGTGTTTCATCAAGTTCAAAATAACAAAAAGAATATTAAAATAAAGATTCCACCTAAAGAAAACTGAAGGGATCTAAGTTGCTAAACAGAATTCACAACTTCAGATATCCATTTACTTGAATTGTAGAGATCAAATTTTTTTTTTCTGCAAATGTTGGGTTTGAACTCATTGTGGGATTTTCATATTGCTTATTTTAATGCTACAAACTATGCACGGTACAGTTCCCACAGCCTTGTAACCTACTCACATTCATCTCGAGTTGGGGTTTGCCCTGGGGCCCCACTATTCATTTTGGCACTTTAATGTATCTTAATTACTAGCATGTATGGTTGCTCCCAGTATAACTATATCCTGCTGGGGGGCCTGCAAGGAGGGTGTCAACCATTTCCTCATTCCTGAGAGGGTAAGAAATCAAGCCCCTCTGGCTCCATCTGGGTTATCCACTGTTTCTTGTTTCCTGCTAGTTTAAGGAAATCTGGTTCGCTCTGCCTGAAAGGAAGTTTTATACAGTGGCAGTAACACTGCCTGGAGAAATTCAAAATCCAGGTTCAAATCCTACTCTGCTACTTACTATCTGCATGTCTTTGGGCAATCACAAATTCTCTGGGCCTCAATTTTCTCAGTTTCTTCCAGATCTGTGTCTGTGATGATATAACCTGCTCTGCCCAAGAAAATGGAAAATAGCTCCCTGCCCTACTGTCCTCATGGGTCAGCTGTGAGAATCAAATGATGTAGGCACAATGTGGAACATTAACCCCTAAGTAATGGCTTAAATCAGGACCTAAGTGAGGATCAAAACTGAAAAACTAGATTACTGCCAGGTATTTTAGAAAGTTAAGCTCTTAGGCAAGAGGGCACTGTTCAGCCACAAGGATACTGTCAGATTAGTTCTGGCCACATATGCCAGTAAGCCTTGCTACTGGAAAGGCTGAGACTGATGGACTGCAAAGGCTCGGTAGTTCTGAGCTGTGTTGTGCTAAGCTGTTTGGGTATCTACACTGCGGCTGGCACTGGTATATGAGCCCCTGAGATCGGGGGATCACCACACTGCTTCAGGAGGGGCTAACTTGTGCCAAGTTGGAAACAGTATGTCAACACTCCCATGGTAATCAGCAATAGGGCTAGATCAGCAGTGGTCACTGCACTTTCCGCCTAAACAAAATACTCAGTCTCCAAAAAAGTTCAACTGAATGCAACTGCCTTCTGAGCAGCAGTTATCAAGGGTAAAATGGGGATGCCATATAAATGAACAACTTCACAAGATTACCATGAGGATCAAATAATATCTAAAGGGCAACATGGCAGAGTGAATGGAGCACTACCTGGAATCAGGAAGATCTGGCTCAACTTTGGATTATGTTCAATCGTTTGTCAGTTGTGTGCAACTCTTAGTGATCTCTTTTGGGATTTTTGTGGTAAAGATACTGGAGTAAAGATCTGCAGCTCTTTTTACACAGAGAAGAAAACTCTAGTAAACAGCATTAAGTGATTTGCCCAGGATAAAACAGCTAGTATGTCTGAGTTCCTGAATTCAGAAAAGTTTTCCCAACTCCAGGTACTCGAAGAACACACCTAAATGCCCCCCTCCCCAATTCTGATACTAGTTATTTCAATCTAGACAAATCACTTAAAACTTTGAGACTCAGTATTACCTGAAACAATAAATATCTAGCATACCCATCTCACATGAGTTCTGTAAGGCTCAAATGAGATTTTTTATATATATATAGCACTTTGGAAACCTCAAAGCCCTGTAAGTCAGTTACTACTTTTTAAGTCCTTTATTTCTAGTTATGTACTCCTTAAGGTATAATGCAAGTGTTATTTTCTCTATTTGGGAGACCCTTCCAAAGCCCCCTTCTCAGCACAATGATAAACAGTATTACTATAATGAAATCACTTGAATTAAAAAATGCTAATCAAAGAGAGGCAGCTAGGAAGTACAATGGATACAGCACTGGTCCTGGTCAGGAGGCCTTGGGTTTAAATTTGACCTCTGACACTTCCTACCTGTGTGACCCTGGGCAAGTAACTTAACCTCAATTGCCTCAAAACAAAAAAAATAGTAGTTATTAAAAAATATATTACCCTGTAATCAAGTATACTGGCTCTCAGTGGCCAGTTTACAAAAGTTGCATGGTTTTAGGGAATTGTTAACATGAATATTCTTCCACTATTATTACAGGACTTGGGAAAGAAATTGCCCAATAAGCAGAGCTGTAACTAGGTATAACTTTTCCAGGAGCCACAGCAGTTGTATGAGGTCAGAGTCAGTAAGAGGCAGAGCTGTGTTCTGAACTCAATTCTTGGAAAATTCCAACTCCCTATTTCAAGTTATATATCTTTATATACAACAGAGGTAAGGCTGACAAGGGAATCATGTGACCTACCTGCCTACTCAAGTAACAGCCCCAGGATGAGAGCCGCCTTCCAAATCTGGAGTTGAAGAGAGAAGGCTTTCAACTTTTGCTTGGTCTGAGGTGATAGGACTGGGAGCAATAGAGAGAAGCTACAGAGGTGGATATGGATACAAGACAAGGAAAAAATGACTCACAATTAAAACTCTCTCAAAGGAGAGGAGGCTGCTCCAGGAGGTAATGGATTCCCCTCTCCCCCTTCTTGGAGGTCCTCAAAAAAAGGCTGGATGACCAATTGCTGAGGGATGTTATTAGATGAGATTCTCACTTGGGTGAGTCAGCTGGGTGGCACTCTGGATAAAATATGGAACCTGTGAGTCATGAAGAGCAGTTCTGATCCTGTGTCAGACATTTGGACTAGTCGTGAAGCCCTGAACAAGTCACATTAACCTCTCAATCTCCACCACAGAACTGTCTGTAAAGTGGGCCTAACAATGGCATCTACCCCCACTCAGATGTTAGGCGATTTCTATGTAAATACTGCTGTTATTAATTAGGCTGGCCTCAGATCTGTTTCACCTGAGATTCCAAAGTAACCCCATCTTAACAAAGCATCAGAAGAGATGGAGAGAAACAGGACCAAGCCTTTTAAAGAGAACCAAGGCTAGTGTGGAGGGGTGAAGGGAACAGGAAGGGGTAGTCAGATCCTTGCTCCTCTCAGGTCTCTGCCCAGAAGGCAGAGAAGGCATTGCCTCTCCATGTCAGTGCCCTAAGGTATTCACTACAGTAAGAGGATGCTAGTCTCCAAAGAATTCAAATTGTGCAGCACCAAAGGGAGCAGAGAGAAGATGAGAAGGAGGTATAGGGTGGTTAAGGGAGACTGCAGCACAAGACCAAAGAAAGACTAGTACAGGATGTCCCTGGAGAGATGAGAGGCGAGAAACAAAGTAGATTTATCAGGTATGGATACACACAATCCACATGTTCCCTGAAATGTTAAACTATAGGAGTTTATTTACTTACTGGGGTCCATTTACTTAAAAAAAAGTTTTTAGGTAACTATTTGATGTAGTTGATTTCCTCTGTAATCTTACACATATCACCTTTAATAATTTAACAAAAATCTGAGGGGTCCAAAGGCTTTAGTAGACTTCCAAAGGGGTCCAACACACACACACACACACACACACACACACACACACACACACACACACACACACAAGATTATGAACCTTTTATTTAGACAATGACTTCCTGCACTTTGGGTTAACTTATGGAAAATTTAAGAAAGGACAAGGCCCAAAGGTCCAAAAAGAGACAAAACCTTTTACTACACAATTAAAGATAGGGACGAATACTTAGGGGAGATTAAGCAGGCTGGCTGAAATTAATAGATATAAATTGAGAGCAATCATTTGAGCTTTTCCAGATAATAGTTTAGAAGTAGGAGTGAGGATCAGAAGAGAAGAAAATTAGCCCAAATTTCCATAGGGAAACCTTCAAAGAAATTAGGCACATATTGGGTTTCATCCTTGATGCAATGCAAAAAGTCAATAAGCTTTCTCTTGATTCTTCTTTCCAGTGGAAAGGATGAAAAAGGAGGTTCTGAAGGAGCTGAAATTCTTGGAGAAATTATGTAAGCAGCAGACTAGCCTATGAGGGCTTGTGTTCACAAAAATGATTTACCTTAGTTGATGAATATGTATTAAAGCTGCAAGGCCCCTTTTAATTTTTGAGCATGAAGTTACACTAACCTCTGAGGTCCCTTCTATTTGTATAAGATCCAGTCATCTCTGTACTATCTTTACAATTTGATATCAAAATTAAAGGAATGAGGCTCAGAGGGATAAAATGACTCTTCTGTAGTCACATAGTGTGCTGTGGGGCTGAGATTTTAACCCAGGATGACTCTGAATGTAGAACTCTTTTGCCAACTATACCACACTGGTATCTTCTTTGTTCTTCCATTTTTTTAAAGCATGGCAATAGTATTAGCCAAAATACCATCTGTAAAAACAAACACTTTAGGGAATATAACAAAACCTAATGACAAACTGAAAAACTACTACTAGAACTATTATTACTACTATTATCACCACCAGCTAGCATGTATATACCTCGAGCTTTAAGATTTACAATGTGTTTTATGAGCCTCATTTGCCTCTCATGGCAAGCCTGTAAAATTCTTATTATGATTTTACATAGGCATACACAGATATGCCCTGCTTTGCCAGGAGTCATATAAGAGTAAATATCTGAGGATGGATTTGAACTGAAGTCTGGTGCTTTATCCATCAAGCCACCTAACTTCAGTAGGCCAAAAAAATAATGCAGTAAAATAAGTTCTTTGGGGATTTCCTTCCAAGTTTTCTTTGAGAATTATGTGTGTGTGTTTTCTCTCTACTATTTACTTTCCATCTCTTATGAGATGTAGCATATAATTATTTCACAATTATTGAATATATAGACATACAAGTAATAGATACATACATTTTAAAATTATTTTATGACAGGATTTTCTCTATTGCAAATTCTATAAATTAATTTTTCCATGAATAATAGTTCAAAATAATAGTTAAAATTCATGTATTTTTAGTCTTACAATAAACCTCTGTGGGCAGATAATACAAATTAAAAACTCATTTTGCAGATGAAGAAAACTGAGTCTCAAAGGAAGTTGTTCAATGATAAATACCAAATCCAAGTTTTGTTACTCTTTCCATTTTGCAATCAATTTCTGTTTGTAATATATTCCATGGTCACAAATTGCTTCCCTATATATTCTCATTTGATTCTCACAATATTCTCCCCATAAGGGCTAACATTTTATCAAAGTAAAACTCAAAGGAGGGCACATTTCTTGCCCAGGGCTTGTTTCCTCTTAAGTCACAGGGTCTTGATTTTTTGACTATAGGTAGGATGTTTAGAGGGTATAAATTTTAGCACCAATACTGGTAAACTGATCTTGGTTTGTGGTTTGTGATCACATTAACTGTAATTCTAAAAATGGCATTATTTGCTTGATCCTGCTGTCATTTCCTTACATTTTTACTTTAGGGTGGGGTTCTTTATTAAAATTCTAATAAGAGAACCCTAACCCTTCCATGTGTCTTTTATTTGATTAATATTTGATTTTTTCCAATTATATATAAAAATAATTTTTAATATTTGCTTTTAAATTTTGAGTTTTAAATTCTCTCCCTTCCTCCCTTTTTTTCTCTCCCTGAAAGTTAATAATACAATATTGGTTATACATGTGTAATCACACAACACATTTCCACATCAACATTGTTGTGTGAAAAATGTTATATTTCCTTTAACAAGAATTCAGCTACACGTAGAAAAATTAGTGGCATACCACTGTGGCACTGCCCAGGAGTTGGTGAACATTTGCCATCCAAAAGGGGAAAAGTTTAAAATGGAGTGCCTATTGATAGCTTGTTAAGCCTCCTTAACTTAGGCCTTGATATTTTTGTGAGTATGATCTCTGAATACACCACATTCATCACACACTACCATATTTTAATGTCCAGGATCAAACAAACATAACTGAGAGATTACCTCTCCTTTTTCCTTTACAAAAAGCATGGCATGCAATTTCAATGGGTCCTTAAATCAAGCTTCAAAATCTTCTAATGGTCTTTAATACTGGGTCATGGTAACACTCATGTAGACACTCTGCCTAGGACCAATTTGAACAGTTCCAACAGCTTTATGCTGCCTTGTTATGATACTCCACTCAACACCAACTTCTAAACATCTCAAACATAATGAATGTGGACAACAAATATATTTGATCTCTAAGGATTTAGTTTTTAAAGAAATGTCTAAAAGATCATGATATTTTTAAAACAAAAGGAAACAAATATAACCTTGAAAAATGTAAAATAAAAAACATTGCACCGAGGGGGGAAAAATGTGCTTAAAGAGAAATGTTTTTAAAAATATTTTTGGAATATTTATGTAGTTTCAAGTTGAAAACTCTAAACTATTCTAAAAACATGAAATTCAAGACAAGAGTCACCAATGAGCTATCTGCCTGAATTTAAGAGTGATAATAGAATGCTCAGAATTAATGTTAAAGGGTTTTAAGGGATTTTACATCATCTAGTTTCGCCTTCCTCAATGCAAAAATCCCCTTCACCACATTCTTAAGAGACAAGCTATGCAGTGATGGCATAGTTCATGCATTACCTCATAAGAAAGTTCACTTTTAATATTCATCTGAAATAGGTTTCTTATAATTTCAACTCACTGGTTGTCAGCTTCATACTCTGGGGCTGTGCAATTATCTCTCAACTTTTTGTACATTACAACTTTTCAAATATCAGATAATGATTATCACATCACCTGCCTGCTCTTTTTTGGGGCCAAACATAACCTTGTGTTTTCCAATATTCCTCTTTGATTAGAAGCATACATTCAGTTCAATGATTTTATTCCCATAGAAATTCTTCACAATTCACATGGATTGTTATTCCATGATTGTTACAAGACTGGACCTATCCAATCTTAGTTCCCCACTTTTGCTCAACTCAAAGCTTGAGCTCCAGTGAGGTCTCCTGTCTGTTGTACTTCTAAGGACTCTCAACAAGCGTGGCAGGTAGGTGGTCCAATGAACAGAGCAGTGGATCTACAGTCAGGAAAATATCCAGCTTCATATTATCTATGTGACTTTGGGTAAAACTCAGTTTCCTCAACTGTAAAATGGGAATAATAGCCACATCTATTTCACAGGGCTGCCGTGAGGATTGAATGAGATATTTATAATGCTTAGCACAGTGCCTAGGCATTTGGAGACATTGAAAAGTGCTTATTCCCTAATTTTCACTGCTGTTAATAGCTATTCCCTTCTCCTTGAAATGCTTTCCCTTTCCTTTTGGTTTATCCAATTTGCTCATCCTTTAAAGTCCAGCTCAAACTCTGACTACCTTTATACAATCTTACTCTAGCCTTTTTCCATTCATGAACCCTTTTTGCCTCAGAAATTTCCACACTGCCTCAGTTATTTAAGTATATAAAACAATATATAAATAAAATATTTATTGACCTCCCACATTTAGTTACAAGACCCCAAATGGGTTTAAGGAGCTTTGCTGTAGCACATATTTCTTTCTCATTGTTAGAGACTAATATCTAACTCAGAGAGTTGCCAGATTCAAGGGAGATAACACAAAGTTATATGAACTCAGTTATTATAATTCCTATTGATCTCCATGAGCTTGGTCCCATCTTAATGTATATGATTTAGCATTCTATCATATTTTCTAATGGTTTCATTATTGGAAATTGTTTCTGCCATAAGAGATTAAAAATTCTCGAAGGGAAAAAGGGTTGCATTCTGTTTCCCTGCTTTCAGAGTGAGGAACATAATGATGTAGGTAAACTAGAGATATTGACTGAAATTAAATGGAAAACACTGGACAATGAATTCTGCAAAGAACTAAAACCAGAAAATTACAAAAATAACTCAGAGAAATTAATCCATGCACTTGAGCACATTAAATTTGCATGACATGAAGGGGGTCTGGGAATTGAGCACTCCTTTCCCATGGACAATCACTGCCCATGGATGGCATCAGTGGGGCAGAAAATTGGACTTGTGATTTTGTCAGTATAGGTGAGACAGCTCCTCTAACAATGCAACTTACAAGTTACAAGAGACCCTACTGCAGAAGTTATCAAATTGAAACAGAAATGGATTTCTGCAGGCTGCACTTGGGAAACTACAAATCAACATTATTGATACTGTATTACATTTTTATTTATTTTGTTAACACTTCCCAATTACGCTTTAATCTGGTTTCTCCCCATATTGCCCATTTCAGCAGAATAAAGATGCTCTAAGTTTGACACTCAGGGCCTAGATTACAGATCCCCTTTGTCTGGGATCACAGAGCCAGCACACATCTGAAGCGGACCTCAAACCCAGACCCATCTTGCTTCAAAATTCAGTTCTTTCTTCACAATACACTTAGTCACACAAGACATCAACTGGTGTTAATTATTTTCAAAAATGCAATATGGATAAACTAACGCTATAGCAGATTGTTTTAGATTCATATTGTGCACTGTAGCAACACACTGAAATCATCAAAACAATAAGTTTTTCATACTGTGCGGCTTCAATAGGCTCAATTTTGGAGTGTGATTAGTAGCTGGACATTTCATTTTCTATTGAAATACGCCTTAGGCAAAGAGAAATGCTATATCCCTCCTGAGCAAACTAGGAGTTCTCCAAAGACAACATGCTTTTCTCCTTAAACTTGCAGAAGATCCTGGGGTCTTAAAGTCCTTAAAGTACTAGCTACATTAGTAATTGAGCTTGAAGAAAAATCAAACAATGGTTTGTAGGCTTTCCAAGATCCTACCTATATGGAGGATGGGGGAGTCAAAAGAAAGGAAAACGGTTTTGAGACAGTATTGTTCTAAAAGGAGAAATTATGTCAACTGATCTTGATATCATAATACAGTAAAAAATACCCTGGCTTGGATGTTTGATTCCTGTGTGGTATTGAACAAGTCAACTTCTTTTAATCCCAATTTTCTCAATAAGGTTTAATGCCTTTGGAGTCTGAACTACCACTAGGATTTATCATTCTCATTTTGGGCCTGAAAATAGGCTCAAAAAAAAAAATCAAGGAAAAGTAATCAATACAAGTTAGGAGAGGGCGAGGAAAAGATAGTAAATGGGATCTCACTTCCAAGCCACTACCTTCTAATTCATGAGAGGTTTTATTTACAGCAGATATGCAACAATGAGAATTTGATTTATTTATTCCAAACATCACATAAATTAAATATACATTTCCAATGAATATTACAAATATACATGAAGTGAATATTGCAGCATTTCAGTTTGGCTTTACTTATGCAACAAGAATGCCAAACACTATTATGACAACATGGACCTGTCTTATTTATACTTAATATAAAAGAGAAGGCGCAGATTAATAATTTATATTACACAGATGTAAGAACATATTGTCTATCTTAAAACAGGTAAGAGCAAGATTTCATTTCAAGTTTATCTATGTTAAAACTTACTTGTTCAAACCTGCTCATTTAATTATATAAAAAATACAGATCAGATTCTTAATTGGTACAATCATTTCACAACTGCAAAATTAAGGCGCTACCAATACCAACTCCACTAGCATGAAAGCTACATATGAATATAGTATACAACTTTCCATCTTAGCAAGAACAGTTTTTCCATGTATTTCAGTGTGAAAACTGTGTGGGGGTACGCAGTGAGAGGTATGAAAGTCTGTAACCGATCAGACAGTTAGTAGTATAAAGCTTGACAAACTATTCATGTTAAAATATTATGATAGATGGCAAAGGCCCCAAATGGCATTTTTAAAAATGGTCCCTGAAAAGCAAAAAGTTAAAGAGTATGTTAAAAACTGATTTTCACTTTTTTCTTTCTAAAGGCTTATTATTTGCCAATCCAGCCTCATTAATTAGGCAACATATTCAGGGCAGAATCTTGGTCCAAATTCCCTTATCTAGAGGTTTCCATACTCTGACCTTGAGTGCACACATCTGAATTTAATCTTTTATGCAACCAAAGGCTTTTCTTCTTACTTCATGATGGAAACAAATGGCTTCTTCATTGAAATGCCATACACAAATTGCATAGTTGGGATGGTTGCAGTCACAAGGCCTACTTATATACACACTTCTATTTATTCACCAAGTAAAGACATCCTCCATTAGCTGAATCCAGATACATGTATCCAGGCAAGAATTGTGATCCCCAAATTTGCCAGAGTGGAGCTGTGGCACTTTTATGTGACTATCTCATGCCAAAATAATATTCTATAAAATGCAGAATATACTAAAGGCAGAACTGTTACTGAAAGGCTATTCTATAGATTGGTCAGACTTGGGTCAACATTTCTTAGCATTTAAACTTTTCTGAGTACTGCCATTGGTCCTTTCCTAAGAGTTAGAAGCAAACTTCTTAGGATTAAATATCTAGCACCAGTGAGAAAAGGAGGTGAGAATCAGTAACATTTCAGGGTTCAGTGTTTTCTACCTGTCTGGATGGCTCAATATGAGAAATGCTCCCACTTTACTTATTCTTGACTATATCTCTGAACTAAGTTTTAATAGGCTAAAGGAAAAGAACTTATTCAAAATATTGTTATGCCATTTAGTGAGAAATAATGCTGGGTAGAGATTGCCCAGAGAATTATCAGTTGCCACTGCCAATCTGTGACTCTCATCTAGGAAAAATAACGCCATGACTTCTGTAGAAATAGATATTACCCGTAATTTTGTGTTTCAAACTTCCTAGATGGCCTTAAAAAAAAAAAAAATTCCAGTCACAATTCCTTTTTAGAAGGCTACTATTCAAATCTGTTTAGGTTTTAACTTTATTTGATGGATAAAGTATACAATTTTTAAATGTAAATTTTGATTTGGTAGAAATTACCGTAGTTTGGATGATTAGAAAAGACAACAGAAAAAAAAATTAGAGCAATTAGAAACACAGATCTGCATCAATAGGGAAATATTACAGTAAACTCTCTGTTATGTGACAATTTAAAACAGTGTACTCTGATGGATAGTCATGATGTGTATATTATTTAATTCCAAAGACTTTTCAAAATCAATACCTTTCACATATATTTAATCTACTGTTCATGATGGTTTATTCACTGCAAACAAACTGCTTCTAGTACTTATTAATCCTAAAAATAGATAAACATTGGCCCATTTTTTATACGGTAAAAGAATCTTACTCGGGGTTGCTGACAGGTCTCAACATTTTATCTTTTCATTATTTACAACTACCAAAAAAATCTAATTTCTGCTCTGGGAAAGAAAGTTGTGGGTATCCATCCACCTTTAAGCAAAAAATAATTCTATTCTGATGTGAAAATGTCCTCATCTTTGAACTTCCATGCTGTTGCAGCTAGTGCCCATTGTTATCTTGTATTTTTGCAACTTTAGATATAAATAGGCTCACTTGGTTAGGGAGAGAACAAACTTACTGGCTATCTAGTGCAGTTCCCCTTACTTTACAAGATTACATAGGTACTGGTGGAGGCAGGATCTGATCCTGGCCCTTCTTGTGATTCCAAATGCAGTGCTCTGATACCATTACCATATTGTCAACTCCAGTTTGAAGGATGTTAAATAACAGGGAGCTTAGCTGTACTCAAAGAAGAAAAAAAATTACCCTAAGAATTGATATTATTAAATTAATATAAGTTAAAAATACTCATTAAAAAGAAAGACAAAGCAGAAGTTGTTAAGCTGATATAACTAAAACAATACTATTCAAGAAAACTCACTCCAAAATGAAATTAAAAGGCCCTGGCTTTGAGTAACATTATATTAATTTTCAAGGAATTCGTAGAAACTGTGCTGTCTCTAATATTAGTTAATAAACTGGTTTGATCTGCTACTAATTCTAAGATTTTCCCAAACTACTTTTAATGTCCCCAAAAGTTTTGGACAATTTCAGTGAATTTAAGTTTGAGTGTTTTGTTTTTTTTCTTTTTCTTTTTAACTTGAAGGTTAATTTCAAATAATAATGGTGACAAATATAAAATTGGCTTTCTAGTAAGTTAAATCGCCTGTCATCTAGGTGCACGTCAAGTATTCAGCTTCTACTGAATACTGGACTTGGTATTTTGCAACAGCACTAAAACTGTGAACATTTAATAGGTTCTAAGATCATTACTTATTTCCTTTGGTAGCAAAAACATGCGTGTTGCTCTGTTATGCAGCAGCTTGTTATATAGCATGTACCAACTTTTAAAGAAGGGAAGGAAGACAGAAATTAATAGATTTGGCAAGACTCAAATCAAAATAAATGAAGGGAAGAAAAAGAAAATAACAATAATGATGCTAGCTCACTTATAAAAATTTTTCTCTGAGAATTGTGAGCTACATTTCAACAGTGCAGAAGATACTATGACAGCTTCTAAATGTTAGTGGAAAGAGCACTAATACAGGTAAACCTTTTCTTATTCTGATGATAGAAACTTAATTTTCACAAAGGCTATCGGAGTTGTTATGCCACTGGTGACAAATTATATGCCTAAATTTTAAAAAAACATTCACAAGTATACGGAGTTAAGATAAAAAATATTTTCCATAAGGAAAAAATACAGAATATTCAGTGCATATTAACAGTTTTTATGAACCACTTATAATAAAAGCTTTCTGGAACATCACATACTTGGTTTTTGTTTTTGTTAGAAGACCAAAGACTTCAATGCCCCAAAAAGTTGAATACTGTTAAAGTTGTTAAATGTTTTTATTGATGAAATATTTTAGAATCGATTTGGGCAAATTGATTTTAAACTACATCTGTACTGAGATAAATTCAAAATAAGCAAGTGAGGCACTTTAAACATTTGATCATGAAATATTTTCAAAATTCCTTTTCTTAAAAGTATTACATGGCACAGGAACCCTTCATCTCTCTTGGAAAGATCAAATTTATCCCACCCCCAATCTTCTGCTTGTATAAGTAATGTTATATTGGAAACCCATACAACTTGAACTAAAGTAATACTGTCATTTTACTAAATTCCTAATTATCTGATTAACGGACTGACAAACCAGAAACATTTGGTATTATGAAATATATTTTTAAAAAAACCAAATACCATATACATTGAATGGGGATAACAAAACTTGAAGTGAGATTTGCCTTTCATTTACATAAAGTCCATGCCTTCTTTCATACTGATAACATCAGCATCGTGGACCAAGAATCTGTCCACATGCACCAACTGATATGTAAATCAGAACAGTAACCAGTACAGGTTAAAATTATCCTTTTAACCAACACTGTTCCATACATAATCTGTATTAGGTTGGCACATATAGGCATCCTTCCGTAATAGATAATACCTTTCTGATCATTGCAGGCCATCTGCTTCTAAAAACAAGGGTTAAGATTTTTAAGCTAGTGTTATAGGGAAACTTGTGGAATGCTTACACACCCACACTAATCACACACAATCATAAACTTTTCATGTATCTAAATTGAAACAGAAAACTATTTCATAGCAGCCTTTACCATCTTCATATAGTAGTGAAGGGGTGTCAAACTCAAATCTGTTGATGGGCTAACTTTATGTTTATGAAAATAATGGTGGACTACACTAATATTTCACAAAACACATATATCATCCATTGAATTAATAAGACAGGGTTACTTATCTTTTTAAAATATTCAGTGGGCCAGCTCCAGCCTATAGGCTGTACATTTGACATCTCTATAAATGTAGCAAACTACCTTGGTCTTGTTGATTTCTTACTGAGTAGCTAGCTTCTGACCAGATGCACTACTTTTAGGTTTTTCTATTTTCAAAGTACACCTCTTTCAGATGTATTCTGACATTCATTTGATGACAACATGCAAATTACAACACTAGGGACTACTACAGGCTACCAAATACAGTTCTATTTAGTAGCTATCACTTATGTAGACATCACATAGCTTTCATTGGACAATGCCTTAACTACTCAACTTCACAGACAAGAATATTTCGTAAACACAAAAAAGGGTGGCAACATTGTGTATCAGCAATGTGCTCTGGGAAAACTACTTCCATATGAAAATTTAGTTTCCCTCTGGCAAATACACCTAATTTAGCAAGAGATTTACTGTCAAGGGAGTTCTTTTTCCCTGTCAAATTCAAACTGCACATAAGCCACTTGTGGTGTTCCAGTGCTTTGAGCACAGTGTATTGCAGGCTAGAAGCATTTACTATGAAGAGTTTTTCTTAAATTGTTTCCACATCTATGGACTCCATTATAATTGCAGAATTACATTATAGAGGCTCAGGTTCCACCAGGATGGCAGGCACAGTGTTTCACTTCTGAGTAGGGTTCAAAGTTTAATAAATTGTCCATTTTGTGACCCTATAATTAGTGTGTCTCACACACCAAAATGGATGGCTATTCATCTGTGCTTGACACTTAAAAGCATAAGGGTTTCCAACAATCTTGAGAGAAAGACATGAAAAATCTCAATTTGTCCTCTGTCTGGTTATAAATTAGCCCTTGTCATCTGGGTCTTTTACGTGTTACAAATATTAACACACGCCTGATGGCAATTAGACGATCTTTAAGGGATGTCATACCAAGTATAGCAAGCTGAGCCCGGTTTTCTAATGGCAACACAGCCAGGAGCCACCAATACCATGCTGGACCACTAGGATTACTCTAAGGAAGAAATAAAGACAAAAAAACAAAAATTACTATACAGAGAAGAATGGTGATATCCTCCCCACTATTCCCCTCAAACCAGCCTCTTGCTTATCACAAAGCATATGGTCTATCTCTATTATAGGCCAAATTCATTTTTCATCCTATCTTCAAAATGCCCAATTTAGACAATCATCCAGAGATGTTGTATGCTACACACAGAGTCAGTCAACAAACATTTAATTAAGCTCCTACTATGTGCCAGGTACTGTGCTAAGTGCTATAAACAGAAAGGAAAAAGATAGCTCCTCCTTTCAAGGAGTTAACAGTCCTGTTCACAGGGAAGAAAATATGCAAACAATCATGTTCAAATACAATATATACAGGTTAAAACTGAAACAATCAATGTAGGGAAAGTAAGAAAGACAGTGGGGAAGAGAGGAGGGAGAGAGAGACAGAGAGACAAAGGGAGTGTGTATGTATGTGATTCCTTTTAAGAGAAAATTTTATCAATCAGCTGGCTCTAGAGATCACTTTATTCTACTAAGATTCTTAATAGGAATCTCAAATGGGAATTCAATCTTTACTACATTTTACTAGTCCATCCTTCACTAACCCAGCTGCCAAACTGATCTTCCTAAAATAAGATCTATGTGATCCTTCCATTCAATAAACTCTATAATGACTCCCTATCATCTCCAGGATCAGATATAAACTCCTGCTTGGCTTTTAAAGCATGTCATAATCTGATTCTCACTTATCTTTTCAGTTTTCTTAAACCTTACTCCCTGCCCCTTTCCGTTTATTTTAATATCCAGTGATATTGGGTTCTTTGCTGCTCTTTATATCTCCAACATTTTTACTGACTGTTTCTAATGCCTACAAGTCTCTCCTTCCCCTTCTGACTTCTGGTTTCAAATATCATCTAAAATCCTACTTCTGTAAGGAGCCTTTCCCAATCAAAACACCTTTAATATTAGTAGATTCCTTCTCTAATTTATTATATACACCTTAATCTTATTGACAAAATATATACCTGTAGGTACATATATGCATACATATAAATTATACACACCCATATACACCATTTTTCTTTGCACATGGTTATTTGATTGCTGCTGTCTACATTAGACTGTGAATACTTTGAGATTAGGGGCTGTTTTTGCCCTTCTTTGTATTCCCAGAACTTACACAGTGAATGCCTGACACACAGAAAGCTTACAAAAGACCTAAGGCAACTACAAAACATAAAATAATTTTGATTACACAAAACTAAAAAACGTGTGCCCTTACAAAACCAACTAGAACAAGAAGAGTAGCAGTCAATTGGGGGGAGGAGAACTTTGCTTCACATATCTCTGATAAAGGTTTGCTATCAAAGATGGCTATAATGTGCAAATGATTTGATTTTGGAGATCAGTTTGTACAGGGCAAAGAAGAGTAAAGTAGAAGGAATAGGCTAAGAAAAAAGCTTTCTGAGACCTCTCTGAAAATCCCAGGTAACAGAATTTGGTCATTTTTTTCTGCAGAGGCTGCCCATAGACCACTAGCCTGAGAGCACTTGATTTGTGTGCCGGCTGCCCCAAGTACTAATAATTAAGACACTGAGTTATATTTAACTTAAAATTTAGCAGCTATGTCCCTTCTTCATTAAGAATTGATCTTTCGTCACTCTTGAGTCAAAGAATTGATGGAGTAGTCTCAGTTTTTATCTAGGTTGTTTGTGGATAATCTTTTCTGCATTAGAGAGAGCACCTGGGGAAGGTTCTGCAGAATGAAGGGTAGGAGGTAATAATGACTCCCTCCAACAGAAGAAAAGTTTGAGACAGTGTGACAGACTTGAGGGTAATTTGTGACATTCTATTTTCCATAGGTCTTGCTTTCCCTACTGTAGGAGAGTTTAGCACCACAAATTCCTTTGCTACTATCTTCTCAGAGCTGGTTCAGTTGGAAGGTCCCTGAGTCTCAAAATTAGCCTTCCACTTTCAATTTCTACTAATTAGAAATTAATTTGGAGTCAGGAACCAAGAATGTGGAGTATAGGTAGCAACCCAGCTGAATTCTTCTAATGTTCCCATCCAAATAATTTTATTCAAATCTAATTCTGAAATGGTAAAAGCCAACAAATGTTGGAGTGAGTCCTTTTCCAGTCTAATACCACTCAGGATATGGTCAGGATTGATCTGTGACTTGAGGATGGGAACCCACAACGAGCACACATGGCACAGCAGTTAAAAGAGGCAAAAACAAAAACAAAATACATAATGGAGTACTACAGTTATATAAGAAATTATAAGGGGTTGGCTTCAGAAAAACAAACAAAACATGGTAATATGTAAACTGAACTGAGAAAAATGAGGAGATCATTGTACCCAGTAAGAACAATGTTATTATGATTATCAACTGGCTAGCTACTCTAACCAATGATCTGAGCCATTTTCAAATGGCTCAGGATGAAACAATGCTTAATTACTTCCAGAAAGAACTGATAAATTCTAACTTTTGAGTGCAAATTGAAATAAAATTTTCTTCTCTTTTTTTGGGGTGATATAGCTAATATGAAAATGTTTTGTATGATTTCATATGTATAACTAGTTGATAACATTTTGCTTGCCTTCTCATTGGGTGAAGAGGTGAGAGAAATTGGAATTTAAAATTTTAAAAGTTATGAAAAACAAATAAAGAATTTTTAAAGGATTAAAAAAAAGGGAGGGGAGAACTACAATTTGGGTTAGTAACAAAAATTCCATGAAAAGTTTTGGAGAGTTCACCTGAATTAATTATCTTCCTTTTCCAATACTTATTAGAGATATACCCAGGTATTACAAATGAGGTAGTTCCATTGCTCAAGACTGAAGATTATGCTGGATAAACAGAAGGTAAATGAGCAGCTGAGCAGGAAGCTATGCTTTTGGTCTTGGTTCTGAACCACCAAAAACAATTCTCTCACCAGATGTGAAAGAAATTATATTCTATTATAGACAATCTGATAAAAGGCAAATCCATTAAGATACATTACTTAAAAAAAAGTTACATAGAAAGAATTTCCAGAGAATACT